>NC_059077.1:101347061-101668061 GCF_020497125.1 Mauremys mutica | reverse complement strand
AGCTCCTGCTGGAGAAAAGTACCTGAGCTCAGCTTCTGACTGTTTTGTGCAAAGCCCCTGGATACCACTTGAGCAGATCTGTCAACTGTGCCCCACTGTTGCAGGCATCATTGCAGTTTTAGCTTATTCATGCTTCTGAGCCAGCCAACAAGAGTTCCAACACTTATCTAATAGCTTGTGCTATAGTTGCAAAGATGAGGAAGGTTGGGCTCGTGGCTAACGCATAGCACGGGAAGTCAGGCGATATGAATGCTGCTCCTAGCTCTGCAACGGCTACTATATGACCTGGGGGAGGCAGGGGAGAAATCACTGAATCGCTCCCTGACACATTTTTCCTGTCTGTAAAAGGGGCTTGCTTCACAGGGCAGTTGTGAGGTTTTATTTATTAATGTTTTTAAGTGTTTTGAGATCCTCCAGTAGAACCATCTGAAGAAATGCAGAATATTATTAATAGCACTGTATGAAAACTGGCTTTTTTTCAGTTCACAGGCATCAGTGAAAAGCTTCCTTTCCATTTCATTGCAAGAGTGGCCACACCTTTGAGTTTGGATGGAGCCCAGAACTCAAAGTGTAATACTTCTGGAACTATCCCTTTTCACCTGATGTCATGCAACCAGCCTGTGAAATCATCCATTTTCTGCCATAATTCAGTTCCAGTTTTATTTGTGGTGCTCACCTTGGGTTGAGTTTTGAGTCTAAAATGAAAACTAAAATCAGGTGAATGTCACTTGGATTCAAGGTTCCTAAACGTCGCCTGCACTAGGGCCGTTTTGCAAAAATGCTTTCCCCAGTCCTACCTCTGATTCAGCTTCACTGGTGTTAGCAAAGTTGCAAGTGCCTTAGCCTGGTTGGGCTGCTGGCTGCCTACACCACTTTAAGCATAATCTCAGGCTGCTCTGAGCAGATTTACCTCCCCACAGTGGTTAAAATACCTAGAACAATCATTCTTATTCATTAATATATAAACATCTCCCTAAACATCTAACCAGCTCCTTTAGCATAATCTAAAATGGCAGTATGGTTGAGACAGCTTTTTTCTTCCTTATTTTAGCTGGTTCTATCCAGCCATTATAGGCCAAAAAATCTTGTATTTAAAGAAACAAACTTCTTCAGTGTGATTTTTCTGGCTCTGCAAAGTTATCTACCAGGACTAGTGACTGATGGATTGAGTTTGGTCCTTAAGGTAATTGTTTAAGTGTTATAGCAGCTTTAATATGTCAGCTGTTAAACGTATTGGCGATGCAGCTGTTCAACATGCAGTGTGGGTAATATTTACATGATTTACTGGGTGACGTACAATTTTTGATTCAATAGTAATGTATTTGATTCAATAGGTGATGCATCTAATTCAACGGGGAGTCCATCTAATTCAAAGGTGATGCATTTGATTCACTAGCTGATGTACCTGATTTAGAAAGTGATGGATCTAGTTCTCTGTGAATGATTCCAATTCCCTCATGCAAGATATTTACTTCAGTGTGTGATGTATGATTTTTAATAATAATACATGTTTCTCCGATAGCAAATATATTGGCTTCAATTTATATCCTGCCTTCCTGAATCTGGAGTGGAATGATGCCTTCCAAACAGGATTCAGGTGAAGATCACAAGCAATCTGAAACCTTAGACTATAAAAAAAAAGGGACCAACTTATGTGATAAGAGCCATGCTTCCCAGATGAAATATTTTCACTAGATGTGATGTGTGGATACAAATGCCCTGTCACTGCCGTTATTGCTACTACTGTACATGGAGGAAAAAAACCCCAAATCCATTTACCTTTAGTGTCATTGCTTGGATTAGATGCTCAGTACTTATTTCCCCAGAGCTGCATGAGGTTTCAAATAGCAGCATCTTGAACTAATACCTCCCTTCACCCCACTTTTGCTGTTATTTATTTTGTTAAATGTGAGCGAATATTTAATGCTTGTGAAATTGGGGGCTGATAAGCACTGGTTGGTGCCCAGCCTGGTGTGAGCAGATGGGCATGCTTCTCCCCTTAGCACTGTCGCACCTCACTCCTCATTTGCAGCCCCTCATTTTTGCTCTAGGATCCTGCAAATCCTTTCTTTTGTGAATCATCTTTTCTCACACAAGTCATTCCAGTGTGTCTCTGTTGAGTGGTGAATGCCAGTCATACCATTTACCCCTAGACTGATCTCATTGCCCAGTTCCTTCCTCAGCTACAGCTCAAATATTCGCAGTTTACTTCCCTCTTATTTGTATGGGAGCTATGTTATGTTAATCATGCAGGCCAAATTTTCAGCTGCAAACATGATGGGTACCTGTGCAAAAAAATGCATGTGCTCCCATTGCACAGGCTGAACACTACATTTATATCAGCACTCTGGTGGCTGCTGACATTAATTGAGTGTTTTATGTCACTGACTTTGGCGGTGGTTGACTATTTGTATTTACTTTAGTGTCTAGAGCCCCCAATCAGGGCTTATTATGGTAGGTTCTGTACAAACATGAAGTAAAAGACCTAACTCACGCATGTGTCCAAGTGTCTGATGTGCATACATATACAATTACCGCATGTGATGCATATGCAAATATGCCACAGGGACATTTTATTTTTGCAGGTGTTCATCTTGGACCCCTGGGTTGACAACTTGCCCCTGAATTTTGCAGACTACTAGCTGAATAAATGCATAAAAAGATGTATGTATCGTAGATGTATAAGCTAAAGTCTCCAACTGCTAAAAAGGCTGCTCAATACCAAACTAGGTATCTAATCTAAAAAAAAAATTTTTTTTCTTTCACTCTTTATTGCTCTAGGCTGTGTCTAGAGATGTACTGAACCTGTTGCAAGAGTCTTAAATAGTCAGCTTTCTTCTATCCACTGAGTTTTCTGGGTTGAGGGTCCTGTACTTGGTATCATATGTTCAGACAGAATATATTAGCACATTGAGTGTCTGATCTGGGGGAATGGGGCTCTTTTTCCATCTTTCTTTCTTTCTTTTTTAAGCATGGTAGTGATTGAAATTTGTCTTTTACATTATGTTGCAGCAAATGACATCGGTCCCCTTCAGCTTGATGCTCAAGGTAGTAAAATACATAATCATTAGATGTGGAATATGTGTGTTAACAGCCCTCACTTACACCACATCTGCTTTAATGAAGAAAATGAGCTGAAATAATAATAATGAGGCCAAGAAGAGAATTGGCTGATAGTGATGATGTCAGTTCTTAAATGGAATTCAAACATTAGATACCATTTTGGAGGGCTTTATGTTCACAGCTATAAACACTGTTCAGCAATTAGGCAAGTGCATCTCTATGCTTAAATGTGCCTCTTATCTTAATAGTGTCCACTTAATGTGATAGGTCTTGTAAGTGTCCATTAAATGTGATGCTTGGCATGTTGAGCAGAGGGCAAGTTCTGTCGCCCTTGGAAGTGAGGAAGGAAGGAAAACCCCCAATTCCAGGTGGCTTGAAGACCTGAGAGACCAAGAGAGTAGTCAGTTCTTTGACTGGAGTTATATATACTTTCCTCTCTGGTGATATACCCTGGTCTCACCTGTCCAGGTGCTCCTCATATCCAAAAGCATTTGAACAGTATTTCACGCTCTGGTCCCATGAATGTGTCCATTAAAGCACAATAACCACAAGCAACATTTTTGTGTCTTTTTTTTTATTTTTCAAGCCATCTGATAAATAACTTTGAGGTCAACACAGGTAACATTCCACGGGAGAGCTTTCCACTCTGCTCCCTCACTAGCTCTAAGTGCTACAGTTGGCTCCGAGTCCTACACTTCAGAGGTTAACATCAGCTTATTTACAATTAAATGTCCTTTAAAAACATTCTTCTGCTTCCTCCGATGACATTTGAGAGCTGGGGAGGAATGGGGAAGAGGTATGTTCCTTCAGGGTCAAGAGAGACTAGATATACAGCTAATTGTTTTGGCTACTTTTTAAAAACCTCTCCCAGGGGCGGGAAAGTTGATCTCACCATCAGGCAGATGTGCAGACAAATTTGTCTCAGTCTCAGTCTGCCTCCCACACCTATGAGACTCTTTGCATGTTCTGAGGTTTGCATTCTCTCCTGTTAGCACAGAAGTGCCATAGGCACCGTCATTAGCTGAAAACTGCCATTGTTACAGTTACAAACCAGGCCATGTTTCACACAGTAACTGCAGCTGCTGTTTCTTGGGGTACTGAGTAGAGTACAGTGACTTCCCCCAGAGACCCAGGCACAGCAAAGCTTATTGAAACAGATGGGGTGGGGGAGGGATGCTTCATCAAAAAAGAGCATTTGTCTAAATACCAGAAGAAAAAAAATGGAAACAGAGCACTTATCAATGATGCTTAATCCTAAACCTACAGAATGTTGGGAGCTGACGGAAGTTGGGTTTGTCATGCTGTAATATGCACAAGAAAAATCTTACTAATTTTCCCTTTATTTTCTTGTTGAGAACCCTCTCATTCCAGTTTTAACAAACCTATTGGCAAAGAGAGTAGCCTGACTCTACCGCTCAGGAAACAAGTAGGAAAGGCAGTCTCATGGTAAAGCATATAGAACAACTAAGAAACTTACCTTCCCCCGTGTGGTTTGCTTCCATGTTGGGGAAGAGTGGAGCAGAAGCCTCAACCCCTCCTGCCAGTTTTTTCCTTGCAGTTGCTTGTTTCTAAGATACCTGAAAAATAATGTTAATATCTTGCACTTTCATTCAGGGTTCTCAAAGCGTTTTATGGGCATTAATGTATGGTGCATCAACACCCTCTAAGGTAGGAAGGTATTAACTCTATTATACAGATGGGGAAACCAAGGTACACAATGGTTAAATGATTTACCTGTGGTTATACTGAGGTTCAGAGGCAGAACCAAAAAGCGGACCCAGGTCTCCTTCCTTATCCTTAGTCTCAAATTTTGTAATTCTGAGGGGGAATTGGGTGAAGGGGATGGGCTGCAGCTGTAGACTCAGCAGTACCCTATTCCAAGCGCCCTTTTCCATCCCTCTTTTCTCCCTTAGGCATGAAGCCATGTCACCCCACAGGCACCACCTCACTCTTCCATGCTCTTTCCTCTGAGGGAGCTGGAGAATTTTCAGCACCTGTGACTGAATCAACTCCACTGTTTTGATACATTTTGCTTCATGGCCACTCATTTGCTGGTCACCCTGGTTCCTGGGCTGGTACCTTTAACAGCCACGTGCAGTCCCTCTTTCTCTGCGGGATCAGGGCCCAGTTGTGCTAGGCTCTCTACAATCCCATATGAAGAGACACCCCCTATCTCAAAGAGCTTATAACCTAAAAGACATGTGAAGACACAAAGTGTTGGAAATGACCCGGGCTAAAGGGATGTGGAAAATGTTCTTTTCCCCCTCCTTGCTTTACTCTCTCAGCTCCTATGTCCAGCAGTGTAGACCTCCTGAGTTGCTTCAAGATCCATCATTCATGCAGCTCCCAGGAAATTTTGTGGTTTTACTCTTGAAATGATCCAGTTTTAACTCCTTGGGAAACAGACTCAGTCTGGCCACAGTAGCCAAGTCCTTGTGCTGGTGAGAGTCAGAGAGCTGTATGATCTAGGGTCTGAAAGGGCACCAGGAGTGCTTTGCAGATGGTGCCAACAACTGAGTAGATCTGTTGCAAGTTCCTTCCGATGCCAGATCAGTGCTCCCCAGAGGAAACCAAGTACAGCAGCAATGTACTGGTTCTTAGGGCAACACCGTAAAGGTTTTGCAGCTTGACAACCTCTTCTCTGGGGCACATCCTTGTCAGGTGCAACAATAATGCAGCAGTAGCTTAAAGCTAACAGTGTATCTGTGATATAGACAAACACACACACCAGCTACGTATAGAATGGTCAGGTCCATATGAAAAATTGCATTTACACACACACTTTACTGCTTCACCATTCTGCCCACTAATTATGTGCAGCAGGGTTACCCTCTTATTTAAAGTAGCTCAGCACTTTGAATGGAAGTGGGAGTAGTCTCTGTAGCAACCTTATGGGTATTTCCTTGGGTCCAGTACGGCCTCTTTGCACTTCTTTGGTGGTGGAATGGGGCCATAACTGGCTTAACCAGCCAGTTGAGAATTTCCCTCATTTGGGAGAATATCCAGGTAGTATAGAGCTAGCATGCTTGTGGGGGCACCCATCACCCACATTCACATCTCCTAGTACAGTGGAAATGTCAGGGGCATGGCCAGGAGATAAGGGATGTGGCCAGAGCACAGTACACTCTGGTGATCCCTTCCTGGCATAATCTTTGGGGGCTGTTGTAGCTGTTGCAAATTAAACCAAACCCTGAGGCTGCCCTAAGTTAGTCTCTTGTCCGGCCTCCAAACTCAGGGAACTGTAAAGGAGTCTTAGAGGCACTTTTCTCTCCTCCACCTTTCCTTCTCAACTTCTTAGCTGCACTGAGCAGATCACTGATGAGGACTGAGCCTTCTGGCTTATTCTTACAACTGATCCACAATGTGCTGAGCAATGCCATTATTGTGACAGCTGTATGTGATCTCTCCTGTGACAGCTATCATCCATACTATATATACATTTTCACCATTATACTTCCACTAAGTGAGAAAAAAAATTCCTTTTTATTTTCTTGGAGAAAACAGATATGAATAGTAAGAGAAAGCATAAATAAAAATGGGTTGGGGGGACTATTATGGAAGAGATGTATAAAGTATCCAAAAGAAACATGCTATTAAAGGCATTTCTTCTTGAAACACAGATGATTTAAATCATGCTAAGCTGCAAATGCACATTAAACAGAGGTTTTCATTGAGCTGTCCACAATGACGCGCAGTGCATTTTTTTCTGTGTATTTGCAGGTAACATAGAATCCAGCAATGTGTTAATCTTCCAGTGTGTGTTATTTTGCATTTGTCAACACTGGATTTCTTTTGCCACTGTGCTCACCATTCAGTCTCTGAAATTTCTCAGTCCCCTCTAGTCTTGTATCCTAAAATGCACCAACTACTCATTTTGTCACTCATCCTTTTAAATATTAGATATCACTGTGCTAGTACAAAACCATGTAGTATCCCTTTGTTTTGTCATACTGAAAAAATGACCATTCATTCCCACTCTATTTTCCTTCTCTTAGCCAGTTTCTGTTCCATGGCAGCACTTTGCCTCTGACCATCTATGACCACCGATTTGTTTCCTTAACTTCTCTTGTGAGAGTTTTTGAAACTCCAAATAAATTATGTCAATGGGTTCTCTTTTATTCACTATTTAATTGACATGCTCAAAGAGTTCTAGCAAACTGGAGAAAAACAATCTTCCTTTGCAGAAGCTGTGCTGGTTTCTCTCTAATATCCATCTAGGCGTTATAAGGTTCTACTTGTAACTATTGCTCTAACCTATTTACCTGATACTGAAATAATCCTCATTGGCTACTAATTTCCAAAGGATGCCAGTGTCATTTTAAAATATAACATTTGCTACCTTCAGTTCTCCTGTATATTATCTAAATGATGTGAATGATTATACACTTTGGTAGCTGTTCAATCACTTCCTTAAATTCCTTCAGAGCACTTGGATGAATGCCCTCTGGTCCTGGGTATCAGTTGCTCATTGGGTTATCAATGTGTTCCACCAACTTCTCTTGTGACAACACAATCTCTTGACAGTATCTCTGACAAAGTCATCTATCTCACGTGATGTTAAGTCTCTATTACAGTCCCTTTACAGGCTCCCTACTGCCTGCTGAATCAGTCTAGCTACTTGTTCTCACCTTCACCTCTGCTCTCATCTCTTCCCCAAACATCCCCCTTTCACTTAGCCCAACTTGCCCATCTGACTGCCTCCTTTATGCCTTCACCCATCCGTCCTACGTTTGAACCCCCGCACAGCCCTATGTGCAACAATTCCACTCCCACCTCCTCCTTCCAGTCCCTCTCAAAGCCTACTTCTTCTTATAAACTGTAGTCTCATATGGAGTAAACAATACCAACTTTGTCACCCTCAAGACTCCAGTCAGTTGTCTCTCATGCTAATGTTTGTTCTTGTCCTGCAGACTCCAGCCACTCCCTCTGTTGTCATCTTCTGTTAGTCTCATCTGACTTGAGATTGGGAGAGCTTCTATTTTGTAGAGTGCCTTGCATGGCTATGATGCTCTCCCTGTCCACAGGGCCTGCTTTGGGCTCCGGCAAGGCAAGCCCCGTCTTAAGTCCTCTCCTGACTCCACAACTGATAAGCCAGCCTCATGTCCTTAGCGTGCTCCAATACTATAGTGTTGAGTGCTATAGAAATCAACTAAGCTAGACACCTAAGACTGCATGTGCCTCCTCACGGCTCCACCCCCCAAAAAAAAAGTCTTCTCTGAATTGGATATTTTATTGTGCTTTCTTTTTTCAGATTTCTAAAATGTAACTGCAGGCACCTGTCCTGTGCTCATGGCACCTATCCCATACATTACAAATCACAACACTAACAAAGGGGCTGCCCATAAATCCACCTCAGCCCACCTGCTACGCCACAGTGCTAGAAAAGAGAAGACAGACGGACTTTGCAGTGTGTCTGGAAAAGTTAACAAACCTGGCCTTTTCTGCAGCAAGTTTCAAAACTGAGGCCTCCTTGTCACAGTCGCCCTGTTTACATTGGTTTGAACATCAGTGCTGAGCTGTACAAGTGGCTGCAGGTTACAGTGAGACAGGTGAACACTCAGTTCCCAAACCATTGAGGCCTTAGCAGGTTAAACCCAACACCTTGAATTCCACCCAGAAACCTATTAAAACTGGTCTAACATGCTTCAACAGGCAACCCCACTGAAGCAAGTTTTATTCAGCATTCTGTTCTAGCTTCTGTTTCTGAGTGACCCAGAAGTTTAGCCCTATGCACGGAGCATTGCAGCAGTCTAATCTCGAGATGGCAGTGGCACGGGTAATTGTGACAAGATCCGCAGAAAAATCTCCTCCCTCTCAGGAGAGAGGCTAATGCAGAGTCATAACTTTATCTACCTTTGATTTTTGGTTTGATTTTCCATAGGATTTACTATGAAAAACTTTGCTTATGGGATCACACTCTAAATCACTCAAGCGAGGCGACAGAAAACTGTATGACTGGGTTTTTAACCAGTTAGATTGTTCTGGAAGGTTCAGGAAACCATCCTGACCCCCACAGCTTGTCTCTCCCCCTCCCCTCATTCACATGGTGCCCCTTGCCCTGTCCAGGTGGAGCACTGCAAGGACCCTTTGTTTGTCCTACACCCAAATGCACAGTTGAAGAACAATAATGAAACAGGGAAGGCCTCCAGGAACAAAATTGGATTTTTCTTTCCATCTTACAGAGGTAAATAAAAAGTCAAGCCAGTCTGACAATGGGAAATGGGATTTGAAGCAAAAAAGAACCCCGCATTTTGTCAGCTATCCAAGATTTTTCTGGTGTGAGTTTTTCATAAGAGCCGTAACCCTTCTGGTGGGGTTACATCACCATTTGATATAAACCCCCACCGTAAGACGACATCTGCTACTAAGCTGTGTTGTAAATGTCTTTAATTTTTATATTTCATCTGAAGGGAGCTGTTAAAGTGGGTTTACAGGGTGATGGCTCTTTGAATAAAAGACATCAGGACCGAAGCAGAGCTCTGCATGACACTTAATTTTCACTCTAATAATCCCTCCTAAAATGTTACAAGATTTTGTTTTTTCCCTGAACTGCATCATTATTCTTTTTTTCGGTTTTAAAAGGACACACTTGAAGAGAATGTGGGTGTTTTTTTTTAACCAGATGACTTCTCTTTTTCACCCCAAGCCAGATATGCTCTTGACTCCTGAGCACAAGAAATCTCTGAAATTTTTCAAAGCCATGACTTTTATTTAGATGTTGCCTGTTCCTCTGGCCTCTGAGGGGGTTGCAGCTTGACTTCTGTCTTGGAGGATGGGAAGGGATCCTCCAATATGGTGGTCAAATCTTAAGAATCTTCTCACACTTGCCCCACTGCATTAAAATCATCCTCCTGGCTGAGGACTGCATATGGGGCTCTCCTTACTTGTCTGGATGGGTTGCTGTAGCACAACAGGAGCTATTACTTATCCTAATCAGTAGAGGCTGAGTGCTTTTGCTAATTCATCTTGTCCAGTGTAACAGCTCAGAAGCAAGCGGTAGAGCCCAGGATTTTGGCAAGGTAACGTAGAACTGAGAATGTTTGCACTAAGCCACCGGGACTGGCATTTGTTTTTTTTTGGGTGGTTTTTTTTGTTTTGGAGAACAAGACAAGTGAAGGGTGACAGTGGAATTTGGTCATGAGCAGGAGCAACAACAGAAAAGAACAATTCTGCCCTATCCATAAGAGCCCAGAAAGGAATCATATCAATGTTTACAAACAACCAAACTGCAGAAAACCAGATCTGCAATGTGATACACATCTGGAGAACCCGGTATCCTGTATTCCGACAGTGGCCAATGCCAGGTGCTTCAGAGGGAATGAACAGAACAGGGCAATTATTGAGCGATCCATCCCCTGTCAACTACTCCCAGCTTTTGGCAGTCAGAGGCTAGGGACACCCAGAGTATAGGGTTGCATCCCTGAACATCTTGGCTAATAGCCATTGCTGGACCTATCCTCCATGAACTTATCTAAATCTTTTTTTGACTTTCACAACATCCCATGGCAATGAGTTCCACAGGTTGACTGTGCCTTGTGTGAAGTACTTCCCTTTGTTTGTTTTAAACCTGCTGCCTAGTTATTTCACTGGGTCACTTCTGGTTCTTGTGCTGTGAGAAGGAGTAAATAAAACGTTCTTATTCACTTTCTCCACACCATTCATGATTTTATAAACCTCTAGCATAACACCCTCTAGGTGTCTCTTTTCTAAAATAAATAGTCCCAAGCTTTTTAATCTTGCCTCATACAGAAACTGTTCCATACCCTTAGACATTTTTGTCACCCTTCTCTGTATCTTTTTTCAGATTCTAATATATCTTTTTTGAGATGAGATGGCCAGAACTGCATGCAGTATTCAAGGGGTAGGCATACCATGGATTTATCTATCCGTTCCCTAATGGTACAAATAACAAATTGTAATTACTTCAGAGTTAAGTCCCTGAACAACCCAAAAGCTTAAAATTGTTCATTTAAACATTTGCCAAATGCCTTCAAATAATGCATACATGCATGCACAACCTGCAGAGAGGGTGAAAACATGATTTCAGGGGCTCCCAACCACCCTCCTTTTCTTTATGGCTGGAAATTTATATGAGAGAGATTCTGGAAACGTCTCTGTTATAACATGGAGTCATGGTATGGAAAAGGCTGAGAACAACTGAATTAAAAGTAATTACACAATAAATATTATTTCATCTGTGCTTACATACATGTATAAATGGTGGACCGCTGAAAAGTGGCTTCTTTGGGGTATTAATTTAAAAATATAAAAGGCCACTGTTTTTTCCAGAGGAGGAAGCCACTTTTTCAAAGGAGGCTTATTTGGTGCTCTGTGATCCAGCAAGAGTCATTCATAATTCTAATATAATATGCAGAAATTCTCTTCTTTTATAAATGATATAACTTTGTTAATCAGTAACAAGGCTTAATGCCAGGGGATTGTTTGCATAATAGATATGGCTAGAAGACACTGGTACGATTGCCCTGGAGACCAAATACAGGGACATCAGGTCATAATTTAAAAAAAAAATTCCTAGTAACAAATATGAGTTTAACATTCCTTGTTTTACGTGAAACTGTTAAAATGTGGAGTTAATGAAAACCCTCCTCCCCCCCAGAGTAAAGGGATAATTATATAGTCATAATCCCCACATTTGCAAATCGAATGCCAAACTGCACCTTTTTGGATTATGATCTGATGCTGAATATTTCCATAGTGCCTCATATTCTATGCTGTGAATTGTTACTTACTAAAGCCCAGTTTGATTTTCCTGTTCCAGCACAACCTAAAAACCATACATGGTATCATTTTCTAGCCCTCCCCCCACTTCAACTTAAGGAATAAAAAAGGAAAGAAAATTAAAGAAAATAAAATTAATCATTTTAGCTAAGATCAATAGAAGTCTCCAAGACCGTGTACTGCTAGCACTGAGTGAGCCCAGAGTAATCCTCTGCATAGTGCATGTTGAGTTAACTTGCAAGAGAAATATGTTCCTGTTCCTCCTTATTGCCTTGTGCCTCATTGTAAAAATGGAAGCAGGGACCGCAAATTAAAATACTGTTGATTTAGTTTTTAAAGGGAAGTGCCCAGGAGCATTTTCTCTATAGTCACATGCTGGAAATTGAAGTGTGCTGTGAACCGTCTGCACTATTACAATACAAAGAGAATATTTTATTATTATGTTATCATCAGCCTGACATATCTCAGACTTCTTTTGCTTGACCAAAATAAAATAAAATAAAAAAAATAAAATCAACTTAAAAATGCTGTTCTGAATAGCATCAGCAAAAGACGCTATCCTGTGTCAGCAAAATATTCTGTTGCCTCACTTTGACTCTTACAGGACTTGATGTGAGAGATACTGTAGTAGAGTCTTACATGTTACCATATAGCATATAGCTAAAGGTTTCCTGAATTGAAATGTACCATACTCAGGCTCATTGGCTAGGTGCATATGGTGCCAAGAAGAGCTCAGCAAGAAGTAGACTATTAATGATGGGGAACTGTGTTTACTGCAGTCTATTTGTATCATATGAGCTTTGCATACATAGACAGGTATCAAGTTCTGAGTCACCAGTCCAAGGAATGTACTGCAGCTAAGGACAGTTTCTTTCTTTGTGGCATCATACAGTTTGTGTGGGGTAAAAAAGATGAACAGCAATTTTCTCAGATCACAGAGCAAGGAAGGAGTGATGGCTATCTCTTCAGTCTCAAAAGAATGTATAAGAAAAGTCAAAGCAAGGATGTGTGAAAGATTTATTAATAATATACACAAACAGTCAAATTCATCTGTAGTTTGACTACCCAGAAGTCAATGGAGTTATGCTTGGAATGAATTTGGCCCAGTGAAGGGAGAAACTAAAGAAGTTCTAGGTATGAAAGAAAAACCTCTCATCAAAGCAACATAATATCTCACATTTATATACAGTAGTGCTGCTCAACCCAGAAGACCCTCAAAAGCTCTACAAACACAGGAACCATGTCACCCTTTATTTAAATCCAGCCACCTGTGGGGTGGAATACTGCATCTCTTTAACAGTGCACAACAATACACAGCATGCTAGGTCAGAAAATGAAGAATATCATATCAGATGGGTGGAATTTATAATAAATGGAACGTAATTATTCAAGTGCATAAAACCTTCAGATCCTAACTTCTAGATCGCTCTGAGTTCTAAAGAGTTCTATATTATGGAATTATGCATGTGATGATTGACTAATACTTAGGTGAACAATTTTCTATAATAAATTGTTTTTATAGTGAGGCGGGCCTGGTGAAGGAACTTGGAAAAGAAGGAAGGAAAATACAGTAAAACCTGCCAAGAGTGACTACTCATGGAACTGAGCTATCCCTAGCAAAAGTGGTCGCTTGTAAGAGCTGGTCTCTCTTCAACGGTTTGCACACCAGCCAGCAGTGGTGTTCTGGGGCCTCTGCAAGCAGTCACTCGTGATAGGTGGTCTCTCTTCAGAGCTAGTCGGTCTCTCTTCAGAGCTAGTCATTAAAGCAGGTTTTACTGTATATACAAAAAGAAAGCTCATTCAAATTCTGTGTTTAACATCATCATCTGACCCCATTAACTATGATTGTCTAAAAAAATGATTATTGCTTTATGTCTCTGTCTTCAAGAATCTTCAATGGTGATGAGGAGAAGGATAATAGAAGGCTGAAACAAACAGAAAATCAAGTGGAGTTATCAATGTTTTGATAACAGACTGAATTTTACAGTTAATGTTAATAATTTAAATATCAAAAGAAAAATCTCTGGTGGTTCATCAAAAAACAATATAATCACAATAATTCAGAGATTCACAAGAAAATAGGCTTACGTGCTGCGCATGCCCTGGGCTGGCCTTCTGCACAAGGGTAAATTTCACATAAATTAATGTAATATTTTAATCATTTTTATAGTCAGAACATTTGTGCTATTGCAGGGTGAAATTCTGGCTCCACTCACGATAATGGCAAAACTTCCATTGATGTCAATAGGGCCAGGATTTCACCCACTGTAATGATAGACCAAGGATAGCATTATTGTTGCATGCATTGGCACAGTACATTGCCTTACCCAAGTAGAGGAGATTGACCAGTCATGAAATTATGTTTTTGCATGCTGTAAAATTGTCTCTTTTCTGAGGTCATCCCCATTTGCTAATGTATTGGCAGCAAAAAGACCTTCTCTCTGGCCCTAAACTGGTTAAATGGAAATCAGAAAAAATAATTCATAATAAATATCATAGCATTTAGGAGCTTCTTTTTTGGATGTAAAAAAGGTTTTAAAAACAATTTTACAGGCTGTTGGGGAATAGTATACAAAATAAATAATAAATAATATATGGAGATATACCTATCTCATACAGTGGGAAGGGACCCTGAAAGGTCATTGAGTCCAGCCCCCTGCCTTCACTAGCAGGACCAAGTACTGATTTTGCCCCAGATCCTTAAGTGGCCCCCTCAAGGATTGAGCTTACAACTGTGGGTTTAGCAGGCCAATGCTCAAACCAATGGGCTATCTCTCCCCCCCGCTCCTGTTGTTTTATCAGGAGTGCAGGCCTGATAAAACAACAACATCATCATCTCAGGTAACAGCAAGAAATAGGGCTAAATTTTTCACTAGGGTAAATTCAGAATAACACCATTGTCTTGAATTGTTACTCTAGATTTACACCAGCGTAAATGAGAGCAGACTTCTAGTTCTAATGAGAGCAGAACTCTAGTTCTGAATCATTTCACCTTGATGTCCCATTTTACTGCTGCTTCCCATTTTCTGTTCCTTACTTTATCTTCCAGTCACTCTGCAAAGTCTCTTTTTCCTTGGATAATGCTTGCGTGAAAAATTCATCATGCACAATTTTTCAATGGTGATTAAATTCGCTATAGAAATGATATGTGGAGGGTGAGCAGGGGTTAACATTGCAAATAGTGTGGAGCTCAGTGTGATTTAGCTTAACTTGACACTTATTTGTCTTGACTCTCATTCGTCTTGAGTGGGGTGCCTCAACATTGCTATCTATGAATGTTAGCTTATTTTGTAATAATAGAGAGAGAGTGCAGGAGAAGAGCTGTGCAAAATTCATCCGTTTTTTTTTCCTTCACAGAAATTTCTGCAAGTCTTTTGTATTGATTTTAAATCATGTGAATTCACCCATCTCCACCACAAAACTCAATATCAACGACCGTTTCACATCAAAATCATAAATAGGCTCAGGTTTGCTTGAAAGGATTATAAACCTTCCAATGAAAATGGGCTGAATATCACGTTTGTAGTGTAAGCTGACACCAGGTGCAGTTTTGGGCTTTCTCTCAGCACCAGCTACAAGTCTTTTTCATAAATAAGGACGTCATTTTAGCTCCTTTGCTTTTTAAAGTTGCCCATCCTCTGATTAAGCTTCCTGTTACCTTTGTTACCTTTCTTGTGACATGACAGCAAGTCTAACAGCGTGGTACCGCCCCAGCGCTGCATCACACTGTCAGTGCTCAATACCCAAGACTCTATTGAACCCACCATTTTTCTGTACTGGAGGTAACAGTTCTACTTATTAATAGGGAAGAGAAGGAAGATTTGTTTATTTGACAGTTTATTTTCCTTCTCAGGTTATAAAACAGAATTGAACAGAGGGGATTTGCTTCCTCCTCCATAACAGACACTCTAGGAACAGTATCGCTGATGACCAGCAGTTCCGGCCCTTTAAAATTCTTCCTCTCCTGAAGGAAGGAGCATCTGTTTTTGTTTTCCTGCACCTCAGAAAATACTCTTCAGGATGGATGAAGAATTTTAAAGGGCCAGGATTATACTAAATTTACATGACATTTTCCAAAAAAAAAGTCATGATCCAACCCAACAGCTTTATCCTACAGGTGATATAGAGCAAAGCTTTATTTCCAAACCCTTCATTTATATTTCTCACAATAACTGCAAGATGGTATATATTGCATGTATTGTTCTAGAAACAGAACAGTGTGTGATAATAAATCAACTTCCTTAGTAGCTTCATTATCTTTTAATTATAGAAAGAGGAAGACTAACTTTAAAAGAATCACCCTAGACTTTCAAAAAGAAACACACACACCAAAAAAAAGAACACAATTGAGATTTACATCGTTTACAACTCCTGTTCAATGGTCCTCAAGACAAAACTCATTCACGTAAACTCACTGGCTGGCAGCAATGTTTGTGTATTGTTCAGATGTGTTCCTGTATTCAGTGAATCAGGAGACTGTATTCTATGGCTCTGCTGAAGAAGTTGGTCAGCTGCTTTATTATTGAAGTGTATCTCCCAGATGACGCCTCGCATTATTTGACAAACTCTAGTCTGCATCTGCCCTTAACCCTTAATGAAATGTGATGGGGAGAAGGGATGAGTAATCTGGGTTGGATCTCCTCTGCTGTCCCCCTCCCTTTATGCCAGCATTTTGTTTAGAGCACAATCTGAACAAAGAAAGGGTGTTGGACACACGCACACAATAATGAAAATCCATGACTCGACTGTGCATTCATAATTATTTTATAAATAAATGGCTTTTGGAGAGCCACATTTGTCTCTTCCCATAGTGTATGTCTTTCATTAATGTATCACAGGCCGAATGAAGCCAGCCTGAGTGCTTCGCTTGCATCTTCCTCCTTCTCTCCATCATTGTCCATGGATAGGTTTTTGTGGTTCAGAAAGAGCTGCAAGCCCCACACTTCTCTGCAAGACTGATGGCTCGTCAATAACATTAGCCAGCATTATGGGCCGCATTGGTGTAGAACAGAATCAATACGGCCAAGTAAAAAGTCTAATAAGTTGACATGGCCATCCTCAGCAGGGCTCACGTTACAAGAAATGAGTTTTTTTAAGGAATCAGCGTCAGTGCTGCTTATTCACCCCACACCGAGATGCCTTGACTAAGATTTATTGCTTCTTGTTTTGTCTGCAGTGCAGGGTAAGCTGGGTAGAAGTAAAATAATCATTCAGGTTAAAAGAATAATAAAGAAAGGACTTTACAAATGCTGTCCACTCTGTACTGAGGAGGTGAAAAGACATACTAGAGAAGTAGCCTACCATGTGAAAGTAAAGGGTCCAGGATTTAGGAATTAAAAGGGTTTATGGGATTTCTCCCCCTTGTTTGATCTGGGTGCATAATATTCTCCTACCCTCAACATAGTCCCTTTTTCTTAAGGGATGGATTCTGATCTTAGTCACACTAGTTTAAATTAGAAGTAACTTCATTTAAAACAATGGAGTCACTCCAGATTCATACCAGTGTAACTGAAAACAGAATTCAGCCCTAAGTGCCTATGGCAATGCATGTACCTCTTAAAATAAGTTTCTCGCTGATGCATAGCTTTATACACACAGTCATTATGGAGCTGTTTTACAGCTCTCCCCGTTTCTCCTCCTCCACCCCCCCCCCGCCCCGCATGCAGATTACCCACAGCACAAGAGCAATGGGGGAGCAGCATCAGATATTTCACTTTTATGAACTCTGCTGATCATCTGTTCTCATTTGTCCAGTCATCTGAGGGAAACCCTGTTCAATCATGTGAGGTTAAAGCATTAGTGAAATCGTTAGTGCAGCATGGTCAGGCTAATAGGCCCATGCCTCAGCCATTTTTGCAGGCTACATACCACCAGTGTTGGAGTTACTTCAACAATGTTTTTTTCTAAACAGGTAAAGAAAAATAATTGAATCTAGGAGTCTAGCAGCTTGTTTGTGAATGGGAGAGTGAGGATATTAACTGCTCCCATCCCACTCTGTTAGAATGAAATATTCAGTGGAGTCCTCATTTAAAAAAATCTTGTGGTAGTTAAAGTACCCATTCAAACTAACAACAGGAGTGGTTAGATCACTGCTTAGGAGGAAATGAAAGGGCCTGATCCAGAAATGTGTACTCAGGCAAGACTCCTATTAACATGACTGGAAGAACTGGCAGGAGTGTGTGATATTTTCCTACATCTTTGCCAAAAAAAAAAAAGACTTTGAACGTCAGTCAAAGAGCCATCTGTGCTACTTACATGACGAGTATAATGAATCTTGTGGTCTCATCTTAGTCACTAGTCTGGTGAACATATATCCAAAGAACAAAACCACCAGAGCAGTTGACACAAAGCAGGACAATTGGTAGTTGCTGTTAAATTTTAAAGGCCAAATTCTGTCCTGATTTCTTTCTCTCTCTCACACACACATGCACTCTCTTTCTCACACATACAGGGCCCCGCATCACATCACCCTCTCCCCCCCAAATCTACAGATTTCACCATGTGATGCTGCACTTAATATTAGTTAATACTACAGTAGCACCCAAGGGCTACAGTTAAAATTGAGCCCATTGCACTTGAATGGCACTGAATGCATACAAAGCCAAGGCCCTTGCCCAGAAATCAGGAAAGAATTTGTTCCTCTGTGGTATACATCAGCTTCAAGTTCCCACTCACATAGGCTGTTGTAGGTTAGGGGCAAGGCACAGAGGAAGAGTTGTGCGGGGAAGGCTCCCCAGTATTTGTCTATACTATGGCTGTCTGTGAGGAAGAGAGTTTTCAAAGCAACCACCTAGATTTTGAACACGTGATTTTCTAGGTAATCCCTTGTAGGGTATTAATACTGTAACATTAATTTAAACAGCTTATTATTGTAACAAGCCAAATTAAATGGATATTTCACCATTTGTACCAATTCAAGGGAACATTCTCCTCTCAAAGCTCTAGGACCTTGGTATGTAACTCCTCATTTATGCTAATAGGGACTTTACTCCTTCAAGTTTAACAGGGCTAAAAGGTTTCACCAGGCACATAGGCTTTGTAAATAAATCAGCAGCACACAGCAAATATATTCTTTTAACAGGATTATCCCTTTGATAGCCATTCAGTGGAGGTGGCTTTCTTTGTACCCTGGAATTCCTGGCTTGCCCTCTTAACTACACAGAAGGTAAATCTGTGTAATATTTCACAGCTGCCTTTACTGGGACCTGCCATTGTGTCTACTGGATGTACTTCCCTGCCACAAAGCACCACTTCAAGCTTCCTGCTAAAGACACAGTGAATACAGTTGATGATCTGTCTTATTAAAAGTTATGAGGAAAGGATGTTCACTCCATTACTTCCAATAATACTGAATATGCACAGAGAAGCAGTGTAATTTTACACAGAACTTGGCTGCATTGGTCAGTGCTTCAAAGCTCTCTCTTCCTCTCTCTCTCTCTCTCTCTCACACACACACACACGCTAGACAATAACATTTAGTATCGCACTGCTCCCATGGTGGTCACTATTAAAATCTTTACAGTTTTTGCCTCTTGCTTAATTAGTGTTGCCATGGTGTTTTCTGGTTACTGCAGGCCAAAACCCAGGCCTCACTATTCCAAGAGCACACAGCGAGCTGGCACTGCTGCCCAAGGTTTGTGCCGCTCCATGTGTGACATTTCTTGACAGTGAGGAAAAGCCACTGGTCAGTCTGTCATCCTCTGGTGTCTGGAGGGAGTGAGAATCCCTCCAGACACCAGAGGGGGAGAATGCAGGTGTGTTTAGAAGAGGGAGTGTTGGTGTGGGTATGAGAGAGGGCTCAGAGGCTTATTGGGCGCAGACCCTCAGGAGTGAGTTTTTGGCGGCAGTGGGAGTCTGGGTGTTTTAGGAGGTGGGGGAACCCGGAGCAGCCTCCTTCATTCCACCATTCTCCCCATGAACCTCTCTTATTCTGACCCCCATCTTATACCCTTTCAGCCACTATCCCTCATTCTGTCCTCCCTCTGCTTCTTCCTCCTCCTTACCAGTTGTTGCCATTGCCACCATCTCCTCTCTGGAGGCCCCGCAGTGCCTGGCGGCAGCAGGTGAATAGAGAAGGAGAAAGCAAAGAGGTTGCCAGAAGCCAGGCTTCACAGTGGCTGCTGATAGCTGGGGAAACTAACTGGTAAGTAACTGGTACCTCCCCAGCACTGCACAGGGTGTGCAGGTTCCTTGCCCAAACTGTGAGCACCCATTCAGCAAGTGTGAATGATGCTGTCAGCATGGGAGATAATAGGAAGCACCCAACCACCAAATCTGTGTGACCCCACTGTGGCCCATGCTTCACCTGCAGCAGATCCAAAGGAGCAGTCTCCACGGCCCCAGCCGAAGAAAAAGCAGTGGAAGCCAATTAGGATCTCAAATGAGAACAACTAATAGGCATCTGGGTCAGAGGCATGGATGTGTGCATATAGCATGTTACACTAAAGCTGAGCAGTGAAATTAGCTCCTATTTTTTGGAAGCAGGGAAAGGAACCGGCTGCTGGTGATCAAGGCTCAACAGGGGTGATCTGACGATTATGATATGTAGAGTGCAACATGTCTCAAGGCATTACCTTCCCCCGGGTGCAGAGTATAAGGACATCTCCATTAAAGAGTGGCTTGACCAAGGGCTAATACATTATTTCCCCTTCTCACCACCCTGCATAAGCAAAAGGTATTTTATAAACAGCCTTCTTTAGAAAACTGCTGGCACATGGACTGGAGAATACAATTAAAAGGACACAGTAAAAATTGACAGAGCTCAGTGAAGAAAGCTGAAAATCCATTACAATCCTGATCGAACTATAAATAAAAATCCTAAATTGAATAAATCTTGTACAATTATGGATTAAAATATGTTTAGTTTAATGACTTAGCACACGGCCCTGACTCTTGTAATGGCTGCTGAGACCACATGGCCTGCATAGTACTGTAATAATAAACAAGCTGTGTAGCACTGAGAGCCCACAAAGGGACTTTGTAGGGCAAGGCATTGCTTTCTTGTTACCCTTGAAGCACGCAGCTTTCTGGCTCACACGTGTGTGGCACGGCTGGTGCTTTAATGCTGGGCTTTGGTTGAAAGAGCTTTTGCAATTCATCCCTCAGAAATGTTAATGGGCTGGTGTTGGGCAACTCTCATTTTTAAAGGAGCTTCACTCTTCATTTCTGCCACAAGAAGGGGAGGTTACTTATCTGTAACTGGAGGTTCTTTGAGATGTGTGGTCCCTATCTGTATTCTACTGGGGGTTATGCGCATGTGCCAAGAGCCTGGAGCCGGAGGTTTTCAAAGTAGTAGTGTCTGTCGCACTGTGTATCTGCCCTTGCATTGCCTTGTGGTTTCACCCGAGGTGATAAAGGGCGGGGCAAACTGACCGCGTTTTCAGTTTCTTCTCCACCACAGACCTACCAGATCAATAGCAGAATGGAAGGAGGGTGCAATTGGAATACAGATAGGCTCAACCACACATCTCAAAGAGAGCTAAGTAGTCTCTCCTTCTTCAAGTGATGGTCCCTATTGTATTCCACTGAGGGTGATTAACAAGCAGTACCGAGGTAGGAGGAAGCTGTGAGGAAGATGATGGAACCGTGGAATGGAGGACCAGTGCACCAAACGAGGCATCCATTGCAGACTCCTGCACTAGAGCATAATGAGAAGAAAAGGTATGTACCAAACTCTACCTTTCTACCCATAAGGTCTAACCTTTTCTCCTCCTTGTCAGATGGGATGTAGTGTGGATGCTGTTGCTTGGGCTGCTTGGTAGCAGCCTGGATCACAAAGGAATTAGATGGAGGATGGGAGAACAGAAACATAGACCACTGGCCAGGGGGAGATGTAAGAGATTTAACCTCTTTCCGTCCCCTTTGGGGTAGGGTGCATGTGTCCGGGGTATGCCACACAGTGCGTGCCGGTTGGAGAATGGCATCGCTGATTGGTAGGGCCACTCTGGCCAATACCGATCCATGCAAGATGTCTAATAGTTGCTGCTGACTGTCCTGCACCTCCTGCAACAGGATCTGAAGAGCACTGGAAATTCTCCTGAAATTGACGATAGTCGTCCAGGGGAGAGGAGGGAGTCAATGACACAGCAGTGTCCGGGGATGACAAGGAAAACTCCTTGTCTCCAGATCTGTCAATACCATCAGAGCTGGGCTGACTAGCACATCGGCCAGCCCCCCAGTTCTGAACATCTATCCAACGAAGGACAGGGTGGTGAGACAGAGGATTCCTCCTGGGTTGAACAAGACAGTTCTGAAGGCAAATATTGGGGTCACAAACTTCAATATGGCCAATCTGATTGATCCTGCTGTTGCTGCATTGGTGCCCATGGAAACAGGTACCAGTGGCTCCTGAGGCTGAGGTAAAGAAGGATAATGCAACGGTGCCCTCAGAACCCTCTGGTAGTCATGTATTTGGAATGGAAGCAGCAGACCATGTGTAATATCTGAATCCTCAGACTCAGAGGAATCTCAGTCCTGTATGAATGGGGGCACCAAGGGGGCCGGCAGAAGAGGGTGTGCGGTAGTTACACAACCAGAGGGCAGCAGATCTGACTTATGAGAAGGGGTCCTCCTAGCAGGTGAATGGACCAGAACATGTGGAGACCTCATCCGTTCTAGGGCAAACAGTTCATGAGGCCCAGGAGGTTGGAAAGTACATCACCAAGGATGAGAGAAAAGTAGAAGCTCCGACTCCAACCATGCAGTGGTGAGAAGGAACTCAAGACATGGTTGGTCCATCCTGCCTTTATCGACTAGGGCAAAACCACGAGGTGATGCAACGGCGCATGCACGGACCAACAGACGCTACTATATTGAGAAGCTCTGGCTCCAGGCACATGGACTATCACTTGAAGAAGAATCAATAGTTTGTTCTAAGTGCCTGTCAGGCAAGCAGCAGTGAGCATGCAAGGCACCCTTCTCACAACAAAGCCAAAGATTAGCACACCAAAGCGCTGCCTTTTCAGGCAGCAGAGTTAAACCAGGGAACTGGGACTCAGGTTCTCTTTGCATCTCTGCCCTTGTCTTGCTGTGTGTTCTTGGGCAAGTCATTTAAAGCAGCTTTGGTCCTTAAGAAACTCCTTGGGGACAAAGGTGTAATTCTGCCCTCTAGGCTGACAAGCAGAGACTGAGTCCCTTCCAGCCACTATTATAGCCTATGGGCTGGAGTAGCCTCAGCAGCCTTTACAATCCCCCCTCTCCAAAGGGAAAGGCAGGCGAGGGGGGTAAATCCAGAATATCTGGAGAGCAGTGACTTCTCTGGTTCTCATGCCAAAGATTTGCTGCACTGGGAGCCCCCCAGTTTTCCTTAGCGGCAGGTATGTGCTCCCTAGCCTGGTCCTAGAGTCGGGACCATCTCAAGCACAGCACAATAATGACTGTTGCTTTTTGTCATTGGCCTGGCGTGCGCTCAGAAGGAGCAGGGAGAATTTGAGTCTTAAAAAAAAAAAATGCCATGGAAGTTGTTGGACAAAACAAGGTAACTCACTCTCACTGTCGCAACAAACCATGGTCAGTATTACAAAATAAAACAATATTCTACTGTTTTCATGTCTTCCTGCCTCGTGTTTCATTTAGGGGGCATGCACATGGTTTGTGACTCTGTTGTGGTGGTTTAAAATCCTCTCCATGGCTGGTCTAAGGATTTTAGTTGCCACACATTTGATATGAGGGCCTTTTTTACCATATTTTTTTTTAAATCTCTTTTTCTACCATTTAGTGTTCTACTCCTACTTTTTGCCACAATTCCTATTTGGAGGATGTTGATTGAACTTAAGTTGTGGTCACTATCATTTAACGGCTCAACTACAGTTATTTTTTTAACCAATCCCTGTGCTTTACGTAGGTCTAAGCTGAGAAGTTTCTCTCTTTCTGTGTGTTCCAGCAGTAGCTATTCCAAGAATCAATCATTTAACATGTCAAGAAATTGCTCCTCTAAACCATGTCTTAACATGACATATGACCATTTTTTGCAAGCAGCAAAGTCACCCTGCTGTTTTATTGGGCTTAGTTGACCTTTTGATCTCCTTCAGCATTATGCATTCTACATACTTTTTCTGATCTGAAGGCTGGGATTATATGTGTGTTAGTATGGTTTGGAATTGGTAATCATGCAGATTCTGCTGTAAAGTTTTCTTCACTCAGAAATATTCTTGCATTAGTCTCTGGAATCTTTCAGGATGCCACTCCTCCACCTCAATGACCTGCTCTGTCTTTCCTGTGTAGCTGTAGCTTCTAGATCATAGCACATAATGGGGTAATAGTAACTCATTTATTTTTGGCATCTCGCAGTGTTTCAGAAATGCCAATGTTAGGGCCCTAAATGTTATATCATAACTCAGAGCAAAACATTTTCTTGGCTGTGACCAACTTAAGGAATGCATAGATATTTGGGGATTGAATTTCATGGTTTGTAATGAAAAGTGCAACAGATGGTCACATGATAAGTTTTTTTTTTAACCTGAAATCCTATAAACCAAATATGCAATGCACCAGTGAAATTCACCAGTTCCAGTTTGAGTTTCATTACTATAACATTCACCCCGTGAGTCAGTGGACACTGACTGCTCTCATATGATGGGGGGTTGCCCTTTGTCACTTGGTGAGCCACTTACATAGTCTGGGCTCATTCTCACCACTCTACAGTTTCCCCTGTTGAGCCTACAAAGGCTTTCACATGTCCAATAACAACACTCCTTGTTGGGGTCTGGTTTATTAACAGAAGTTCAAAAGGAAAACAAAACTCCCTGCTGAGGTTTTTCCTTCAGCTAACTTGTTCCCTATACTCCAGCCTTTCTGGTTGGAACTTGGCTCTCTGCCTCCCCAGGTCCTGTCATGGGGAGCTAAGATGAATTCTTGTGTAGGGCTGCCCACACCACCCTTCTGCTTCCTATCAAGCAGTAGACTTCCTACCTGTAGTCTCCCATGTCTCTCCTGAAACGACCAAAGGTCTCTTCCGCCTTCTGTCTCTCCACAGGCTTCTCCTATCCACCCCAGAGCCCTGACTTAGCCAGATGACCCATCCATCATAAGACATTACTCATTCTCTCCACCTGGTGAGACAAGTCA
The DNA here is from genome assembly GCF_020497125.1 of Mauremys mutica. Taxonomy (NCBI): domain Eukaryota; kingdom Metazoa; phylum Chordata; order Testudines; family Geoemydidae; genus Mauremys; species Mauremys mutica. The sequence goes on along the minus strand of NC_059077.1, from coordinate 101,643,194 downwards.
AGTTTGTTACAGGTGGGATTGGGCCCATCTCCCGTTAAAGGGGCCACCTAATCATAAGATTAGGGTCAAGAAATAAAAGTTCAGTTTCTTATCACCGCTCCTGTATGTCAGACCCTTCCTTTGCCAGAGTGGGCTGGACAAACCCAAACCAAAGTGGAACCTACTGGGTGGGAAATGACATGACCAGAGAAACAAGCTGGAAAAAATGTATACAGCAACTGTAATGTTTTAAATCTTGCAATATAATCTGGGAATCATGAAAGAATCTTTGTGTTTTCAAATTTAAAAAGTTTGTGGTTTTTCAAGGAACAAAAGATTGAAAATGACCTATATACTTTACCCTCAAACTGATGTAATGTGTATCTATCGTTTAGGTAATTATAAGGCACCCATCTGCATAGTAGGAAGGTGCCTATCTGAAATTCAACCCAGTGCAAAAGATGCTCTCAAGGCCCTACAAACTACTTAAGTGGTATACAGGCCCTTGTGCAAGCCCCCTGCACCCTAAAACAGTACAGCATTGTTACGTTGCGAATGACTGTGAAAAAAGGAGGCACCCAATTTTGTATTTTCAAAGGGAAGAAAAAAAGTTAAAATTGCAATTGTGGTTTTGGTGAAGGACACAGCAGAAAGATGTGAAATTATAGAGTGCTTTGAATTTTGAATAGCACTGAAATTTGTAGGAATGAAGTGCTCTAAAAACTTGATAGTGGCCTAATAATTTTAAATCTCTTCACACTAACACATGCCCAGAGCCCTAATAGCCTCCAAATTCATCTGCTTATATATTTTTTCAAACCTTCCAATAACATGAAGCCACTACACAGTGTAGAGTGTGTAATTCGTAATTATTGCAGCACTTCAGATTTTTCTATGAGACCCGACACATTGGAAAGGAATCAAACTCCATTCCAAACCCAGAGGATCAAAATATGTTGGACTGATTAAATTAAATATTCTAGCCAAGAAATCTTAAATTGGTCTTAAAAGCTATGTTTTTTTAAAAAAAGATAAGGTTGAGGGTGATTCTATAAAAATATCATATTGAAAAACAAAGGGCATCCTATAGGTGGATATTTTTACTGCATTATGTAAAGGCAATTAAGAAACAGAAACGACACTCAGAAAACATCTCTCATAAAAGTTGTGAGAATATGTTGGTGAGATGAACTCATATAAACTGTGGGACATTTGGGAATACCAAGGTGCTGTAAATGTACACTGCTAAGAGTCATTATCTCCACAGTGTTTCACTACTATACAAGTTGAGTGCTGTTAATATATCTAATAAGAGCACTGAGGACCTTACTTGGTTGTTTGTGTTGGACAGAGTTGTTTATAGGAGCCATCTCTCCTCCCATTCTCTATTTCCTCCTCCTGGTTTACAGTTATGAACTGGACTTTTAAGCAGCATGTAACTTGTCACAAAGCAGAAGTTTTATAATGATTGTGGCATGTGGATAACAATGAATGCCTGAGAAATACCAAAGCCCAAATTAGTCATCAGCAGCACACTACCCTAAAGAACTTAAAGTGGCAAAGCCAATCCGAGGCCAGGCAGGAAACCTGATAAAGAGCATTCAAGGAACTGCAGCTTGAGGATTCCTGCCAGGAGAGAAAAATGTTTGGAAAGTTTCAAGCTTACTGGGATCCCAGACTTTGGGGTTTATGCACTACTGGGCTGCATTGAGTTTGTACCATGCCAACTCAGTGGAATTAGCATAACATACGCATTTTACTAAACCATATGTTGAACTTTATGGGATAATAGTAACGTTCATCTTCAAGGGAGTATAATATGACTGGCACTTCAAATTATGGGTGAGTTGGCTTAAATCAAGATGGGCTATACTGGGACTCTGGCAAAAGATTAGAACTTGCAACCCAAGGGCCCAGTCATACAGGGTACCGAGTGCTCTCAACTCCCACTGAGATAAGGGCGAGTCAAGTGCTCTCAGCTCATAGCACAATTGGGCCTTAACATTACAGTTGAAAACGTAACTGGCAATGTTTATTTGCTCTGTCATTTCATGTTCTTTCCAGAGAGGTTTCAGCTAAAGGTCAAGGGAGAGCCAGCGTGTATTTTTTTTCTTAAAACAAAATCAATGGAAGGACCTGGAACACAATAAGTTATGTTACAGGGCTGCACTTGCATGTAGTCCCATTGGAGACCTATCAATGTGAGCTAGCACTGCTGGGAAATATCTCTAGCTACCTTGGCTAATCAATAAATCTGTTCATTATACTGTCTCTGATGAATATAGGTAATGATTGGGTGAGCATGAGTCAGGTGACTAAAAATAACCACCTCACGCAAGATCAATAGTGGTTTTTTTCAGTATTACTTCAGGCGTTTCAATGCTTTTTTTATTCCCATCTTCCTCCTCCCTCCTTCCCCCCATTGTTGATAGATCAACATCATCGTAGGAGTAGCTTTATTAAATTAGTAGCACTTAATCTACTGTCATGTTGTCAACTTGCAGGGAGTCAACAAGCAGACGGCGAGTTTTCAAGTGGCCCAGTGTGTGCTGACTGGCTCTCACCCAGGCAGTTAGCTTAGTGCTGTGCCAAAAGCTGTCTTTATGGGTGCCTGCTAATATCCCTTCTCTGACTATGAAAATCTTACATTACAAAAAATCTGTTTGAGGGGAATTCATGCCAATTATAGATGTGTTATGACAGATGAAAAGATTATAATTATGCTTGGCTTCTATGCAGAACTACATTAACACATCTCTGACATTTAATAACATGGGAGGATAACCACATGCCTCAACAGAGGTTAACTTTAAAGGTTAAACAACTTTGGGGAATGTTTTTCTCACCCCTTTACTCTCCCCCCTATAAAAATTTAAAAAGGTTGCATTTGCCTGCAGCATTCTTTGTGGGGGGTGGGGAACGGGGGAGGAGAGAAAAAATGAAAATGGATCACACAGAAGGGATCTAAAAGCTAACAACTGGAAGTCAGTAATAGATTAAAACCATTCAGTTCCTTATTAGGCTGTTTATGTGGCAGTGATAAAAAAACAGGGAAATGAGGCTTTTGTTAGTGGCCAAAATGGGACATCTTATTCTGTCTATGTAGGTAATGCCCCTCAGGGCACAGACTACATGAAAACTAGTGGAAGTGAGGGGAAACATATTTTTTAGGGCTAAGTGCTTTGTAAAAGAATAGATCTGGTGATAGATTAAAGAAAGTCTTGTTATCTCCATTTTAGTCATGAGGAAACTGAGGCAACGGGAGAGTTTACTGGCTCTCCCAAGATCTGACAGGAAGTTTATGGCAGAGCCATGGATAGAACTGAGGTGCCCTGACTCCCAGTCCTGTGCCCAGGCCATCATTGTGGAAGGCTTGATCATGCAAGGTGCTGACCAGTCTGGCCCACTCCAGCAAAGCGCTTATGGATGTGCTTAATTGTAAGTCCCGTTGAAAGAATTTGAGATCACATGCATGCTTAAAGTTAAGCACATGCTTAAATGCTTTGCTGGATTGAGGCCAGAGTGCTCAGCTTTTTGTAAGATTGAATGCTTAAAGAAAAGAGTTGTGTTATTTCCTCAGCTAGGAAAGTCTGGGTAAGGAAAATTATTATGAATCATGATCAAATACCTTGACTCTGATATGCCAGTAATGTGGTCTCTTTGTTACACTTCCTCCAAACATATTAAGACACACAGAAATACCATCTTATGAGACATCTCTCCATCTGCTTGTTTTCTTTCTGGATAACAATATGCAGAAATCATTAGTGCCATGAGAATACAAACAGAAACAAAAGCATTTACCCTGAAAGAATATTGTTGTCATTCTGTCAGCTGCTGTGACTGCCCACAGCGGTGCAGAAAAGGAACAGATTCTGAAAAAAAAAATGAAACTAATGTATTTTACTCTGACACTGGACTCCGGGACACCCCCACAATGTCTGCAATTTGGAGCTAAAGGTCAGCAGCAAGGAGCCTGAGAAAAATCCTCGAGTAGTAATTCTGAAGGCCCCACATTAGATCACTGTGCTAAGGTCAGGGAGGAGATGGACATGGATGACATCCCAATGCCACCTCCACTTGGCCCTTGCCAAGGGCTGTGAATCTTTAACCAAAGTTTCCAGCTTACAGGATACTAGTACTGAACACATTTTTCTCTACGAGTGGCAGTGGCAGGACCATGTAGTGGTTAAGATGCTAGCCTAGGGTTCTTGCGACCTAGGTTCAATTTTCTGCTGTACCACAGACTTCCCATATGACCCCAGGCAAGTCACAGTCTCTCTGTACCTCAGTTCACCTTCTATAAGTTGGGATAATAGGACTATCATACCTTATAGGGGTGCAGTGAAAATAAACACATTAAGATTGTGATGTACTCAGATACCATGGTAATGAGGGCCGTATAAGTACCTTAGATAGGTACAGTGGGTTGAGAATAGCCAATGATAGCAAAGAGTGGTGAACTGTTGTCTGTTAGCTCTAGAGTTAGTCTAAATTTGTCCAAAAATTCAAAATAATTTTTTTAAAAAAATCAGCTGCAGTTGGGACATATTGAAAGTAAAGGATGAAAGGATCAGTTTTTAACTGGTGATCTGTCTGTAGAAGCCCAGAAAACAAGATATTTGTGGCAAAAAATCATTCCTTTTTTTTCTGTTCAAGGTTAATACAAGTTTATTTTCCCAAATAAAATGGGCAAACCCCATAAGTGTCATGTACAGCTCTCAAAATAACATGAGACATGTTTTGTGTGTAGGTGAGCATACTTCAGTGGACATGTACTACATATACATTTGTAAACGTCTGTGAGTCATGCTAAAATTAAGAACAGATAGAGGTAGAGTGAAGTCAGTGACTGATAAATCTTTAATATAAAAATTGTACAAGAATTTTGATACAAATTACAAGAGGTATTTGGACAAAATATGAATAAAATTCCATTTACATCCCCAAACCCTTATGCATTTTATGCAAAAGACATACTGTAGGACAGTTATAGTACAGAAAATACAAGAAGAAATATCAAATTAAAAACAGGACTTCTAATTCCCTCACACTACTAATGGAAAAAACTTGTTTAGGGTACATACAGTATTTATGAAGCTACCAATGTCATGATTATTAGATCAATGTGATGCAAGCTTTTCAATTCCCCTGGTACAGCTATATTCTGTAGTGCATGCTTTGGTTCTGCAGGCAGGATAGCAGAGCATTCATGTTTCACTCACACCGAGAACAAAAAGGAAAAACAAAAAGGCTAATATATTAAAGACTGCAAAACTGTTCACCCCCAAAAAATCTTATTGTTTCTGGAACATGTGCTTGGCAACAGTAAAGTCCATTAAACAAGTTTAACTTGGAAAGACAGCAGTGGTTTTGCCACATTGAAGAAGCACATTTCCCCAGCCTCCAAATGTACTTGGCATGTTACTGAACAACAATGAGCATATGTACCAGAGCCATGGGAAACCTTCTATGCTCAGTTAGAAAAGGGTTCATGGGCTTTTTGTTTGACTGAACTGGTATGTGCGGAGTTAGAGGCCCCAAGATTCATAAAGGTTCAAACCCAGTTTACTTGGTGGGTTTGAACCACCTCTGTTGAGAAGTTCATGGACAAAACCAGAATTTGAGTTACCCATTTTTGGTCAAACAAACCCAGGCTGAACTTGAACTAAAAGTCAATTCTGAATGCATTCAAAGTTCGAATCAAATGTACCGTACATACATTGCTCTGGAGCACAGAACACAGAGAGCTTTTGAGAGAAGCAGAGACAATAAGCACAAACTGAGAACACACCACGCAGGGAACACAGAGAACGCTGCCCATCAGGAAACAACTGCATGATGGGAAAGCTCCTTGTGTGGCACATGAACCAAAGTTTGCACAAGGAAAATCAGCACATTGGATTTTATATTTATAGACAGCCATGTCAGATAAACATATAATACTAGGACATTTCATTCACATAATCACTTTACAAACTGTAAACGTTCATATGGGTAAAACACAAAAACCCAAGGGGAGCAATATCAGGCAGCTGTGTTATTTTTTGTGGGGGAAGGTGAAGTTTTTGGGCAAAGGAGAAAATGAGGGGTTTGAATAACTGTACAGAGACATATTAAAAAAAACCCTCCTAATTAAACAATGGTCAAAAAATAAACAAAGAAAGAAACCTTAATTTATACATTTCAAGTCAACCTATTTACCCAGTACTTTGTCTGGGAGACTAAGAGGAATACCTCTAGAGTCACAAGTCACACAACTACTGTACCGTTTCACAGCTGGGACAGGAATGATGCACTCTCTTCTAACAATGTAAAAGTGGTGGGGGTCAAGGGAGACAGGCACCTAATGAAACAATTTAGGGCTATGACTAGTCATTGTATAACTTTCAGCTGGACCCTCTTCCATCCATTCACCCACCCAGACACACACCACACACAATCACCAGTGCCCTTGTTTCCCCAGAGTTACCTTTCACAGTCTTTTGCATTCCATAACATAAATGGACAGATTCTGATTAACTATTGATGAGGTTGCCATCCTAACCGTGCATTATCATCTGATCATTCTTAACCTTCTGTTTGACAATGGACGCCTTATAAAATCTTCATGTGTCACTTAGCTAGTCTCTGTCTCTGCTCAAGACGTATATTTACAATGGATGCTCTTCTTCATTTTCACAAAATACTTTGTTTTCCAAAGATGTGAAATAGGAAGATCACCAACTGAAAACACCTCGCTAGGAAACGCATTAGAACTATACTCCTTCAAGCTTCCTGTGTTATTTAGGGCTTGTGGGGAAACATACGGGCAGATATGCCACATTCCGTACAATTTAGGCCTTCTATAGCCCCAGTATAAGACTGTTCTAAAACTGTTAAGATATAGGTCTGTCAGTCACATTGGGATCATTAAATGCACCAACATACAGGAAAAAGGTTCTTGAACCCAAAACGTTTCTCTGATCAGAAAGTGCTGTTTCCTCAAACAGCGTTCAACAATGCTACCAAAAGGGTCTACTTTAGCCTGAATTGCTCATTATGCATTTGCTTATTTGATTTGGGCTAAATTCTGTCTCCTTTTACACCCAATGTAACCCCAGTTTGGGACTGATGTGTGGGCACAATTTGGACTCAACCTTTGATTTAGGAAATGGACAGCCCATTCCCCTCCTGCCAACACCCCTTCACAAAATGTCTGTTAATTTGTCCCTTATTATAATTTCTGGTGCACTTGGATAGAAAGGGAAGGAAAAGATCAATGACCTTATGTCTGGTCATTAAAAGGCCTTAGTGTATTTATAGTGAGGGACATCGCCTCTACTGCAACCAGAACCAAACTGCAATATAGGACTGAAGAGTTTTTTGGCATCAAGGACCTGCAAACAGAAGCTGCTTCCAATTAGTCATCACCTCGCTGCACCTCTAAAACCATACAGCAGCCAAATGACACATAAATCTATGCTGATAAACCTCAAAATGTGTTAAAATTGACCACTCCATGCTTTGTTTGAATCCAACCTTCAGTTTTTAGGTATTGCACTGGCCTTTCATGAACTCCTGAACCATTCAAAATTACAGTGATCACTGCCCCTAGAAACCTTGGTCATAAGTGCTACAAGAAAGTATGGCTTAACATTTTAAAATAGATATTCTAATTACATTACAAGAAAATTACGTTTCAATTACTCCTCCAGCATCTTGAGCTTTCACGGGGTGTTCCATCAAACTCGGGCTTTGATAAAAAACACAAGCAGAACTAAAGGAAGGAGAGCAGTCTTGGACAATGCATCTATCTAGTTTCCAAGAACATTTGCTTCCTCAACTTATAATTCTAAGTTTAAAAAAAGAAATAGTACACATTTCCAAATTATTTTCTCCCACTTGCTTTCTTTCCTGCCTACCTCACTTGAGAAGTTGCATCTATAGTTTTATCAATGCCCTTTTTAATTAAAAAAATCAGGGCAAATTTCTCCTCCTATCAGACAGCAGAGCCTGTCTCTCTAATATTGTGTTTTCACTATGTCCATGGAGATTCCCAATGACCTCAACGAGATGTGCATATTGAGGCAAGAATGGTTGATTGAAACTGGCACTCACTGTATGGATCTGAGAGAATTTTGTCCCTAATAAATTTTGCCACAGAATGAGCTAATCCAGGAAAATAGCATGCATCCAATTTACCATCTAACTTTAACAGTGAGACCTGTAGCTAGCCTATGTGCCTATTTCTAACAGGCACAGCGTGGCTTTATGCTGATACAAAGCAATTAGTTTCTACATAAGCAGAGAAAAGTGCCATCTCAGACAGCATTTCTCAGCTGACCTTTTGTTAAGAAGTCATCTTGTTACTGTCTGCCTGATAGCTGGATAGAGCAGCCAGTGGCAGCCTTGGGCTTCCCAAAGACAAATCGAAGAACTCCAGATGGGACCTCCCTTCCTCTCACTGCAGATTTGTGCCTGTGTGTGTGTGAGAGAGAGAGCACATGCATGTCAGGGAACTCAGAGGGAAAGCCTAGTTCTTGTACTCAATTTCCCCTTCACAAGGGATAAACAGGCAATTACGCATCCTTTTATATTTGATGGCCAAGTGCTGAACTTGAAAGCACACTATTAGTTTGTGTCCCTTCAGGGCCAGCGCAATAAGTAGCCAGGAGAGCTGGGGCCGAGGAAGAGAGGGTGTTGTCTGCTGTTAGTGTGACAGTCTTGTCAGCAGCATTCACATTACTGGAAGGTAATAAAGTGACAAGTAAGTTATTAGAAAGATATGAGGTGAAATTGAACTGAAGCTTCTTGCTGCTCAGCACAGTTTTTTCCCTGTTTTATAATGGGCCACTATTTGTTACAAACCAGGCCTTGTCTTGAGATATTATATATAAAAAAAGTATTTATTCTTTTCGGTAAAGGTCACATGAATTTACAACACCACACTTTAGAGGAGAGAAATGGAAAAATAGCTTTATGACAACTACAGTATGTTGCTGTTTAAAAAAATACAGTGGCATCATAATGAACACTAATGCTGACAAGTCAGTGGACTTGCCAAAAATGCATCTGTTTTTTTTTTTTAACTCCTTGGCAGCCAAGGAATTTTTTCCCCCTAGTGCTAATGCCAAACATCATAATATTTAGTGTTGGGAAATTTTTGACTGGTGGCTTGACCGAAAGGACAAAGGCGTCTTTTCTTTTTTTTTTTACTGTCACTAGTAATGATGGTAGGACCAGGAAAAAAGCTAAAATGAGGATAATTATGTAAAGACCTAAAAATAATAATAATAAACAATGATACTGATGCATGGGAGTCACTGTGTCATTCTGCCACAGACCTTTTACAGGGAGTGATAATGCTGGATGCCGAGACGGAAGCCATGGGACTGGAGCAAACTTGTACTTATGCTAACACATGGGTGAAGGGTTCAGGCCACCATCTGATGTAGCTCTGTGTGGAAATCAAAAAAATTGAGCATAGAAAAAAGTTCCTTTCATATTCATTGGGCGGGGAGAAGCTCATCATAGGGTGATAGGGGATAAGCTGATCCTTGTCTAACAAAGTAGCACTAAAGTCACTGTTTTGTTGTGTTACTATAGCAGCAAAGTGGTGACACAAGAAAAACAAAAAAACCAAAAACCCTGACACGCACCAGCTGCCATCATGCATCTGCCACTCACCTTCTTCCCACAGAGAACTCCAGCTGCTTTCTTGCACCTACTTCAGAGAACTTTTTACCTTTTCTTCAAATAAAAAAATCATTCTGTTAATATACCTAAACAAAGAGATGTAAAGAAAACAGTCTTTGGGGGTCAGGGGAGAGAATGCTTCTATTTTTTATTTCAACAAATATGTAAAATGTAAAGGAGCATGTGTACATTTCTAGAACAAACATTTTCCTCTCCAAAAACAGTGAAGAATCTTCTGGGAATTTGTTGAGTGGAGGCAAATGTATTTCTCAAAAGATGTCCTGTATGATTAAGATAGCTGATGTCCCATATGCTACTGCTAAAATCTGGTCCAACCCAAGTCCTTAGATTTTAACCCCCTCAGACTTACTGAAGGAAAGTGTGCTTTGGAATTCAAAACGTGATCTCTCATTTTGTGGATGGTCCTTATCTTTGGAATGGCTCAAACAAAATCTTGATCACTACACAAACAACTGTGTTAAATACTTAATTGTATTTAATAAGTTAGATAGATAAAACCCAGACAGAGAGGGTAAACTCAGACAGACAGGGTCATGCAGGCCCCCTTCCAGCATTAAATATATTGGACCTGATCCTGAGCTGAGCTCTTGCGATGCCCAGGCACATACTTTGCATGTTGGGGCATGACCTGACTTATTTCCCTGATCAGTTCATTTTTGGGGGATGTGGGAGGGGGGAATGGGAGCAGGGACATTTACATTCTTCTGGAATGGGTGGAGGAGATGGAGTTTTACTTCCACAAGAGAAAGAAAGAAAATATGTGAATTTTACACAGAACAAGTGCAGTCCACAATTTCCAAATGGAAAGTGTCTTAAATTTCCCTGGGAAATAGTCAATTTTTATGAGCAGGGTTCCTGAAAAACATTTTAGAGGGTGCTAAATAGGCACGTTTGCCTAAACCTTCCAAAACTGATCACATTCAGCTGTGACCAAGTGCTTGCAGTACATGTTCATTATTACAAGGTGACCATGCTGCCTGCTGTAGTTTTAGTGTTGGGTGGGTTTTGCATTATCAACCTCTTTTTCATGGGGCTGGCAGGGGAGTTAAAATCTCAGCCATTTCAACATCTATCAGGCTGAGACATAGTTCACAGCTATGATCTAAATATGGTAATCTGTGTAATAATACTTCATACTTATGTTCACTCTTTACAAACAACTAATTAATCCTCACAACACCCCTGTGAGGAAGGTATTATTATTTATTATCCCCATATTCACAGATGAGTAAAGTGAATTATCCAAGACCAAAGCAGACTGACAGTGCCAAAACTCAGGAGTTCCTGGCTCCTGCTTTTCAACCACACTGCCTCTCTCTAGAATGGTTTAGTACCAGGGATTCAAAAGGAAAGTAGTATTTATCTGGTATCACATGCTTTCTTCAAAAAAAGAAGAAGAAGCCGCAGCAGCACACAAGCTCCAGACAAGAAGTGGCTCTCTTTAAAGAAAGAGATTTAGTGTGCAGTTAGTCCTCACCATGGAATAAGCCCTTTTGATATTTACAAAAAATACATCTATTTTGAAATGAACAAAATATCAAAGTAACTTAGCACACATGCTCACTAACTACCGGAACATAACTTTTTCAGATGGAGCAACTTCTCCTTGAAATGAGTAAACTGAAGTGTTTCCTTTCCCTCCTCCCCCACCATGTCAATTTAGCTCGTGTGAAAGGTGCAGGATTGACAGCTCTGGAAACTGAAGAACTAGTCACAGAATCAGTACAGCATGGGCAGGAGTGCAAGCTTCCCCACATCAATGCACCTCAGTCCTGACCTGGAGAGACAGTAGGTTCAGTCTCTATACTCATTCAATCCATGATCTCTGCTGAGAATGCCTGCTAATGCCAGCTAGGAGGTTTTTTTCCCCCATGATGTCCACTAGAAACTCATTTTTACGCAAGCCACTGATATGCCTTGGGATTTGGGATTTTTACAAAATTTCAAGCAATGCAAGTTTTATCACAGGAATATTGCTGACAACTTTGGACTCTTAGTGAGCTGTTCTGTAAACAGTCATCTTCTCCTACAATGCCTAAGCGCAATGGGGGACTAGTTTAGGATGTTGTGACAACAGGACTGCAGGGCTTTAAAAAACTTTCGGAGGTTTGTCTCTGATCCATTATATTCTTCTAACATGCTGTTTCGTTTTGTGCAATAAACAGACATTTTCTGTGTAATTCATTTGCTGAATTGATCTGCTGATGATGTTTAAGTTTCCAAACTAGTTTACCAAAACCATTTGACCTTTAGCAGAAACAGAGTAAAATGAGAATGCAGAACAGTGATTCATCCAGTAAAGAATTATTTATATACCTCAAATGTGTTTTTCATTAAAAAAAGATATTTATTTATACCATACATACTTCAAAAACAGTGTTTTTCTGTAGATATTCAGTTATTTTTGTTTTGTCTTTCAAACTTTCCATCTTGCTTGGCTCCTAACAGTTTAGGATTGTGACAGGAGTGCAGTACAGATAACACTACAAAGGTTCATATGTTGAGAAGAATTCACCTTTACTGTTCTAACTCCCCTCTTTCAAAAACATACTGGACATGTACAAACATAAAACAGAGCAGATCTCTTCACTTAATTTGACGAGGAAAAATATTTAAGAATTTGGGGAAAACGTGAAAAAAATGTAAAATAATAAGTTAGCAAAAACTGCTTAGGATTTTGCTGTACATATTTCTTGTCTGACACACTGGACTTTTCATATCGTTTCTATGGAATCCACAGATGTTTTCAGTCTTTTCTCGCTGTACATTAGTAAAGAGTGACCAGAAGCTCGCCTTAAATAATACATCCCAATAGAAGCATGTTTTCAGTCTCTTTAGAAGGATTTAAATTTTTTTTAAAATTTTATTTTCTACAAATGGAAATACTGCATGATCTGTTGAGTCTTACTTTTGGAATACTGAAATGTACAATGAATCCTAAAGGGAAAGGATCCACATAAACCGTTTCCTCTGGCAAATTTAACAGGCATGAGTGCGCATGTGGACAAAATGATCAAAATGCACAACAAATCAAAACAACCTGAAGCTGAAACAAAGGAGCATTTCTGACTCTCAGCGTAACAAGAGAAATGTTCTAGGCCATTAAATACAGAAAAGTAATACATTGTCTTTAAGTGAGCATTGTATGCTGAAATATTCCTTGGCTTAAAAAAAAAGTCTATAACACACACCCTAATGGTTTTGGCTGTAGGCTGAACTTAAGTAAATATCATCATTCAGTCAGTATGTTGTGGTAGCTTAGGCTGCCAGTGCGGTTTACCAGCTCAAGCACCATGTGTAAACACCGGAAACAAAAAAAGATTCGGAGGGCAGCCTCTCCCTCAGTCTCTTTCAACTGCTTGTTCCCTTTCTCTCTCTCTCTTTCTTTCCTGGACTTACTTTCATTCTTCTCTGATGAACCATATGGGTAAAACACAAGACATTAACACAACTATAGTTTTGGTTTTGCCTCTAATTTCTCCAAAGGGAAGGTAACCCAATAAAAAGTCCAGCATGTGTTTTCAGTGCTTCTAAGTGCTTCTGCCATTAATGTCTTTCGTTTGCTTTTATAAAACATGCCTTAATCATACTACAGCACTTTCCACTGCAAATCAGACAACTTTACAGAACAACAGAGTTAAGACTTTTTCTTTCTTTTTTTCTTTTTCTTTTTTTTTTAAAGAACACAAAAGCCCAGGAGTAAGGAGCACCAGAATGGATTCACTGTATCTAGTTTTGTTCTGCAGTAAGTAATTTCAGCATCTATATCCTGCAATATTATCCTTGCTCAACAGAGGAAATGCCTCCGTTGATTCACACCACATAATTCTGTTTTCCTTGTATGTAATGTAACATATAAGAAATAAAGATGCACTGTTGATTCTAATAATATTTGACACTTGCAAAAAGCACCGTGTTCTTTATGTTTTTCTTCCCCTAGCATTTTTCTCTTAGCCAAAAACTCAGCCTCTGGTTACAGTGAGTAACTAGTTATAGTTTCTTTTCTGAAAACTTGTGCAAAGTTGGCACTTTTGTATTAACACTAAACACTAATACTTTTTTGTTTGGCATTCATGCCCCATACTGACCAAACCACTTTTATCTAAGTGTTGTTTTTTTTAAAGACACTTACTGAAAATATGGCAATAGTTTAAGGGAAAAAAAGCATGGATATTATTACACATCCCCTTGTAGTGTATGAAAAAAGTGCATGACTGGATTTATGTATTAGTACAAGACAAAAAAGCTGCATCAGATCAGGTACTGTAAAGCATGCCAGCCCCTCTGTATTACTTATATATAGCAGGTAGTTAAAACAAGACCGTGTTTCTTTTAAAAATGTGCATTAAAGCGAACATAAATTGAATAGAGCTAGCCAGCAAACTATTTTTTCTGCATATCTAACAGCTGGATGTAACTGTAAAAATTAAAAAAAAAAAAAGAGAGAGAGTTAAACCACCATCAATACAATTGTTTTACATCATAGGCCTCTCAAGGCTCAATATATATACAAGTGTAACAGCCATGCTTAGTAGAAGTTTCTCCCAAAGGCTTAAAGTACACAAAGACAACCAAGAAGTTCTTCCCCCCGCTCTTTTTGCTTCTTTGTTTTTTGTTTTTTTTTGCAGGCAATAATCATGGATAGAACAATTTGTCTCTTTGAAGATGACCAAGAATTTCATAACAAAACTGGGGCTAATTGCAAGTTTTTGTGGTTTTTATTGAGGGTATTTCACCCCCAGTTAAAGATTCCATCCCTTCTTAACCTTCCCCTGCCCCTCACCCCAAACCCAACAAAGGAAAATGAAAACAAACAAACAAAAGCACCTGGTGTTTTTCTTTTGTTAAAAAAGAAAAAGATATATATATACATATACATCTCTGTGTGTGTGCGTGTGTATGTATATATACACACACACACACACACACATATATAATATATATATATATATAGACTGTATATGGCAGTTCAAACATGATAGGCCCTCCGTGAGAGCTGGCATTTGCGTGTCCATCTTTAAACTAATCTACTGAAGTGAAGGGAATGTTTTTATGTAGGTTAGGGTTCTGACTGTGCCGATTTCGGCTGCGGACAGAGGAAAACATCATGTTGCACCCAGGGACTTTGCACTTGTGCATTTCTCGCAAGTGCACCGTTTTATAGTGCACCCTGAGGGTCCCCTTGTTGCTGTACATTTTGTGGCAAATGTTACACATTATCCCACCGTTGCTCATTGGAACATTGTTGAACATGAGGGATCCTTGAAGGTCGGAACCCATACCTACACCTATGGCAGGGGTGTCCATTTTGTGTGCAGATTCCCCACTGTCACTCGCCCCATCAACGTCATCCAGGAGAATCCCCTCATCGCTGCCTGCATCAGATTCTCTTGAGGAATGGATACTGCTGCTAGACTGGATGCTGGAGGTGGTACTCAGGTCTAGGACCATGTAGTCGTCAGACATGCCCCTTCCATACCCATTCATCTGGGAATCCTCAGTACCAGCTGGTGAGGAGGTGTCTTCCCTTATGTCAAGCCCCATTTGATGCTGGGTGCCATAGATCTTCACCAAAAATTCATCACGGAGGTCCTTACTAAGAGAGGGCTGAGAGGTGTCCAGTCCCATGTCATCCAGTTCTTTGGTCAACAGTTTACGGTGCAGGTTTATGTTAGCACTGTGCCTGGGAAAAGAAGAGGGAAGGGAAGAAAGAGAAAAAATGTACAGTATTTTTCATTAAATGTATAGTTGCCAAGCATGAAACATACATTTCTGATTTAGCAAGCATTTAAAATGCAAAGCTATTGCTGTCCCTGGTTTCTTGAAAATCCAATCATTCTTATAATGGAGAGGAGGAATTTGTAACAAAATGGCAAATACAAAACAAGGTAAACAAAAACCCCTTCCAACAAACAAACAAAAACATAACCCACCCTACTTTATTTTTTCCACTACCACCCATCATCATTAGCCTCAGCAGTGGCTGCAGCCTTTATGTTTCCGGTTGAAAGCATACTTCAGCCAAATAAACAATGTGACATACTGTTTTTGATTCTTGAAATGGGGTTTTCCGAAACAGTAATTCAAGGAAGGAAAAAAAAAAAACCCTGCAAAATCAAAAACCACAGTACAGGAGAAGCACAAGAGTAAGACAACTGGGTAATATGTAGTCACAGGTCCTGATTGTGATCTCACTAAAACTGGTGTAAATCACAAATCAAAGGAGTATAAGGGTGATCAGAATCAGGCCCAGATGAAAACACTTATGGGGATTAGGAGCACAAGTCCCAATGAAAGTCAATTCGGGCTTGTCTACACAGTGTGGCAATGTACATCAGAGGGATGTAAATTTAAGAGCTCTCTAAAGGGTTGTGCTCTAAGTGCCCTGCTGACAAACAAAGCACATTTATGTAGTACTGTTTCAAATGGGTCTATACCAACGCACACTAGGTACCTCTCAGGGCTAGTCTACACTTACCTGCCGGGTCGACGCGGTGAGTTCGACTTCTCGGAGTTCGAACTATCGCGTCTGATCTAGACGCGATAGTTCGAACTCCGGAAGCGCCGCGGTCGACTCCGGTACTCCACCACTGCAAAAGGCGGTGGCGGAGTCGACCTTGGAGCCGCGGACTTCGATCCTGCGGCGTCTGGACGGGTGAGTAGTTCGAACTAGGGTACTTCGAGTTCAGCTACGCTATTCACGTAGCTGAACTTGCGTACCCTAGTTCGACCCCCGCCCTTAGTGTAGACCTGCCCTTAGAGTGCCTCAGCAGGGTCTACACATAGGGAAGTTAGAACACAACATTTTAGAGCCTCTACAATTTACAGCCCTCTAGTGTTCACTGCTGCACTGTGAAGAAAAGCCAGTAGATGTTTTTAAAAATCTCACCCAAAGTCATCTGGTCCATCCTCCTGTCAGAACAGGGTGGTTGTTCTCCAAAGTATATTTCCTAGTGCTTGGTCCAGTGCAACTTGAAATGACTCAAGCAATAGAATTTCCAGTAATGCACAGGGCTTTGGCGTCAATCCATTAAAACACTTAAGCACATGCTTAGCTTTAAGCATGAAATCAGTGGGACTATTCCAGAGTCTCTGGGAAAGCTCCAACTGACTGCAGTGGGCTTTGGATCAGAGCTTAAAGTTAAGCATGTTCTCAAGTGCTTTGCTGGATCGGGATCTTATCTTCGAGAATTAGGGATCTATATATGCAATGAAACACAAGGGCTCATCTCAGTAATTGTGAAATATTGTCTCCTATTTTAAACACTGAATTTTACTCTCCATTTTTGATATAAGCCTTTTAGATATTCTATGGATTTTAAGCACAGTAGAACTTCACTGATTTGCACAAATGACTGGAAAACTTTTAAAATTAGTGAGTAAACCAACAAACATGATAAAAATATTAAAACACTTAATCACAGAAAGTGTGTTTGGTAAATGTTTCATTTTAACTACAATAATACAAAATAAAGTTTTAGTAATTATAAGACCTCACATTAGAGTACTCTGGTTTTGAACCAAGAAGTAGGATCAGGCTGATATTTTGAGGGGACAATGTTTGGAATTTCACATTTGTGACATAAGAATTAGTGAAGTTCCACTGCTTAACATTTTCAGTTTGCAAGTTAAGGACATGGACCTACAATTTACAACATGCAGGCTCACCAGGTCTGCCTGCTCATTATAAATTGAAGATCAGAATCTGAATGTGGGGAAGGGGAGAGAGAGAGAGAGGATTTATCAATGGAATAGCATAACACGCAAAAAGGTAAAAAGTACTGGATACAAAATTGGACAAGAGGGAACATAATGACCCAATGTTCTCTGTACTTTCGGGTCCTAGAGTAACATCAAGAGAAAAAATTAAAAGTCAGATATGGGCAGTATTTCCTAACTGGAAACGTCATTTTTAGAAAACCCACAAGAGCATATCTCTCAACCAGCTGAAGTCCCAAATATGATACAGTGACTCAGTATGGGTCATAAGACAAATACCAATGCAGAAACGTTAAAATGATGCGGGGTTAATTTATTTAATTTTCTATCAACTGTTTCATGATTCATCATGTCTGTTGTACATAATTTACAGTAATAAATGTGAGAAGTTAGAGATGGAAATGATCAAACCCATTCTCCTGCAAGTGAAGGTTACTGTTCTCAGACTGAGGATGGATTGGATATCAAACTGATACTGCACTTCATTTTATTCCAACCCGATCTGCACAGGATGTAGGTAAATTTGGGTCCAAAATGGAGCTCTCATAATGAGAGAGAGTTGAGAGGTATGTCCAAGGGTAAAGAAAAGTGGAAAGCATTTATTGTTCTATTCCCATGTGGGTGAAACACACTTTTCACACAAGCAAATATAGTACCGTTGCTTTTCGTAGGCACAGAAGTGTATTATTCACATCCCCACACTGCACTTACGAAGGCTGAGCTTACCTTGTGATAAGATCAGCTTTCTAATCTTTTGCTAAATCGAGATCACAAAAGAGAAAGAGAGAGAGAGAAAGAGAGAGAGAAAGAGAGAGAGAACAAATTCACATTCCAATCCAGACATATCTGGTTTAAAAAATAAACAAAATCTTAAAACGATAAAATACAGGTTAAAAAAAGTCTTGACTGTGAGATCATTTTCTGTCAGCCATCAGCTCATTTACACTGCTCTCGTGGTGGATATTGGATCAGCCACACAATCCAAAATCATAAATCAAATTAGACAAAGCAAATTCACATCATCATCCACAAATGAGCTCTAAACAGATGCAAGCAGTGTGTATAGACATGAATGATAAACAGAAGTTGTCCCTATAGTCCCTGCTTCAACACAGTTGTTCCTTGCCTTTCCAGTGTCAGATGGTAGATGACTCCAAGTGGAAGTTGCTAAGCATGGCATAGGAAATGCTTACTGTGAAAGCCTATATATGCTGACAAGCGGCTATGGTATCACCAGAGTTATTGCATGAGTGTAAAAGCATAGCTGTGCTTATCAAAATAACAGCTAACTGCAAACTCCTGAAATGCTCTTCTGGATTTATTTCTTACCATTTCTCCTACTCCTTTCCCCAACCCTTGATTTCACACTAAAAAGAATATGGGAATGTGCTGCCATTTAAAACTGGCTGGGTTAACTGTAGCTGTCTGTTGTTTCTCACACATCTGCATTTACTATTTCCTCGAGTCGCTGCTAGGAAAACAGCAGCCAGATGTGTAGTGAAAATAACTTCAAAATTCATTGACATGGTTAAAAAGATGCTCCAAATGGACATATGCTTTCCTGAGGATGATCTGTGAAGAGATGCAACCCCACTGATGCTATGATAGGGCAAGATGCCTCTGTGATTCAATTCTCACTTGCAGCAGTGGCAATCAGTAATCTAATTAATCTATGTACCAGCCCTTAATATCTGTCAGCTAAACGATGTGCAGAAATGTGTGGACAAGTTCTGGCACTCTGTTCAGCAGTGTCCCTTTTCCGCTGTCAGCAGTACTGTTGGCTTTTCCTAATATAATTACATTGACTTTTATTCAATTAAGTGCCATCCCTAGCTTAAAAAACCCCTACTTTATCAATAGATTCAGGTGTAATGCAATAATAAAGATGAACTCATGGCAGTGCATTAGCTCTGCTGTTCATAACTTTGGAACATAAGTTAATTCATAGCAGTCGATTTCCATTATGCAACCACAGTTCAAAAGAATTGATTATTTTACATTTATTTCTTAATCTATTTCACTTGTGTTTAATAATCCTCCTAAATATTATATGCAAAAATATTCCACTAAGGATGGGAGGACCGCACTGAGGGGAAAAACCTGCATTCATTTGGACACTGTGGGTTTGAAATTTTGCATTGAAACCAAAGCCATAGAGGTTAAAGCTCCATTAGAATTTGGAATATTCTGTATTGAAGTTGCCAGCCACTCAGATTGTCGGGGGTGAATGATTGGTGGCATAGGAAAGGGGAAAAAATGAGTTCATATTACACTGGGGGATGATTCTACATTCCTTCCTTTTCCTGTCCAGTGCATTAAGAACATGGCAGTGTGCTGCAAGATCCCAACTCAGGACAGCACTTAAGAAGGTGCTTGAGTGGCGTCCTGAACAGAGATGCTTTCCTGAATGACGGCCTTAGTGTTTCCAGAGCTTCAATGGCAAAGAAAGTCTGGTGACCCGGATGTCTGTGTGTGTGTTGCAGTGTGCATGTAAGGGTTAGGACAGCTGAGGATACAGGACCTGAGACAGAAGGCAGAAGGAAGGTATGAAAGCAGAGAGGACAGCCCATAGGAAAAGAGGCCTTGAAGAAACTAGCAGCATAAAAAGGGAGAAGGCCTGGACGCAGGAAGGCACTAGTATTAATAGCTAAAAGAGAGTGGGGCTTGGAAGCAAAACTGAGTGTGTTGAAAGCCATGGTGAAGGGCATTTTACAAATTCGGAATGGAGTGTATGAGCAGAGGCAGTGCTCTGAAAGCACAGAGCATAAACAGAAAGAGAGAAGAAGGAATAAGCAGAGCCCTAAAATTGTTGTCATCATCACCTCCTGTCTTCAATAGTGCAACTTCTTCCTCTTTGGCTTCCCCGTCACCTATATCAACCCTCACAAAGAAGCTGCTGCTATTTTTATCTTCCTTACCTGCAACTCGGATCACATCACTACCCCTTGTAAATCTCTCCAGTGGGTCCACCCCTTGCACTACATCCAGTTCAGGCTTCTTATCCTGACCTTCAAGATCCTTCACAACTCTGCCCCCCCCTTGCTTATCTACTCTCGACTCTTAGCATGTTAACCTCTGCTTCGGCAACATGCAAGCCTTTGAGTGCCACCTGTTTGACCGATCCTCCCCAAAATACCTGTGCTTTCTTCCACATCATCCTTTATGCATGAAATGCTTTCCCTGAACTGATCAGTATGGTTGCTACCCACTCCTCCTTCATATATCTTCTCATGACACACTTTTACTACAATGTCTGCAAAAAAGTGAACCATGTCCATTGGCTAGGCTGAAAGGCAGTTTGGAATAGTTAGTATTTATTTATGAAATTACATAACTAAAATAAATACAAATGGCAAATGTATGTGTGTGTAGAAAAATCATATATAAATTGGACATAGCAGATTTGTCTTTCTCTCCTTTCATCATTTGTATGCTCCTTGACTTCTTAGATAGCTTTTCAGGGCAGGGACAATGTTTGCTCCTACATTTGTACATCACCTACCAAAATGGGGCCCTGATCCTGATCAGGACCTTTGGGTGTTGCTATAACTTAAATATTAAATAAAAGGAATTAGAAAGCTGAAGATCTGAACAGAGAAATACAAGGTCAAAGAGGATCACCAAAGGACAGATACCAATCAATTGTAGAGATTGGGTCTACCCAATCTCAGGCAAGGGGTGAGGGGTTGTGGACCTGAGATTTTTAAAAACATTTCTATACTAAAAAGTGTACTTGTATCTGCTTAGCTAATAGACATTTCCATTTTGAATATTTTTTCCTTGTAAATAGGGATCCCCCCCCTCAAAAAATGTTGTACAATGCTGTTTACAGTAGCAAAAGTGTTTTACCGAAGTTCTAATCATTTTATGAAGCCCATAATGGCTCTAGTTTTTTTGGGTAATTAATATTCTTCTTCCATACAGCCATTCATGAATTAGTCATATGGTGGGCAGAAGAGTGTGGACAAATTCTCACCAGAGGGAAATTCTGCAGTCTAAACTCAACAATCTTAAGAATGAATCAGTACCGCTAAAAAGATGATGATGATGATGATAAAGATGAAAGCTGTGGCTGCAGACAGGCAGGGAGGTTATCAGACTTCCCAATTCACCTTTTCCCTGTCAGACTAGAAGTTCTGTGACAACCCTCAGCTGTATTGACTATGGATAGTTATCTTATATGACTGTGATGCCACTTGTGGTAATTTTTTCCTTTCATTCTGAAATTCAGTAAAATATTCTTCCATAAATAAAATGCACTGTATGTTCCACCCCACCTACTACTACCCAGCTTCACTTGCGAGAGATGGACTATGCATCAACAAAAGAAAGGGGATTATAAGTCTAAGAAATATGGTCAATTAAATGCACATGCCATTTATACAGCTCATAAATCTAGTCTGGTATTCTTCAGCAGTTCCTTTCAACACTTGCCAATGAGTCTGATTCTGTTAATTTACTATCTATTTGTTGGAAAGAAAAATGTAATGACTGTTTTATTTTAGTTTATTTTTATTTAGTATGAATGTTTTTTATTTTTATTTTTTTTAAGAGAGATGGAATTAATAATATAGGGGGAAATTCACCTTTGTGTAGAGGCTTGATACAAAGCCTATGCACCACTTAGGTCCAATCTAGGGGGTGCCCATCTGCACTGGGACAAAGTTCACCCTTAATGGACATTTGAACGTTGGGAAAATTGGATTGTGCAGCTTGGAAAGTGAATGCTCTTTTTATCCAAAAACTAGGTATTGTACAAAGCCGCCACTTAACTTCTTCAATGGAAGCAGACGATGCTCAATAGCTTGCAGCACTGGGCCTTGACTCTTTGGACAGCTTTGCTTTAAATTACTGTAAGTGATCCCGACATTAAGTAACGTGATAAAAAAATATTTGTAGAATTATTACATTAAAACACAACATAAAAAAATCCCTCTTGCTTCCAGGCAATAGTACTAATCAATCACTTATAACTAGAAAGCGGCTAATATTTTATTATGAAACCTTAAACCATACAACATTCAGCCGACATGGGGTTTCATTACTCCACCAAAACTCAGCACAGATTTGTCAGAATGTTTGCTACGATTTGCAAACACTTCCTAGAAGCTAGAGATAGAAATGATCTACCTGGTCATCCAGACCTTTTTTTTTTTTTTTTGCCAGTGCTATTCAACCCATCTCCCCTGGGGACATGTTCCTATGCCTTGTCAGCCAAGCACTGAGATTTCCACTATTCCTTTAGGTCAACGGCTTTCAAACACTGGGGCGCACCTCGTTCGGAATGTTTGGGGCAGGGGGAGGGGCGAGTGGCGATGCCAGGCGGCGGGGCTTGGGGAGGGAGCGCCATGACTAAGCTCTTTTTGTCTGGGTTGGGCAGGGTGAGACAACCAAAGTTTTTATCTCAAATGGGGGACTCAGCTCAAAAAGTTTGAAAACTGCTGCTCTCGGGAAACTTTTTCCCAGAGCTGCCTACAGATCACTAGAATTCTTTTCTGTTTTTTAGCTTAAATTTTTCCTTTGTACCACCCCATTTGTCCTAGTTATAGCCCCTTAGCCCACCATAAATAATTCCTCTCGCTCTTTGTTGGTGTGAACAAATATGGGCCAAGTTCCATAGGGATCCTCTTTACCCCAGAGGTTACAAATGAAGATTTATGGTTTTGTTTAAAAATTGGCAATTTCACGTGATTTTGATCCCAAACAAGGCAATAAGTTGTAGCTTTGCCTGAATTTCACTTTCAGTTTCCATGTTGATTTGAGCCTGAAATGCAGAACAAAGCCAAGAATATGCGAACCTATACTAAGCCAATTTTTTCTTTCTTAAAATCTCTGCACACTGAAAATGCTGAGTTTCATACAGCTAAAATCAAAGCATGAGAAGTAAAAACTTGGCTAAACGTAACAATGTGCATAGTTATGAGAGAAGGTCTTTGCCTTAACTCTGATGTTTCTTTAAGAAGGAAGTAGTAAACATTTTCCCCTATTTACTTTAAAAATGAATGAGAAAATAGTTCCTAGAACTTAGTTAGTATTGGAATCTGGTTAAGAAATGTTTTTTTTCATTTGCAGTTCTAATTTTCCTACTTTCTAAGTTGCTCTTCAATACTATCTGGCTGTCCTACATACAAAAAAAAAATCCCTCCATCCATCCAAGCCAACATAACATAGGTCTGAAAGACACTAAAATCATGGCTCCATTGAAGTCAAAGGTAAAACTCCCATTAACTTCAATGGAGCCAGGATTTCACACAAATGTTTTCAGTTTTAAGCAGATTCTGTTTTCTTCTTATCTGATCGTTCTTAATGTGCCTTAGGTTTGGGTTTGGTTTGGTTTGAAATAATGGCAATTTTAATATGAGGAGCCCGGGCAATAACATTGATTCTTGAGGCTTTAAAAAACTGAAAATATTAACCTTTCATAGGAAGAAAATCCAAAAGGTATAATACAGTTCAGCACCTATTAAAAAAAAAGTAAAGAAGTGCTTATTAAATGCAGGAAATGAAGGACAAGCAAGTTCTCGCAAATTAAAAATGTGGAACCCAGTCATTTCAATCCCTTTCAATATGAAACAAATCATTCACACTGGTCACGAAGACAGCTCCCGCTACACTCAAATTATTCACTTGAAGATAAGCTCCCACCAAACTCTTTAGGGGTTTAACTAATTTACTGCACAGATACGGCACGTCTGTTGTAATAACAGGTAGGATGTATTGGGGTCGACCATTTATCAGAATTAGACTTCTTTTCTCAATTCGCAGTGAATTATGCTGCCTACACTGCTCCTCTTTCTCAGAGCTTGCCATCCCCTTATGGCCCCTAATGTGGCAGGCAAACAAAATTGACAGTCTCATCTTGTCAACAAGGGGTGATTCTCCTGAGAAGCCATTTGACTTTGCAGAGGAAGCAATGTATTAATGTGCCTGTCCCAGGAATGTTAATCATCTTCAAGCTCCCCATAACTTTGACATGAACGAAATCACCAAATTTGTTTACTAAATGAATCGTAATATGCTAATAAGAGAGCATGACATATATGGTAAAGCCAAACAGATGGTTTCTTTACTCCACTTTGCAACTTTATAAATGTTGTAACTCTGAAGATGTTAGTGAGAATTATTGGTTTGTTGGCAGAGGCAAACATGCCTTTTGCATACTTAATCCAGAGCTACAGTCAAAAAACAATTTGTCATCACTGTGGAATGCATACAAAATGTAAATGTTGAGATGGTATTTTGGAAGGCAGGATGGCTGACTATGTGAGTGGATGCTCAGGTTAAATATGGAATTGATATTTGACTACAATGTTTTCTTCCCATACGAGGTTTTAGTAAAATCTGACAGGTTTGGGATTCTTGAAAGGCCCAATAATTCAGTACATACCTGTTGAGGTGTTAGTGAGACGATCCTTACGGAATGAACAGAATTACACTTTCACAACAGCTGTGTGTGCTCAGTTGCATCAAGGTCATGTCGCACTCTTAATATATTACTATTGTTGCCCATTAAAGATCAAAAGATATTACAAATGAAAAACATAACCACTGGAGTATTTGCCAGAGTTACCCAGAAATGATATAAGTTCATTGTAACACTTCAACTTCACACTTTATTTGCCAGCTGCCTGGAAGCAGAGTCTCATTACAAAATAGCCAGCACTCTTGTCTAATATCTGGACTAGTGAAGAAAGTTTAAAATAAAAAGATTTATCTCACGAAACATTTCCAAAATGAGGTAACTAATTATAAAAATATTACACAGCCAGAATTTAACCTCATCTGGGGCATAATCTTTCAACATGAGTTGTGGGTGCTCAGCACCATTTAGAATAAGGCCATTTGTCCTAGACTGCTACTAGAATCTACCTGAGCCTTAAGGTGAAATTCATCCCAAAGCAGAGCACGCCCCACAAGGTCCTATACACCACGTATCCACTTACCACATGTGTTACGTGGTGCTTAGGGTTTTGTGCTGGCCCTCTGTGCAGAATTTCACCCTTAAAGAATACAGATTTCCTGTAGGAATTTGTTGTTCAAGTAATACATGAATTGACATTTATTTTTTAAATATCTTTGTAAATATTATATGATCCAAGGTTCATAATCAGTCATTTTTTCTTTACCACAGCAGGCAAAATTCAATGGGTTTGAAGTAATTTGTGCAAACAGTCTCTTCTGCTTTACATCTAACCCATGAATTCCACTTTGAATTTCAGGTTTGAGTGAATGCAAAATCTCAAAGTGAAACTCAGTCTTTCCTGAAACCAAAATATATATATTTGTCAAGAAGTTGGTGCAAAGCGACACATTAGATCAGATTTGCTTGGAAGGTTCACAAGCCTTTCAGTGATTTTATTCTGTTGTTCTTTTATTCTATTATCTTCAGTGCAGAGCCAAACCTCATGCGCTATTCACCCTGCTTTGGTTATCTAAAAATGCTGGATTTATTTATATAGAACCAGAAGAGATATATAACAAAATACTATGTGGAATTTCAACAGGGCTTTCCTATTAGTAATTTTACATTACTGAATAAAGTACAACTTTCAGGTCAACTGATAGCTGATTATCCTAAACAATCATACCAACTCTCTCCACTCAAACCCCAACTCCTCAGCAATGCCAATCCTCTGAGATTGTTCCATACATACCATTGTCAGTGGTTATTAAATTCTCAACTTTTTACCAAGCCACGGGAGACCATGCAAAGAGATCTAAGGGAAGTATGAGTTCAGTTTGCTGTCCAAGGATTATTTTGGAGCAAGACACATTAGCAGCCATCCCAGCCTGGCGCTTATATCTCATTTGAAACATCTACTCATTCCTGACCAACAAAGAAAATTTCAATAAAGTACTTTTACTGGTTTAACAGCAGTGAGCTCCTGGGATTGTCAAAGTGCTCAGTCTTCTCCGAGGAGAGAAGGAATCAGCAGCTCAAATATAATTAACCTTCCATTCCCAATGCAAACTGCCACGCACAGGAGCTCTGCAGTCTATTAGTGAAGTTATAACGGCCAACAGGCAGAGGCAAAATTGGTCAAAAAGTTGGCTGCTGCTGTCATATTTTTAGAATTATGATTAATGACACTAATAATGTGGATGATTACTGATATGTGTATCTCCTGCAGTTTATCATATTGCACTGGCTGCCTACGTCCACAATAAACATGATGCTATCATTTACCTCTTTATTGAAGGCAATCCTTCTCTTGAAGGAGCACATTCTAATTACTTTGTAATGTTTTATGTCTTAAACATTTTGCAGCTCTGGACCTTGCCAACTGCTTCATGTCTGCCATTGATTAATTACAGAATGTTTAATCAAAATTTAGAACCTAATATAGTCATTTATGAGCATGCTGCAGTGCCAAGGTAGTTAGGCTCCTGTCCCAAGTTTGGAGAGTGGTAGGTTCAAAATGAAATCCCAGAAATGTTCCAGGTGCCAAAGAGTTGTTTTTTTTTTACCTTAGATGTTTTGAGTTTGCCAGTCCTAACACTGTTGACAAATGGAAGGTTTATCTACCTAGCTGGTAGGTTTTTCTGTTTGTTTGCTCGGATTGCCTTTTTTTTAAATGCCTTGATTTTTCCCTTTATGCCTTTGTTGGTGGAGTGGCCTCCCAGCTCCACTGCAAGCTTTCCTTGCAGCAAGAGCCCTTGCAAATGCCAGTCAAGAGAGCATAGTTTTGAAGTGGTTAAACAAGTGAAAAATAATTTGCAGGGACAAATACATAAGTTTTTTTTTAATGTGGATTTTTATGGTACTGTCATACAACCATTCACCGTTGAAGTTAAGTGTTTTTTTAATACCATTACTGAACTGCTGAAATGGATGCTAATATAGCTTGGAGTGCTAATGTCAAGTCCTGGTAATAAAAAAGACAGACTGCTGAATGAAATAATTTCAAGTAAAAAATAGAACAAAAGTGCTCTCGCTCTCGCTTTCCACTTTTATTGAATTGGGACTGACTGAGCCAATTGCTTTAGAAGTCTGTAAAACACAATTACTAGTGAGCTGACTGACCCAGCAGTGCCCCCTCTGTGACAGAACAGACTAAAAAGGCTGCAGAATTAGTGCTGCTCCCATATCTGGCTATCAGACCTGAGAGACTTACTACTGAGGATCTACTGTCCTCTATGGCAGCACCTGCATCAGCTACATGCAGCTGCTTCTTAGATCAAGGGCCCATCTTACCTTCTCACGGTAGACCTGATTTCTCTCCCTCTTCATTGTATTTTTAGATACATATCTATCAGTACAACTGTATCAACTATCTACATCAGTAGATAGATAGTTTTTTGTTTTTACATGTAATGTGCCAGACACAAAGGCAATAGTTAAGATTTATGGGCAGCAAAATTAACTGTCTTCCATTTGTATTTTCAGCCGTAAACAGACAACGTGTAATTGTTTTTTATTGTGGCAAAGCAAAGAAAAGGTGTGTGTGAGAGAGAGAAATGTACTGAATTGAAAGTGGGCAAAATTTTTTCTTTCGTTACTAAAGTAAGTAATAAAGTTTGTAAAGAACTTAGTCAAGATCACTAATGCTTAAAAGTACCAGCTTTTTATCAGAAATTTACAATTTGTGTTTTAGGTCATACAGTTTGGCATGGGGATGGAATTTAGGATTTTTTGTTTGTTTTTTTCTTTAAAAAAAAAACAACAAAAAAGAGGATGAAAACAAAATGACATTAAAAAAACCCCCCATATCCTCAAGCCAGTTCCACCTCTTATCTCTCTCCCTCTCCATCCCAAATGCTTTATATTTATATACATATACACCAAAGTCCTTTTTTATTCATAGCGTACATTTTTGGCAAACACAAAACTCTTTCATTTCTCTTCCATGTCCATTTATATGAAGCTTGTAGGTGCCTTATGGCAAAAATGTTAAATTATTTCTTAGGCAGTGTCTTTAAGGAATGCTTTTTAGGGCAAGCTTAAATATGAAATGAGCTCTTAATTAAAAAAAAAAACTTTCTTAGCACAAGGCAAAGTGCTCATGTAAAAGATGATGCCGGGAACTAGGAGGCACAAGTTAAAGCTCTAGGATTTCATTAGAGGACATATTGGATTTGGAACTTACGGCAACTAATACACAGTGATCATTATTAAAATGGCAACATACACACCGTCACCGTCGCCACACAATGGTATCTGTGATACCACAACATTTCCTGGCATCCCATAGATCCTGATGTGGTCACTATTGTGTAAAAGTTGACTTTTTAATTGTTGCTACTGTATGTGAACATACAGTTGGTGGTCTCCAGGCTAGTTCCCAATGGACACTGGGGACCCATGTCACAAACACGCCACATAACTTGGCACGCTAGGCAATCTTTATTGAAGAGAAGCTCGGGATTGAAAAAGCTGTAGGTCAGGATTAAGGATTAAGAGCTGGGTTGGGTTTTTTTTTTGGAAACTTGCACTTATGCTGCATATTCTTCCCTTGACACAGTCATACATGTAATTTTCATAGACAATTATGAGAGTTAAACATATAGAGCAGAGCAGGACAGGGCCAGCCCTAGACCAAATGGTGCCCCAAGTGAGGAATGTCTTCGATGCCCCCTCCATTTGTTAAACATTTGAATACCTTAACTTTTATTGCATTTGTAGCCCATTTCATGACTTTGATGTATGGATGCATACATGATTTCTCCCTGTCATAGAAGACAATACATTTCCCTTTTATGGCTATCAACAAAAGCAACACCCCAAATCCAGCAACCCCCTAAGCCTGGCACATCAGGCAGTTACCTGGATCGCCTGCCCCTAAATCCGGCCTTGCATCAGCGGAAAATATTCCTCCATACATGCCATGTTCCAGCCAGTGCTTTTACTGACTTAATTATGTTTACCACCTTTCTTAATGCTTGTGGGTCAGTGAATATTTAGATAGACTTTGCAGGTCACTGAAAAGTCCTGGATTTACTTTTGCTGATTGACACAACAATATAAAATCCTGTGTTATGTGGGGCAAGTTTAGAAGATGTAAGCTTTACCTTCATTTTCAAACTACTACAACAATAAAATGCAGGTAATAGATGTCAATACAATTCATTACTGGGTGAAAAAGAGAAAGAATTTCCTCCACAACACACCTGATCCTGCAACCCTTACTCAAGTAAGCAGCTTGGTGTTAGGGCTTGTCATGTGAGTAAGATAGGGCTTTTATGCTTTTATTCCCCACGCTTCTTTTACTTCATCCTCTACAGTAAAAATGAGCTGCTACACGGTAGCTGGTAGATCACTCATATAAAAGTTAATTCACTCTGTCCTTCATTCTGTCTTCCTTACTCGGACTGATTATATCATACTCTGCATATAGTCGCACTGACATCTGTGGAACTACCCATAGAAAAAGTTACTACTCAACATAAGGGTCACAGAAATCATTTCTTTACAACCCAGGCTCTCTTGTGAAAGAAAGACTTGTTTGAATGTAAAGAAACAAGCACATTTTAGTGACTTCCTAAGGAAACCTACTGGTTCATAGAATTGTACAGTATATTCACATATTCTTTTTAAAACTATGAATTCCTGTACCAAAAGCAAATGTGTAAACAGGTTCAGATTTGAAAAATAATATAGCAAAAACTGGTTTTGATTGTCTGGTCACAATCAAATAGATGTCTTAAAATGTTCTCTTCTTGTTATTAGTGAAGGGAAACAAGCTGTATCTGACAGCTAATGATATTAGGGGAAATATATTAATAGTCACCATAAACTAGTGTTGAGTATCTTCTTGGAGCTATCTGCTCCTAAAATCGCGTGCATTTCTTGAAAAGCAGTTTCTAAAAAGTTTTTTGTATAAGTTTCCAAACATAGCGGGATGATGAAAAAATGGATGCTTTTGTGTTGAGGAGGTGATAACAGGAGGCAGGTAGCATGTTTTTCACATCTTCACCTCTGTTGATAATGTATGCAGTGGCTCATCAGAGGTATCTGATGTTAATTTATTCAAGCACACCTGTACAGGGCTGGAAGTCAGGTAAGCAGATGAGCAAAAAGTATATGTCTCTGCTTTTTCAATACAGCTACCCAGAGGCCTATATGCGCACAAATTTAGTTCTGGAGATGTCAGCAGGTTTTAATAAACTAAATACAGATGTCTTACTCCATACAAATCAAGGAGTTTACATGTTTAAATCTGGACTGATTTAACTAGCAATCAAATGGCAGGATCACACTTGGCACCAATAGTTGCCTCATATTTATTTATAAGTAACTCTAAGCAAATATTATTTTGTTTTAAAATTTATTCATGGGCTGAATCACCTTTCCCACCTTGCAGAACACACACACATGCTCACTTTCTGAGAAAATTTAAAGAGAAACCTGAACAATTAATATTCTTACTTTAGTCAAAGAAAGGCAAAAAGGGAAAGTTTCGTCTTTGTAACGCTAAACAGGTATTCAGGAAATACATTTATTTTCCATATAATTAGGGCATAGAAAATGGGGCAACATGTCCTTATTAACACAGCATTCCAACCTAGTCCTAAGTAACAGAGATTTTTAAATTGATGGTACCAATATAAAATAGTTTTTAACTTATTAAAATGCAATAGAGCTGATAAGGAGAAGAACAGGTGTTTCTTTTCACTGAAATACTGACATTAGTTTACCATTAAGGACTGGTCAAAAATGGCACCTCTGATTTCACAGGTATTGAATCTGAACCCAAGCCGCCTTTAACTCTACAATTCTAGGTGAGGGATGGGAGCTGAGTTAACTCAACTACAATATATTTTCTCTTCACTCTCTCCTACCCCATCTGCCTACCTCCTCACTTCCTCTCCAGCTGATTACTAACGAATGACTCCCCCTGCCCCATCCAAGAAACTTTGGAACTTCCCTGTCTTCACTGAGCTGGAAAATACCCTCTTTCTATCTGCCTGCCTGCCCTCACCTTGGCCTGGTCTATGGCACAAAAGAGCTTATTGAGTTGCTGGCTCCAGAATACTGTCTCTGAGGAGCAGCCCACCCATTCCAGCTTACTTTGTGAGGCAGGGGCAGTACCTAGTTTAAGCAAAACCGAGAGGGAGGCTGGGAGTGGAAAAGCAGGAACAGGAGGGACTTACTCTGTGAAGACCCCATCACTAGGGTGACCAGACAGCAAGTGTGAAAAATTGGGATGGGGTGGGGGGTAATAGGTACCTATATAAGAAAAAGCCCCAAATATTGGGACTGTCCTTATAAAATCAGGACATCTGGTCACCCTACCCATCACAAACCTTTCCTTCGTCACAGACCAGCCCTCCTCCTCCTCTGCTGGCTATTCACTCCAGGATGATTCCCTTTACAGAAACAACAGTCTCAACTAAAACTTCTCCCTTTCTCCCACCCAGATGAACAAACTGTACCCGGGCCCACATTCAAGCCTATTTTTCAGGCAGCTGTCCAGCATATCCTTGTCCTATTTCTCCATCTTCTTGACCACTTTCCTTGACAGAGATGTTTTCCTGTCCCCAGGCAGACTCTTGCTCCTGTCTGACACTACCTCCTTTGGCATAATTTCTCTTATCTTTCACTCTTTGTTGCTTTCCTGCAAGAAGGCATACCCTATAAAGCTCCACTAGTAGAAGAACTGAAGTGTCATAAATGCCTGAGCTGGTGGGAGCAGAAACAGTAAAGGATTCTGAGAACAATGGGACTGAAAAGAAAGAATGAACAAAAGAAAGAAAGAATGAATGCACTGTTCCCTTTAGGAAAGAGATCAAAGTTAAAGATACAGATCATAGATTTCATAAACACTTCTGGTAACGGGTGGGAAAGGCGATGAATAGAAAATTAGTTAAAAAAAAGAATCCAGACACTGTGGGGCTTAAATCATAAAAAGCAACTTCTTATGAATTTTAGAAGGGATAACAGAACCCTGTGGAGTTCTGTAGGCTTTCTGTCCCTTCTTTTGTCTGTTATATCTTGAAAAATTAGAGGATGCATGGTAGATTCCATGTCAGTCTATCCCTCTCAGTCTTCTGTTCGCCTTCATCCGATTTTAGAAAATATGGATAGCCATACTGTGTCAGACCCAGTCATTTTAATATAGGACATCCCTGCATATAAATACATCTCAGGAGATATCCAAAACTTTCAGATAAAAGGGTATTTGAATGGTAGGGAAGCTGACCAGCTGCCTTAGGTAACTAAGGTTGCACTCTGGACCTCCATCCCTTGAAAGTCAGTTTTAAAAGGGCCATACTCTAGGTTACGAACCGGAGCAGCAGGGGAGTTTTCTGGGCCCACACTAAGCCTGGGGAACATAACCAAATTTAGATTAACCAGAGTTGGGTTGTACAAGGTTATACATTGTACCAGATGCCATTGTAAGAAAAAAAAAAGATCAAAACTATTTATCACCTTATTAAACTCAAACGTCTTCACGGCTTGTTTTATTTTTAAATAAATTTATAGAAAAAATTTAAATGAGGAAACCTCACTAAATCCTGCAAGCCACATGGTGTTGGGAAGGGTCCAAAAGTTTTTAGAAGGTGGCATTAGAAATGCTTTTTTAATTTGTAAGGACAGCAAAGAACTTCTGGATTCATCTGGATAGTCAAAAATATTCAGTAATCCAATAATCAAAATGTGAAGACTTATTGTTACATACACCTGCCCGAATAACTGTCACATCAGAACATGACAAGTATGTCCAGGCTCACTTGCTATTGCACATTAGTTGGATATTTCTTGTTTCTGGTACAGCAATTAAAAGCGAAATAGTTATAATTAGGTTTTAAAATTAATAGTCCATTAAGGTGACTGGAAGAAGTTCTCACTTCTCAATGTTATTGCTTTCGTTATTTGGCAGCAAAGCCAATAAGACTCCATAGATTAGTTTACATCTTCGAGGCTCTGTCTGAAACCCAAAAGGCTAGAAACTTAATGATCGAGGCTTTTTTCCCTTTAAATAAAAAAGATTCTTCAAAAATCAGCAAAAAATCCTTCATTGGGTAGGCTACGTGGCTTGGATAAAATAAGACTCTCCCTTCAACTCAACCCTTAATAAACCATTTTTTTTGAAGATTAAATAAAAAGAATGTCTGATTCATTCTCATACCCCTCCTTTTGCACACTCTTTCATTTCTGTGCACTTCTAGACTTCCTAGTCCTGGACAAGACCAGACACGGAATTGCTGAAATACAGTGAACAATAAAGATGCTTTCTTATGATACTTCCTGACCAAATGTCTGCAAAAATTATCAGAAATCTTGTGAGAGTTCCTGGTTTTTGTCAGATTTTTCCAGACAAATTCTGCAGACCCGAAAGTTTTGGTGAGTCTCAAAAAGCATCAGACTTGAAGGCCATCCAAATTGTACCTAGCCTTTAAACCTTTTAAAGTACATTATCACTACCTGAAATCCTCAGAACTTGTGGATTTCTGTTGTCCCAAGTTATCAGGAAGACTCTCACATAATTGAAACATATTTTGAACACTATTTGTGTGGTGAAACTGGAAAGATGTTCCCATGCCTAGTACAACCCAAACTCATATGTAAATAATAATTTTATCTTTAAGAAAGCAGTCTGCATTTTAAGTTTATGAATCATATATTTCACTTTTATGGCTTGCTTTCAATAAGCTAAATCAAAGTATCCTATATAGATCATGAAATACTTTCAAACTGTGCCCTGTCTTTAAATGTTCAGTTCTCATAAATACTTTACACATGTCATCATGATGGTCTTTTTCTCCTAATATATGTTCACTGAACTAACTTCTTTATTATTAGCATAATCTATCAAGTTAACTGTTTCCTGATGAAATTTAACATTCCAAATAACATTCCAAATCCTAAACTAGCCACTTCTCTTTTTGCACACTGAATACAAAACGGGTTTACTTAGCACATGACTGACATTTTATAACTCACTTGAGAAAACACATAGACTGAGCCAAATTCTGCACTAACAAATCCTCTGCAATCCCATCAACTTTAAGGACACAATGTGTGGTATAAGTCAGCACAGGATTTCACTTATTGAGGCCCTGATCCCGCTGGACCCTTATGTCCAACTCCACGGAGGCTAACAGGTCTCCACAGGGGTGGACCGACTGGCAAGACAGTGGCCTTAATTTAGTTTTCGGTGTTTGATTTTAATTGATCTCATCTCACTGGTGAAACAAATTTTCTAGTTTACTCTAGTCTATTTACCGTTTTTTCTAATTTATGTTCACATTTTCTATTCAGTGGATCTCAGAACTGACATGCTGGAGCTAGACTCTCCAGAAAAAGTGAGATTTGGCTTCCTAACTTTCTTTGCACTAAATTGCTTTTATTTTATATTATACCCTGTATCCAGTTGCAAACCCCAGCAATTTCCACGGAACAAGGTACAGGAAATGTGTGTGAAATGTTTAGCTGAGTTCAATTTCCTTCCTCAATCTCTCTCTGCTGAATTTTTACTCCCTAATGAAAAATATTAAACAAAAACAAAAACAAACAAACAAGCTCAAGTAATGAATCACTCTCACCATCACAACACGAACCCAATGCTGTGAACCTATAAGGGATATTTCATTGTGTAACAATATATTCATCATCATGAATGAGAGCTTGTTTTCCCGAGTATGGAATAACTGTGTTATCCTACCAAAGACCACCTTGACCAATTCCATTTATATTACATTTTTTTTAGGAATTAAAAAAAATATTTTAAAAAAGGCCAAAGAGGTTTAGGACCAGCTGCTTCTGTTTAAGCCCAATTGTTTCAGTACTGATGCAGCATAACTACAGTGTGACGTCATCTGAAGGCCCAGCAGAACATACCCTTAAAAATATGTAGGGGTCTAGTCTCCCCGATCTGCATGTACGTTACCCCATCAGAGTGAATGGGAGTTACTCACAGCCAGAGAAGAAAATAAAGCTGGACTGAATGGTTATATTAGGAAAAAAAGATACAGGTTCCCCCATGGAAAGAGAGAACCATTTCGCTAATGTTAACATTTAATTTTGTTTCTTATAATTGTTTATAAGGCAGAATGAATATCCATTAATTATTCCTATTCATTTGTACTTAAGCCTACAGAGATGGGGATTATTCTTGTATCCTATTCCTATGGTTCTTTCCCTCCATCCATTTCTGTTTCTATGTATCGATGTGTATGTGTGAAGATATTTCTGTTGTATATAATTATTATATATTTAATAGAAGCTTTCCTTGATTGGAAAGCTGTAGGGAGAAAAAGCTGAATGTATAAAAGCTGCAGCTTATATACAAAAGTGTATATACAACACACACACACACACACACACACACAGAAAGAATGACATTATCTAGCCGATCACATAAGACAGTGACATAGTATATACTATTTTGAATGTCAAACAATGAAAACCTAAAGTGATAACACCCCCACAATGCCAAGGGGGCATGACTGTCACTAGTCATTACTGTGTCTCTCTCTCTATTTCTTCATCTACCTAAAACTGGATTTTCTTATATAATTCGACACACTTAATAATGTAGAAAATCAATTAATATTTACTGACCTGTCTCTGCTTCTCCGTGACGGGAAGGCAGCGTTACAGCCAGCCACTGTGCAGACATGCATCTCTTTTAAATGAACATTCCTGTAGTGAAGCTTCACACTATAGGAGCTTTTGAAACTCTTCTTGCAGACATAGCAGATCTTGGGATCTGGGCTGGAACACAGGTCCCCTTCTGGGGAGAACTTTTGAGGACTGTTGTAGTTGAATGTTGAAGTGAAACTTTCATGAAGGGCAGCCATACTGGCACTGCCCCCATTATACAGTCCATATTGGCTCATGTAAAACATATCATAGGTAGGGTCTGTAAACTCTTCCTTCACCTTAATTACATCCCGGTGAGAAGATTCGTTGTGATTTTCATCTGCCATTTCACTATTCATCATAGACTGTTCATTAGATTCATGGATGTGTTCATCACCTTCCATGGATTCCTCACACAATTTTGGCTCTGAGGTTTCTGACTCATTTTCATAGTCTCTCTCGTGCTCTTGGTCTTCTGAGGTCATGCTGTCTGCCCTTCTTATCTCTGTCCTAGAAATGCATCTGCTTCTACCATTTTTAGAAAAGTCTTTCACAGACAATCCTGGGCTCATTTCCTCCTGCGAATGGCAGTGATTGTCATGACCAATATCATTAGCCATCGTGCTGTTGTCATTAGCCTCATCATCTTCATCGTCAAACTCATCAGCAGTATCAATAACTTCCTTTTCTATTTTAACTGGCATGCTTGACTTCCTTGGTTTCTTCTTAGGGGCCAGGTCAGCATTAGGTTCATGGGTAGGCATCACCAGCGCAGGTAACGATGACTCTGAAGGAAGAGGAGGATGCTGCTCCACTGAACCACCTGTTGGTATGATGGGACTGGTGGGTAATGAGGTTGGAGGGCTCACCATCTCTCCAGGAGTAAGTAAACTTCTGTAAAAAGGAGGAACAGGCTGGACAGTCTTTAAAGCTGGAAAAACCAGCTGGCTAGAAAGAGGGTTCTGTAGTACAGGGTCTAGTGGGGGAGTAGTAAAACCCATTGGAGGCCGACCAGGGCTTGTTAAGGTAAGACTGGATTTTGTACTTGCTATGACAGGGGTGGCAGCTCCTGATGTAGCACGGATTAGATCTTTGTCTCGGTTGTTCCTTAGCATAGGCATATGAAGGCGGGGGTTAGGGTTAGCACTGTGACGATTGCGACTTCTAAGAGAGCTGAAGACCATGTTGCAGCCTTCAATCGTGCATCGGTGTTTGATTTTCAGATGAACTGCATTGTAGTGGATTTTGAGAGTACCTTTGTCATAGAAAGTTTTACCACATGCATTGCAGAACACTCTCCCTTTTCTTGACGCTGATCCCATTCTTCTGATTCTGTGAATCCTGAATGAGCTTTTTGTGTGCTCAGTTTTGGACAAATCATTGATGGGTGTAGATGTTTGAACGGGAGATGCACAGGCTGGCTCAGTTTTGGGTTCTACATTTGTGATGCTGGTCAAAGCATTCCTGCTGGATGTCTGCTCATTCTTGAAAGGAGTGGGGGAAACTTCAGATTCACTGCTTTCATTATATTCATTTTGGGTAGAAAGGCTTGGTTCACGCAGCCTCAGAGCCGGCTGTTCCAGCAGGAGGCCATTTGGAGGCAGCCCCAGCAATGGAGCAGAGACAGGATTTATGTACTGGAATGGAAGCAGAAATGCAAGGCTGTTAGGGATGTTTTCAAAGTGATGAATGCTGGAAGGGTTGCTGTTCTCCAGGTGAGCAAGGAGACTTGGGCTCCTAGTGCGATTATTGCTTTCAATAAAAGTCCTTATATCTGAATCTGCCTTTGAAGATGGCACAGCCACAGCCTGCCCTTCCTTTTCTTGAATTGCCATCAGCTCCACGATGGACTTGGTTTCTCCAAATCTCAGAAACTGCTGAAGGGTAATAATCTCTTCTTCCCTGGACATGATGGCCCAGCGGTCCAGCACCTTGCCTGCAGCATCCTAGAGGCCATATCAAAGAAACAACAAAGACAAACACAAAGAAAAAAAACTTATTGATTCTGCATAATTATTGAATTCGATAGAAGGTGCTCTGCTGCCTGTACATGAAACACTAAGCTCAGAAAACAACATGCAAACAGTGTTAATAGAAGTCGATCCACAAAGCAAACTTTTCTGCCATGCAAATGTTGTAATTAGAGTCACAGTTAGAGAAACAGATTGAGTTTAATAATGTCAAAGCAAACAAAATGTAGACTACTGGGGCTCTGTGATCTAAAATGCCTTCAATACTGCTATTATAACAACATGACCTATGTACTATGCAACTGTTTCGCATACATTAGTTTAAGACGTGAATTCTTGCTGTGCAGCCCACTGTAAATACAGAAAACTGTACCTTAATCCTTACAAAATGGTGACACTATAGGAAAGAATGAAATAAATGCATT
Source organism: Mauremys mutica (assembly GCF_020497125.1). Classification (NCBI taxonomy): domain Eukaryota; kingdom Metazoa; phylum Chordata; order Testudines; family Geoemydidae; genus Mauremys; species Mauremys mutica. Next base: position 101,604,876 of record NC_059077.1, on the reverse strand, counting down.
TGATAGAATTACCTCTTAAATGTAAGTAGACATAAGACTGAATTCAATTAGGAGCAATCTTGTAAAATGCATCTCAAAGAGTTTGAACCAAGACAATTAAAAAGTAGCATAAAAATATTAACAACATACATTTTTCCACAAGAGCAATATATAAAATTGTATTTATTGCCAACACACATCAAAAGGCTGAAACTGGGGGGAGGAAAGGAAACACTGCTTTTGAGTGTTACTGAAATGTTACGGGCAATTGATTGCAAACTTCTAACCTGGATTTGATTTACACTTAAAATATAACTTTTTTACAGTCTTGTTATAAATGACAGTTACAAATATTTAAAAAGTAAACATTTGATGGATGTGGATAACATAAATGTATAAAAATGTTGTCTCTTAACATTGCCTTCTGATAGCAAGGGAAAAGTCCAGAGAGAATACACATCAGTAATCAGTACACTATCTGTTGTTAAATATACATTAAAAAGCATTTCACACTTTCATTTTTGCTAGTAAGTATGAGATTTGCCTGAAGGTAGAACTTAAAAATTCTGCACTGTAATGTTAGGCAATCCATTCCAGCATGTATTGATAAAAATGTATTAAAATACTTACATAATGAATACATTTTATCAACATCTCTCCCATTGGGCTAATGCTGGACATGTCACCACCTCTGTAGCTACCAACAAACCCTGTCCCGTGACCATCAAGCAGAGATGCCCCAGTGTCTACTGCATAGAACTGCCAGATAACGCTGAATGGAACTCCTCCGTGCTGTCTTTTTTTATTTATTTATTTATTTTTAAATCTTGGATCCCAGGTTTAGAACCCTGTCTAAACATTCAGGAGTACCCTATGCAGAAAAAATCATCAGAAGTGGTTTGAGTAGAAAAACAGTGTATTTATATGAAAATATGAAAATTATTTTCCATATTACAGTAATGATTCTAGTTTTTTTCACATTAATTTTATAGCACTGCACATCACAATTTTCTCAAATGATGAAACATACACGTAAAACTCCAGCTAGGACTGGTTTTGCTTATTTTAGTTCTGATTTATCTCAAATCATAGGATGCAAAGCTAATGAAATGAGTTAATGTCACTTACGTTGCAATATCTTAGGTGTGGCTATGAGCCACTAACATGGTTCATAATACTGGGTATGAATGATACCACACAATCCAATCTAACAGGAATATATTTAACCCATGACAGAACTATAACGATGGGGAAAACCTTAAATTAGCCTTAATCCTGCAAGTTGATCCATGTAGGCAGATCACTGCCATGTGGAGCCTTCATCAATGAGGATCTGTGCAGATTAAGGGATCTCCTTGTGAAGAGCTGCTTGCAAGATAAGGCTATAATTTGTTGGTTTGGTTCAGTAAGCAACCAAAGCTTTGAATACTTTTCCTAACATAGTAAGGGATTCTTTAACTCCTATAGCCTTATAATTCCACCTCTCCTGGTGGAAAGGAATGCCTGTTTTACAGGAACTCAGTGTGATTCAATGCAATTTATCCAAAAGGGCAGGAAGTCCTTGGGACTGGGACTACACTTTCCTTTCTTCCAAATTCCAAACTGGTTATCTTTTGACTATTTTCCCTGCATACTTTTCAAAAGGTTCCCTATTTCTCCATTCAATTCCACCACAACCTCCACTAGGCTTGCCCTTCCATGCCATAATGATTCTACATTTGTAAATACCAGTATCTCATCTGGACCCTAAAATGGCCTCGCACTTCAAATTTTGAGCCCTCCCCTCTCCACTTCCCCAACAGCTTTTACCTGAGTCAGAGTTTAAATACAGGGGAAAGGTCTCAACTCATATTGTTTGGAGGCAGGAGCTGAGAGTTCCTGAGCCCAGATTTCCAGAGAGAGTCTGGGACTGTCTGATTGCTGCCAACTGTGGGTGTTTGTAATGCACTATTGGTAGCAATTTATGTTTTTTTACATCCAGAGGCTTGTGTAGTAGGAAATGTCTATTTTATAAATGTGGATAGATACATAAATAAAGAAATGAGATTTGGATTGTGCCGTTTGCATCTGAACTATCCATGAGACTGGAAAACAACAGCCTTCTCTGTTTTGGAGCCCATAGAAACCTACAAGTAAGAGATCAAGAGGCCAATTAGATCACTCAGGAGACTTGGTGGAATTGTGTTTTATGGCACATGTTCTAGTATTTTGTCCAGCCTGGGCTGAAATGTCCCACGTGATGGGGTTTCCACCACTTCCCTTTGGAGGTTATTCTGCAGTTTAATACATATCCTCACTAAAAGAAGTTTTCCTAACACTTTGCCTAAATTGTCCCTCTCTCAATGCCAAAATGTTACACTTATGTATACTCTTACAATATTTATTATAGGATTTTCTAGAGTTGGGGGGAGGACTATGAAACATTGGGGGCCAGATCTTCAGGCTCAGCTACAGTGCCAATGAGCTCTTAAACAAGCAGTTGAGGATTTGATTGGCATTGGAGATCCTCAGCTGGCACAAAGACAACAGCCCAATGGAATCAGACAGTTGGCTTAAAGCGACCTTAGCCTACTCCTACCGCCATACTGAGTGATAGCTCAGCACAGCTAAAGATTCAATTACTAATTCCCTAAACCACCCTGTGACCCAATCATTAACATCTTTAGGGCCAATCCTACAAGCTGTACAAGGACTAGGTTGCCAATCACAGCTCCCACTGTCTGCGGTTCACTGTTCCAGGCCAATGGGGGCTGCGGGAAGCGGCGTGGGCCAAGGGATGTGCTGGCTGCTGCTTCCCGCAGCCCCCATTGGCCTGGAACAGCGAACAGCGGCCAGTGGGAGCTGCGATCGGCCAAACCTGCGGACACTGCAGGTAAATAAACCGTCCCAGCCCGCCAGCAGATTTCCCTGATGGGCCGCGTGCCAAAGGTTGCCGATCCCCATTGTAGTTAATCATGCAAACTTCTGACAGTTTTACTTTTAGAGCGAAAAGGTTGATGAGATAACATCTTTTACTGGACCAACTTCTGTTGGTGAAAAAGACAAGGTCTGTGTAGCTCAAAAGCTTGTCTCTCTCAGTTGGTCCAACAGAAGGTATTACCTCACCCACCTTGTCTCTCTAAAAACCTGGGACCAACATGGCTACACCACCACTGCAAATTGTTTGGATTTTGTCAGATTTTGAGCAAATCTTTATTTTGTTTTCCATGTTGTGAATGTTACGTTGCTTTACTGAAGGACTCATTCATATGAAGTAACGAATATTAAAAATGCATGCTATTGACTTCAAGACACTGTAGGATGGATTCATGAATAACAGGTAGATTTTTTTTTTTTAAGAAACAGCAGTTTATATTCACAAGTTGTCTATTGTTAATTTTTAGCTAGAAATACAATTTTTCTAACAATATAGAAAAGTGGTTTGGGTCACTATATTTCATAGAAAATATAGCACCTATGTACACTGCATAACGCATAGTTCAATATTTACATAGTGATGGTTTCTATAAATCACTGTAAGTATGTATTAAAATTCAGAACTAGATAAAGAGCAAACAGGAATGTCATTTTTTGATAAAACTTGAAAATTAAAAAAAAATCTAACCATTATCCCTTTGAATTAAGCTATAACTAGCTAGGGATCTCTTTGTATACCTTAATACTTGATTAGAAGTTCAAGTCCTTTCTTACATGTAATCGATTTCTTGTTTCTTACAATCTCTCATACTAAATTTTCTCCCCAAAGCTATTAAATCATATCCACATTTAAATTTTTCATGACAAAAGGCTCCAATTTATATTACTTTTTTCAGCTCAGTACCGATTAAGAAAAAGCCTCCTGTGACAATATGTACAAGTCAGTCAGTCAGTGTAAAGATACCAATGTATGCTTTTACCTTTAAGCAAGCCAGTAGACAAGCATGCTTAACCTCTACAGGAATACAATGGATGCTCTTGCTTCCCTGGCCATACAGCCTGATTTTATATATTGGTGGCTCTCTTCCGATTTCAGAAAGAGAGAATTCTTCAAGTCTCTAAACCATATAAAACTAACCTCTAAGGGTAGAAGACCTATAACCTTAAATCTTCCTCTCTCCAGGTCTAAACACATACTCAATTTTCTCTCTATCTATATTATTAGTATAGACATAGATACACATATACACACACTATATTAGGTCTGTGAAGCAGTGCCACGGTTAATCATGCTGAACTTGTCTCCTGATTTTTACTGACCTGTAGGTTAGGACGATATGTGTCAGGATGTATCTTGTCCTAACTTCTGGGTCACATCAGAACAAGTGATGGGTTTAGGATGATTATCTCAGATGATACAAATAGGTTAGAGTAGAAGACAAACACAAAGTTCACTCTAATTTTTATGAGTTTAATTGGGGAGGGCTGGAAAGGGGGAGATTTGATTTCATGGCGCTCTTTGAACTTCTTGTACGTTTTTGAGTCAGCCTGAAAGCCTCTCAACTTAAAAGTTGCCTATTTAAAAAAGTGAGCGTAGCCTCTATGCAACATATATGCCTTTTCAACCTAGAACTTGTGTTTTAAAATCAAGTTGCTTTAAACTCTTTTGAAAAGATTCCTATGATCCCCATTACCCTGTGCTAATTTTATGTAGAAACATACACACACACTCTTTTGCAGGCCTATTTTTAGCTCTCTAATTTACTTCTTGGCATAGCTAAGAGAGGGTGTGTTGATGCGCATGCACACGACTGTATGCACACTGAGAAATGATTACACAGGAGTTGAGATTAATAAAAAGGTTAACATAAAAAAAATAAGAACTCCTTTTTAGAAAAAAGTGCAGATTCTGGGAAGCACTCAGGGAATATTTTCGAGCACTGTTGTGATAATTTCTGAGAAGCACTTGAAATTATGAGGAAAAACAACTTGGCAAAATTATTTATTTTAGCAAGGTTGCATCTGCACCTTAAATACACATTTCTTGGTACAAACTGACCAAGCATCCAGAATGCAATGATTAAAAAATATATTGCATGGAGATATACACATTTGATTCCTTAGCCCAGGAAGCAAATCAAGGTTTACTGTGCAATTATCTTTCCTCCTGTAGATTTTCTAGCTGATCTTGGGGAAATATGTTGAAAGTATGGCTGTAACAACTGAAAAGCAGACTGAAATGCACTCAATCATACTATAATTGCACTGGATGGTTTTAATTAGGGTGCAGACAGAATATCAACATTTGTTTCTGATAAAAAAAAGCCTTACATAATTTCCATGATTTGAGTTTGTTGTTTTTGTTTGGCTGAGTTTCTCAGGAGCATCTCCTTACTTCCAAATGAAATTTCAAGCTGGGGGAAGTTCATATCCCATCTCTTTCTGGGAAAAAAGTGACCACAACATAGAGGTGCATGAGCGCATATCTATTTACATAGGAAAAGCCAAAATGCACCAGATCATGCTCCTTTTCAGAACAGCGGCAAAGCTCCCACTGATTTCAATGGGCACAGGCTCTGGCATTATGTCTAGATTTTCATGAAAATATTTATTCACATACTTATTTTCCTGCTGGGCATTCTTTACATGCCATATCGACCCAAGCTCTGCTTTGTTTTTGCAAACATCAGAAAGAGGTATATACACCAGCTTGTTGTGATCATACATAAGCAGCTGATGCCAAATTCAACATTCCCAACCTACAAAAAGCCACGACTTAAAAGACTTTCCCATCCCTAACCCCACATACCTTCCTCATCCCTCTCTATTCCCCCATCAAAATGTATGATAAATGCTTTGGTTGTGAGAATGAGGGGTCCTTTCCTTATGTTTAGTGCTGCATCAGAAACCAACACGACACAGCACTACAGAGTTTTCAGTCAATAATGGAAATCTTTAGCTTTTGGCTTAACTGCTACATCTACTGTACTAAAAAAACCAAAAGAGATAGATATTTCCCCCTACTTCTTAGAACTGGATTTATTTGCTTTCACCTAAAGATATGGGATGCATATCAGGTTTTTTGCTTATGACAGCTAATAGAAAAAGAAAGGCTTTTCCAGCACATCAAAGTATAAACGTGAAGGACACTTTCAAGTATGTATCTAACTGCAGAAAATAAGAGGTATGCATAGCTTCTGTTTTGTATTTATTCTTGTTACCAGTACAAACTCAGTTCCTTCTCAAATAGTTCACTCCAACCCTCATATTAAGGTTCCATTTTAATAACTGTATTGCAACTTTCATCCAAGTGGACCCCAAAGAGCTTTACAGACTTTTACTAATTGATATTACAGATTACAGTCCAAATTTTGCTCCAGTGTGAATCTTGACTTCATTTGACAGCAAATGGGATATAATTTAGCACTGCAGCATTACAAAGAGCAGAACTTGTCTCCATATATGTAGGCGGAACATCACAGAAATGCCACCAGGACTGGGATGGAACAGAGCAGCTGTCTAACTGTGCACAACAGCACTTCACAACAAAGAAAGTGAAGAATACCATGTCCAACTGAAACTGCAAACGGAATTTAAGTAGGTGGAATGTAATAACCACAGTTGAAATCCGGCCAGGATATTGGCGTTAACCACCCACACTCTTGCTAAAAGGCTTCTGGGATCTTTACTGACCAAAAGCATTCAGATCCTCTGTTTTATATCTCATCCTAAAGACAGCATCTCCAGCACCACCGTCCCCCACTATCAATCGGCTGGAGCATTGGTTCAGTACTACTACAGAGGGAACAGTATCACCTACTAGATCACTAATTATCAGCACTTCTTTAGGATCTGGATTTTCTCTAGAGGACTTCCATCGCTCTCTCTCCAATATAAATCCTCTCTATTCCTAAAATCCCATCAACCTTAAATCTCCACAATAATTAATCTCTTTACAACATTCTGAATACTTGGCCCTGTAAGATTGTGGTATAATGAAGTGAAGCGTGTTGGAACAAATAATATAAAGATGCACAGAGTCAAAAGAATGTGTTTCTTGACTAAATGAAGCTTTCGCAGAGGCAAGAGAGTTGGAATATACATCACAAAAACAATCAGAAGTTGGGCAATGTACATCCATGTGAATTAAAGAAGTAAGTTCTGGAAAAGTTCTAGGTCACCGAGGGAGTTATTCCAAAACACAAAGTGGCCATGCCCTCTGTGAGATTGAGTGCTGTCAATTTCTATCGCTGGAGTAGTCCAATACATTGTAAAGCAGTCCTAATCAGTTTGAAGCAGCATCATGTGAAATCCACCCATCTTCCCCATTGCAAATTATGCCAAGTGTATTTGGGTAACATGCATAGATACTATTTTTGGGTAGAGGGTGTACATGCCCAAACATAAAGATTACTTCCACAGACCAAGAGTCTCCATCACAAAATGCTGCCACACAGTACACGTAGAATATCCAGTCTGCATGAAGTTAATATATATATATATATATATATATATATATATATATATATATATATATATATTTGGGAAGGTGTGCAGGGCAGAGAGAAGATAAATTTGCCCCATGCTTTTTCAGTTGGGTGGGAGTTTTCTGGCAGATATTTATGATCAGCACCCTGCTGGAATCCAAATAAAAATGATTTACAAACGAAAAGAAATCTCTCATAAAGAGAGGAGGAAACCCTATTTTATCATTCATAAAAGAAATGTTAATTTGGACCTCTACCCATCTCCCCCTAAAAAAGTATTGATCTCTGCAACTTAAGTATTGTTATTAGGATGTGAGGGCACTGGTTTTAAATGCTTCTTGTGATTTTTAAAACATATTGTTTGACTTTTGATAAAATATTCACTTTGTTATGCAATCCTCTTGATTGTGGACCCAATAAGAATGTATAATTCATAAGAGATGATCACTTTTCTCTTAGTAACAGTGTGTGTAGCATTTTTATTTTAAAAGGTATGATAAGTCACTGTGGGGTCACAACATATTTAATCACTGCAGCTCCAGCTTCATTTAATCATAGCTGCTCCATCTAGCATCTTTATGGTTAAGGGCCTCTCACGTTTTTCCCACAGTGACCCCCTGTCCATATTCAGAGGCTTAGAATTTAGCTGGAGAAGAGAAATTCTGATTTGAAGCCAGAACCTGAATCTCTTTTTACTGTTTTACACTGGTGTAACTCCACTAACTTCAGTGGAATTAGACTTGATTTACACTGTGCAAGTGGGAGAAGAATTAGGCCCAAAGCATAAAATTGACAAATCTGATACAACCATGGTGATGGTGTTGCTACTGCCCCATTATACTAATCTTTCTCCATAAATAAATATTGAGTTACTAATTTCAGAAAGATCCAAGTGGTCATCTTTCAGCAGCTGCCATTAACATGATTTCATTATTTAACATTTGTGTTGTGGTAGTAGTCCCTATAGGCCATCACCGGGTGAGTCTCATTGTGCTAGGCACTGTACAAAAGTTATTTAACAAATGAACACTTACCCTGTTAAGATCAAGACAGATATTTTCAAAGCTGTCTAAGAAGTGATTCCCAAATTACTATTAAAATTCATGGAAGTTGGGTATCCAAATCTCCTAGGGTTTATCTGTACTTAAAACGCCACAGTGGCACAGCTGTAGTGCTTCAGTAAAGTTGCTACCTATGTTGGTGGGAGGGACTTCTCTCATCCATGTAGCTACTCACCTCCCCGAGAGGCAGTAGCTAGGACGACGGGCGAATTCTTCCAGTAACCTAGTGCTGTCTACACCGGCAGTTAGGTCGGATTTACTGCGTTGCTCAGGGGTGTGGGTTTTCCACATCCCTGAGCGATGTAGTTATACCAACCTAATTTCCTAGTGTAGACCAGGCCTTTGACAGCTTTGAAAAACAAAGCCTTGGATTCTAAATGTAAAGAAACATGGTGGTATCTCAGCTTCTCTATAGCTCTGTGGTTATGGAAAATTCATTTACAAGAGCATCTTTCCCCTAAGCAGCTCCACAACTAAGTGGTTCTAAGTGATTGAGGGCGGGGTGGAGGGAAGGGTGGAGGGGGCAGAGTGTGTTGTTCTTAGGCACAGGGCAAACCTGGTTCCTCTGGGAGGTAGAGCCATTCTGCAGGAAGTATATGCAGCCTTCTGGAAAGACAGATACAGCTGGATAGGGCCTCTCATAAAGAGAAACATCATGGACAGGGCAAATAAAGTGCAGAATTTCAGTTATAACTACATTTCCTGGGTTTCTGCGGTTTAAGCCAGACCTTTAGGGACACTTTTTTTAAAAAAAAGAAAATGTGGGTTGAGCTTGCAAAACCTGTGTAATTTGGTACAAAGAGGTAATTGTGCATGTAAAATATCCAGTTGCACACACAACCATGTGTAACAGGGTGTGCCGAGTCAGGTTCTGGCTCAGTACCCCATCACTTGAATCCCCACCAATATGGGTTAACTGTGACCTAAGTGGAAGATCAATTAACAAGTGGGGCTACAGCTAAGACGCTAATTAGGGGGGAAGCCACCCCTGTAGTTGGGAGCAAATAAACTGAGAGGAAGGAATCTCTGGAAGTGGGGAGCTGAGAGGCTGAAGGATGGCAGAGATAGGCAGGGATGGCTACTGCTACTACTACCAGTATTGCTCCCTTCCCTAGAAGCAAATGGGAAAGCTGGCTATGGAATGTAAATATATGTAAATAGCACCACAGGCTGTGGACTGCTAGAGCAAAATAATAAAGTGTGGCAATGGTGATGGAGACCTGGAGAGGCCTGAAAGGACTCTCAAGACCAACAATTACATGATGGCAGTTTTCAGAAGCACTTACCAATTTTGAATAAATGACTGTATATTTTGGTGGTTGTTTAAGAAAATTTGGCCCATAGTGTTAATGTTATTATGTAATCAATGTAATCATTAGAATTTTCATAGTTTGGGAGGCAGTGCTACCTAATACACTGATAACTGGACTGGGAGTTGCAATTCCGGGCTTCTATTTGCAAGCTCTGTGTGCCTTTGGCTAGTCATTTAAACTTGTCTATGCTTCAGTTTCGCCATTCATAAAAGAGGAATAATGGACAGGATATTGGGAGAATTTGCAGATGTTTGTAGAGAGCTCTGAAGATGTATTATTATATTTACAACATATATAGCTCCAGCAGTTGCCTCGGTACTGTTCAGCCAAGATCTCTGCTACAATACAAAGCATGCGTAGATGAAACATCATATCCTATAGTCAGTGACTGTTTTCACTGTATTAGATATAAAGCAAGATACCCAGCATTCAGGTCAGAGTAGATTATCAGAACGGGTCCTCTTTGGCCTTAAATCTATGAACCATTTAGTCAATGTTATTTGGAAAAAATAAGAAACAAAGGACCAAATCCTGCTGATCTCATAGGCAAAGCTCTCACTGAAGTCAGTGAGAGATTTGCCAGGATAGGAACAGAAGAAGGAATTTAGTATTTCATCCAAAGACAGTAACACTGGAGTAAAAAGTACTGATAAGTGTAAGCACTTCATAAAATGCTTAGGTCTCTGATTCAACACAAAGTTGCGACTCAATAAAGAAATTTAGTTGTGCTCTATGCTGGGTATATGAATGGTAGAAGAACAGGAAGACTGATTTCTGTCTTTAGTATTCATTAGGGAAGCATGCATTATTACTTGCAATATTTACAAAATGATCTTAAGAGGCCTCTTTCTTTTGACTCTTTACATAAAAAAAAATTATGACAGGAAAATCAAGTTAATTGTAGATGTACGTGTGACACAGAAGGAAGACGGCAGGGTGCACATATGATGCTAAAAAGGCAAAGGTTGGTAGAATATAAACATTCAAATCCATAAAGTGTGCAGCAAGTTATCTATCTACACACATTACAGGCACTGAAATGCAGAAGAAAGTGGGAAAAATATATTGCGGTGTGCAAGGTAATAATAACTGTGCCTGCATGCCTTAATACCCTCTTGTCCCAGCAGTCCTGACTTTCTAGGCAGCCCACTTCTCCACATTAACAGTAGTCATTTGGAGAGCAGCAAACGTGCCATTAGAAGCACTTTTACAAGTGTATATTCATCCACCAATTAGCTTAATGTGGCCGCTTTCTGCATATTTTCTATCCAGGCTTGCACAAATCTTATTAATATTTCCCCCTAGCGCTTTGACAGATTACCTTGTCATTATGCATCCTGGAGCCTTTTAAACAATATGGGTAAACTACTGTTTGCGAGGTTAATGACAATTATCCCCTAATTACTGCATAAGTCACTCAGTCCACTTTATCTCATAGGCAGGGTTCTGCTCTGTGTATCTGCCATTGTGTCACCGTAAATGAATCTTGTATAGCCATGTTTATCTGTCGTTGCCTTGTAAATTACACTGACAGAAGAATGAACAAATTACTGTGTGTCATCACTTAAATACGGCTTCTGATATAAAAAAAAAAAACACCCACAAGCACAGACTTGAATTTCAGCCTGATCACAATTAGTAAAAACATATTTAATGTTCTAAGTGATATATTTCAGAGATGATGGGTCAGGATTTAGTAGTGGAGCCCAGAGGTGATGGGGGTAGGGTTGCGAGAATAGGAGAAACACAAAAACCGATGGTAACAGTAATGCTCTTATCATCTGACTGCTTTCCCTGGTATTTTAACAGACAACATGATTACCTGGTAGTATTTTCCAAATGTTCTCTTGCCCAGATCAGAAGGGATGTACCTAACGTCACAATTTCAATGATTCTTCATCCTCCACCCCCTGCTGTTTTCAGCAATACAAATGGAACACAAGGGCCCAACATATAAGGGGCCAGAATTAGTATAAATAAAACCACAGGCCACACTAATTTAATGGATGAAATGGATTAGTAACTTAGATCCAATGTCTGCCCTGATCAGTCCCACTGACTCCAATGGCATTGCTGAGGGTGTAAGTCTAGGCAGAAGCTGGTGGGCAGTGTTCAAGGCTATTTAAAAAAATCATTAACAAAATTATCTTAGCACCTGTGCTGTATTACACAGTGTCTGTGCTTTGGGTCTCCTCACTGACATAAAGTGGCTGAAAAAAATGGGCTCAATTTACTGCTGCCAATGGTGGCTGTCCAGATAGGCCTGGAGTTAGCACACATCGAATGCTGGCGACTGCCCCCTAGGGGAAGAGAGGCTCTTGATGACTGGCACTGCCCCCCATCCTTGGACAATGGCTAGCCCCACAACTGCAAAAAAGTATCCTGTATTTAGAAGGACTAGAAGTCTAAGGGAGAGAGTGAATTTGAAGTGGCTAATAAGAACAAGCTTAAACCTGCCATGCTTTATTAAACAAACATTCTGTTAATGCAGTGCTATGAAAGGTGACAGACTGAGAAGCTTGGAGACGTCAGTCCCCTAGCTAACTGCACAGCAGGTACAGCACAAATAACACCGTACTGGCTCCACCATGACTTGGACAGGCAACCCCTCAGGCCAGTAGGGCCGTTGAATCTCCAGGCCCTTTTGTTGCGTTAATTGTGGTGGGTTTGTGATGAGGACACTTGCCCACCGGGACTGAGATCACCACGTAGGACACCAAACAGCCATCACATGACAAGAACTTCCAGTCACCACTGACCTAGACAGGACTGGGACCAGCGAACAGAACATGAAGTCCCATTGCCAAGCCTTGGAGCCTTTCATTGCTCCCTAATGCTGACATTTAACCCTTTTAGGGCAAGTGTATTTCCCAGACTGCCAGCCTAATGGATGCTTAGGAGGATGTGACACAATTTTAGCTGCTTAAGTGAAGTCCATGCATAATCTGCAGGAGAACCAATGGATATTTTAAAACCCCATCTTGCATCAGCGTTACACAGGAACTTCTTTAAGCATCCTTAGGGAGAGGTGTGTACATACACTCACACAATATGTACATATAAGATAGTTTTATACATTAATATAATACATTACATTTTATATTGCAGTATAATTTACACAGCTTCTAAAGATTTAGCAAATCATGCCTTTCTGTGTATATCTTAAAATATGTTCACTGCTATACTCTGATGAATGCACACAGTTCAACTCCTGGAAGCTAAAGGAATGGCGTGTAAATTAGTGCAGACTTTGGCCCTTGAAAGTTAAGAGTATCAAATTTTATTTGTTGAAATTTCTGCAGGTGAAATGGGAAGTGCATGATTTTTAGAAGCTGATGATTAGTTAGCGTAAGTAAACAAGTCACACCAACACTGCAGACCTGTTTTAGCCTATGTTACACAAAATATGTGCTTTCATTCAGTTGGATTATGAATGTGTCCTATTTAAAGAGAATGGGTAAATCAAGATGTTGGAAGATAACAATGGTTTTGTAAGCAACATGCACAAGTACAGTACCTCTCATCACGCCTTCAGCACAGGTTGGAAGAAAATACTGTAGCAAAATGGGAGGAAAATGTAAGAGCCGACATTGATAGGAATAGTGAAGAGCCTGATCGATTTTGAGTAAGCACTACCTCAAGGGCCTTGGTCCCAGCAGGATTGATCTCTCTGTCTGTCCTGTGTTCAGTCAATGCAACTTCAGCAGGGTATCCACTGCGGAAATAAATGAAAGTGCTGCAGTATCCCCCCCCCTCACTTTTTTTTTTCTCAGCTGAAGGAAATGTAAACCCTGATGTGGTAGGAGGTAGAGCAAAAGGCAACAGTGGGTTAAAAAATGTGCAGGGAACAAAATGCTATTGCTTCTGTGTAAAACAAAACTTGGAAAAATGCATTTCCAAATCATTAACATTTCTCTTTTAATCTGGAGTTTCATTGGCCTCTGACCTTTGCTAATGGCATAGTAACTCTGCATGACAGAGACAAGTGTTACACACTTTTACTGGTTAAGTTGGCTGTGTCATGTCAAATGAAGGGGAGGATTAGCACCTGTCATTTGTGCAGACAAGAATGGGTGCAAAATCCAGTTCTAACCATGGAGGGCAGAGTAAGGGGGCTGACTGGAAAAAACATTGGATTGGTTAAGCAAAACAAGTTTTAAAAGATCTTTGGAAATAAAACAGGGTGAAATAAGGAGACAACTAAGAAACCAAACAACAAAAATACACACATTCATGCTGGTTATAGTCTCTCTCTCTCTCTTGCTCTCTCTTTTGCGCATTACAGTTTCTTTGAGCACATTTCTGGTTTCATCAGCTTTCTCTGAACAATCTCTAGAGATGCTGAGCTCCTTGCAGAGAGCTTCATTCATTAAGGAATATTATTTACATGGATATTATTCAGTTTTGCTTGAGCTCTTTTACATTTAAGTAAAAGTATGTATCTTTGATCTATGGCTGATTCAAAAAGCTAAGTGACGCTCTGCATGGACATAGACCAGCAGGTGCTAAAGGTTGAGGTAAGCATGAAGCTACCGTAAAATTCAAAATGTATATACTGTTAACAAGCCTGTACATTCAGAGCATTAGGTATGGGAAGAAATTCTACAGAGAAAGTTGAATGCCATCATATTCAAATATTCAAAACTGTGCTAAGAAAAATTACACTCATGTCTCAATTACTTATCACTCATAGCAAATTTTTCACATGGCAGAACTTTGTCTACAGTACTGCTCTCTCAAGGATAAGAGAGGAAAACGGGCAAAAATTATATTTTGCTCGGTTGTTGGACAAGCACAGAATACACAACATAAATTCATGGTGTAATCTAGAAAGGAGGATGAGTATGAAAGTTGAAGCCAGGAGTATTGTAAATGTTATGGGTTAACAATGCCTTTTCTTAGGGGTTGGATTGGCCCTTTACTCAGGCAAAATCCCCACTGATTCAATGGGAATTTTGCCTGAGTAAGGATTTCAGAATTGAGTTTTAATATATCCTTCCCAGACATTCAAGCACCTTGCACAACGTGGAAGGTTGATTATAGGTGAGGACATGCTGAAATAGGTGGGCTTCATTCACAGGTCTCCCTACTCTTGAATCTGAGGTTCAAACAACCTTTAGAAGACAATGAAACTCAATGGAAGCGACCAAATTGTGCATGGCTTTAAGTTAAGAAAACAAAACCATGAATTTCAAACAGCTGCTACCTTCAAAAACAACTAGCCTCTTCATGATTTTAATCTCTGCTCCTCAAAGCTGAGAGGAAGGGGATGGTCCAGTGATTGGTTACCCAGGTTCAGTTCTCTACATCCTCATAGGCTTCTTGTGTAATCTTGGGCAAGGCACTTAGTCTCTTTGTGTTTGTCCCACAGCTTCAAAATGGGGATAGTACAACTTCCCCTTACCTTACAGGGGTGTTGTGAAAGTGAACACACGAACGATTGTGAGATGCTCAGATGATACAGTAATTGGGGCACTATAAATACCCTTTGTTTACTGAAAACTTTACCCAGCTTTGTGAATTTTTAGGCAAATCTGTCTCGATGAGAAAGTTTCACATGATTCTAATTACAGGAAAACTGAAAAGCAAGAGAGAATAAGAGCAAGACTAGCCAACAGAGAAGTGAAGTACAGTTCATTTGTTTTCCCTGGATGCAAGTTGTAGACGGTGTGACACCCAAGACAGAGTTAATTTGCAAGACTCCTGATTTCATAAGCAGCTACCAAGAATAAGGCATACAGGGTATGATCAGCCAGTGAGTCTTAGAGAATGATTCTCCATATTGCCTTTATTAATTTAATTGGTTCAGTCAAAGGGAATCATTTGCTTTCTTCTGACAGAAAGAAGAGCCAGGAGATCCCAAATAGAATAATCCACAACTTGAGATGAAAGTGCCAGTCCCACCTTGTTTGAATGGAAACCAGTATATTAATATTATCTCTCTTTAATTACATAGTAGATTTTAGGGGAGCCCAGTGCTGTATGCATTTTCCAATTTTTGTTTACTTTTTTCTTTTTTACGATGTGCATTTGCTGCAGGGAACAGACCATTCCATGCAGAGGAGCCTTCCCTGAATAAAGATTCTTGTTGTGAAATGAATAAAATGAATTATTTCCATAAAAAGAGAGTAAGAATGGCCTACAACATGCATTTGAAAAGGAACTTTTTTAAGCATCTGGCATATCCCCAGAATTTAGGAAGGGTATCCAAAATTGCTCCAATGATGGCTAATAAAGCAGCTTTAGTGCTGCCTTTCAACTTTCACTTTTTAATAATAAACAATAAAAAAAACATATGGAGGTTTACAAACTTCTTGGTTTTGATTTTGTGTTTAAAAATTATGAAACCAAGAAAATTCATAGTAACATCTGAAACTGCTCTATCCGGCCATGACCATGTAAACATTCCACATCTTATTTATTTATGGCAATCTGGTAGGAAGCTCAAATAAACTAGTAAAATAACATGAAATTACTTAATTGCCCCCCCCGATATATGATCCTGTCCTCTGTAGAAACATGTGTAATCCGAAGCACAGAAATAAATTTACAGATCAAGCATCAGATCTCAAGTTGATCACATGTCTATTATAAGGGTGAAAAAGGTTCAGTCTCTGTGGACCGAGCAGCAGCTTGCCTACAGACACACACTCATATACAAGGGCCAAATACACTGTCCTATGTAATTCATATATCCAGGGGAAAATACCACGATGCACATGGAGAATAACTAAGCTCATCCCTAAATTCAAACTGACCCTCCAATACAGAGCATCTACAATTCCCAGATGCGCCTCAGTGGAGGCAAGACCTGAAATGGGTGCAGTTCTATCAGGTTCGTGAAGGATGTAAGAACCCCTTTTTCAATGTCTTACCTTGGACCAGGCTTGACATACCATAGAACATCATAAAATCGACACATAAAAGGCCACATTTTTGAGGACTGGTCAGTTACATAAAGAGGTCTATAAAACTCACTTTAAGTGGAGGTATCATTTCTAAGCTATTTAAAACATGCTTGTATGAAGTTCTGCAAATATCTTTGATGTCTTAGAAAAACCTGCTGTTGCCAAGTCATTAAAAAACCCTACACTAGTGTTGCTATGTGAACAATTGTGTCATTTGTTTTGTATGTTTTTAACTAACTGCATCATAATTCTTTCAATTTGGTAGGGTTAAACAGGCAAGGTGAGATGAAACATGGTGGTCTCAATCAACGTGGGGTTGAAGGAGGGAGTCACTGCTTCTAAAATCCATTAATCAAAACAAATTACTGATGAAATTCACCATAGGAACATCACAGTAACATGACTGTGTTGAAACAATTACACTGTGGTACCTACACTGCAATAAAGACACAGCAAAACAGTAGCAGCGGTATAAGAACATGACGACTTAGGTCTGATATGACATTGATCTGAAAGAGGAAAGACACTGAATTTACATTAAAATGAAGGTGACTAATTAGCGCCATAGTCAGGTGTGAACAATCATAATCAAAGCTCATGTCCAGTATCACATAAGCCGTTTCTTTGGTATTTATAGTAAGCCATTCTGTATTATGTAGACAAAGAATACCATTAAGTTTAACTTACTTCTACTTCTCTCAAATGTATTGTCTCACTTCCTCTTGTTTGAGAATTTTTTTCTTTGTGTTTAAGTGAAGCATATATCAATACTAAAATCTATGTGACTGCAATGTTAAGGTGCATGTGGAAAAAAAGAGGCAGGAAAATCAAAGTTAAAGTTCCCGTCACAATTTAAATTCACAAATGGCACATTGTTAGAAGAACCACCTCGCTAATTGTGGATGCATTAATAATGTCATTTACCCTAAAGTGGTTGTACACCACTTTAACTTCATTTACTTCAGCAGCATTATTCCTGATTCACACTTGTGAAAGCAAGGGCAGGCTTAGGCCCTTTGTGTGTAAGTTGCACCAAATAAGATATTACTCAAGTCTCCTATCACCAGCGTGAAGGATACATAGGGCCAGATCCTCAGGTCCAGCCAAGTTATGCTTGAATCAAGCAAGGGGAGGGGAAAGGTGACTTTCAGCCAGCCTATTGTTCATCTGATGCTTGGAGTAGCAAACCCAGGAGCTGAGGATCCAGAGAGGAACACTATGCATATGGGCTTTGTAACTTTTTGTGTGTGCTCTAACAAAACTAGGCACAGACTTATAAAAAAAAGAAGTGTGGCCAAAATTGCTGACTTCCTTTCCAAAAGCAATGTAAAAAAGGGAGCCAAGAGGCAGCTCTGATTTTCCCCTTTTCTTCTCCACTTGTGGGACTATGGATTTTAGTGAGTTCATTGTTCCTTGGGAGCTCCTGAGGGTTAACCAGTAATTAATCTAATATTAAGACTAGTTTGTGATCATTTGACACATTGAAAACTGTATGCACTGGAATGTAAGTCATCCGGTGTACAGGTCAACTGAGTGTGATGAAACTGGCCCCATTACTGATTTGTCTCTGAATGGATCACCCGTGTACTGTCCATCTACCTGTCCTGCTGATACCATTAGCTACCACTACCTGCCTGCTATGAAGAGAGATCTTTCATAGTCGAGCTAATTGCTATGGTTACGAACAAGTGTTGGATCTCCACATGAACGTTTTTCCATCACTTCCGTTGAAATTACACCTTTTCATATATATTCTATGCTATATAGGTTTTTTATAATATTTTTAGTACCACAGTATCTGAGAACTCTCATTCCCTCATTGTAACTGCATCCGCTGTCTACTGATTGCAGATTTGTTTACACTTTTCTCTTTTCTGAGGTGGGGTTGGTTTTTTTTTTGTTTTTTTTTAAGGCATTGTAATCTGGTTCAAAAGTTTTAAGACAGAAAAGAAACCGAGGAAACTAGTTAATGAAGCTCTAGAAGTAGTTGTGGTAGCAGTACAGAGTGAGGTTTGGAAAGAAGAAATAATGTGGTAAAAGGGATATATGGAATTTACTGGGGGGGGCGGGAAGCAATAGTCTGCTCCCTCTCCCACCTCTTTTTGCTTTTTTCAACCAGTAGCAGTGAGAAATGTGGCTATAGGATACCTGTCTAGAGTATAACCGCCCCCCATGCAAGCACTGGTATGGACTAATGCCAGAACAGTAAAAGCAGCACTCATTTTGCATTTTTAAAGTACTTTGCATTATATACAGCAATGTAAGGCAGATTGATTTCCAAAAGGCTACATTTCCATTTCAAGGTTCTGATGATGACAAACCACAAGAGAACAAAACCCTTCAATGGAATCTGTCAGTGGAATCTTAGTCTCACCACAGACCTACGTATTGGTCTGTGTACTATTCCCTTCATGTGTTTTTAGAAAATAGACATACGTATACAGGTATAGGAATGGTGCCTCATTAAATCAGGCCCAGTATCAAATGGTGATAACCAGATGACAATGCTTTAGTTTAAAATAATGGCACACAAACAATGAGCTCCTGGGCATTTTTATTACATTTTCTTGAAAATTCTATTTGTTATTTAAAGTAATTTGATCCTCGGCCTAATTCTGTCTAGGTCAGTGGTTTTCAACCTTTTTTCATTTGTGGATCCCTAAAAAATTTCAAATCAAAGTGCAAACCCCTTTAAAAATCTGCAGACTCCCAGGGGTCCATGGACCACCGATTGAAAACCACTGGTCGAGGTTAACAGTTCTCTTGTGAAAGAAACTGAGACAGAATTCACTGCCATAATTATAGAAAAAAGTTTCTCAGACTTTATGATAACAGCAAGCTTTGTTGCTGGATACACAATGCCTCTTAATAGTGTTCTTTTGTCATTTCGTTTATCTGGCTTGCATTTCATGTTGTGAGAGCATTGGGACTTGGCTGCTATTATATTTGAGCTGTCTTACTACAGCAGTCCTTCCTTGTTTTCAGTGGAATTCTACAAGAGACTTTCCTTTCAGGCACCAAAAAAAAAAAGAAAAGAAAGAAAAAAAGAAAAAGCTTGAGATGTGATGCTATCATAAATAAAGCTCAGAGAAAATGTAACAGTATTGCAGAGTATTTCAAATATTTTACAAGTGTTTAATTATTATTTAATATTTGTATAATTGTTTCCCCTAGAGATCCAGTTTAAATTTGGGTCCCCACTGTGCCAGGTTCTGTATATATTTGAAGTCACTGTCCTTGTCCCTAAGCACTTACAACCTGACTAGTCCTTCCTTTCCATTGTCCCAATCAACGTATACAAACGCTTATTTCACAGTTCTGAAAATATACTTTTCAAAACCAGTGTTAAAGCCTCAGTGACACAGGGCTAAGCAGCAGTATGTAAGAGTGTCCCCTGAATCTCAGGTGTAACTCCTCGTCAGGAATGCAGATCTTGGTGACATTTACCTCACTTGGGACTGTGCGCTCCACTGATTCAATAAGGCTACAAAAGTGCAACAGGCCTTGATGTCAGTTACATGGTTTTACATACCTACCATGTCAGTGATTCTCAGCCTCCCTGGGAATTTATTCAGATGTAAGTGTATTCAGCCCATAACAATGTCTTCTACCTGCCACAAAGCTGGAAATACGATCACCTCTTATGAACCTACAGGGCATGATTGCTGTGTTCTACATGATAAAAGAACAAAAAAAGAACAAGCCTTTCCTGGACTTTCCATCTCTCCTATGTACGGTGAATTTCCCTAGGAAGCATCACTGTACACCTTCCCCCTCGATTTCTCCCCCGCCCCCTCAGCATTGTCCTCACCTGAATTAAAAGGCTGAAGAAAGTGTAGAGATATATTTCTGATTGAGCTACTGCATGGACATATCTGTTTTCTTATTCATTTATTTACAAAGGCTCATAGCTGTGTCAAGCATTTTACAGGCAAATTAAAATGGTAGGTCGCTGCCCTAAGGAGCTTCCAGTCTAACAAATTGTATCTTACAAACGCATATTAATTGGGGTATCCCTACTAGCACGAGTAACCTCTTTAACAGGCTACTCCTATTAATAAGCGCTATAGCCAGGAGAAGTGTTTGTAGACTTGGGCCTTAAACTGGACATGACACAGCAACAATGGTGCAAGATCAGTGGATTTATTAATATTTATTATTTAAATCACAGAAGCAACCAGCAGTTCGGGCCCCATTGTTCTGAGCACTATACCTACACACGAAACCAGAAAGGTCCTTCCTTGATCAGGCTATAATCTGAAGTCCAAATCTTGCAAACCCTTAGGCATGTGTCAAGTATCAGAGAGGTAGCCGTGTTAGTCTGGTTCTGTAAAAGCAGCAAAGAATCCTGTGGCACCTTATAGACTAACAGACGTTTTGCAGCATGAGCTTTCGTGGGTGAATGCCCACTTCGTCGGATGCAAGAGGCATGTACTTAACTTTACTCAGAGAAGCAATCCCATTGGTCAATGGCTCCACTCAGTGATGTAAAGTTAAGCATGTGCATAAATATTTATAGGAATGGGGCCTAAACTAATCCAAGATTCAAGAAGCAGGTGTAATATGCACACAGAAGGAGTGGGGGAGGGTAGCAGTGATAGGAAGATGTGGTTATGTACACTAGTTACGTGCACAATTAGCATTTTAAACCTTTTCTTTAATAGAAACATCAATAAACAGAAATATTACTGACATTAGCAATCCTTACTAACCAAGTAGCCGAGCCATTATTAGTTGATAATGCAATACTGATAGTTATTACATTTAGCTTTTTGTTCTTCTTCAGTTGGTTTATTTGGGGGGGGGCAGGGTCGGGGATATTGTCAGGAATAAGGGCCAGGGGTGGTAGTCTTAAGATTTTTTTTAAACTCACTCTTTGTGTGTTGTTTAGAGACAAGGTGGGGGAGGTAATATCTTTTATCGGACCAACTTCTGTTGGTGAGAGAGACAAGCTTTCAAGCTACACAGAGCTCTTCCTCAGGTCTGGGAAAGGTACTCAGTGTCACAGCTCAATACAAGGTCAAATAGATAGTTTAGCATAAGTAGTTAGCACATATTCTAAGGGACCATTCAAGGTGAAGTGGTCCATTAACACCCTGTAGTCATAGGACAAAAAGCATGGTTAGTAGGCTTCAGATTGTTGTAATAAACTATAAATAAATGGACACAAATCTGACATCAGGAATCGTAACATTCAAAAACCAGTGGGAGAACACTTCAACCTCTCTAATCACTCAGTGACAGACTTGAAGGTGGCAATTTTGCAACAAAAAAACTTCAAAAACTGACTCCAAAGAGAGACTGCTGAACTCGAATTAATATGCAAATTAGATACAATTAACTCAATCTTAGAGACTGAGAATGGTTGGGTCATTACACTAATTGAATCTATTTCCCTATGTTAAGTTCTCCTCACACCTTCTATGGGTCATCTTAATTCTCACTTCAAAAGTTTTTTTTCTCCTGCTGATGATAGCTCATCTCAATTGATTAGACTCTTCCTGTTGGTATGCATACTTCCACCTTTTCATGTTCTCTGTATGTATAAATATCTCCTGTCTGTATGTTCCATTCTATGCTTCCGAAGAAGTGAGCTGTAGCTCACGAAAGCTCATGATAAAATAAATTTGTTAGTCTCTAAGGTGCCACAAGTGCTCCTGTTCTTTTATAAACCCAGTGTCTTTATTACAACCATGATTTTTGCTGTGTAGACATACCCATGTCCCAGAGCTGAGGAAGAAGGGGATGTGAGTCCTGCAAAAGCAACATAATCCCCCTGGAGGGATGGAGTATTTCACATCACCCTCTAGTGATTCCTCCTCTGGTTAACATATGTAGTAATGATTGCAGGCTATGTGTCCGGTGCTCAGGTTCCAGCAAGAGGGCCACAGGATGCTAAGCATTTGTGGGAGGCAGATAGTGAAAGCAAAACAGAGGTTGTCTGGGGGCTCTGAAAGGGATTCAAAGATATCCTCTTGCCAGATTTTTTAAAACAGCTTATAAAATGCTGAGTACACTTTCCTGAACATGCATTCTTTTGCATAGATTTGTGGGCAGGTAAAAATGCATTTGAGCATGAAATTCATTTGTGTTTGCAAAACTGCGCAAAAGGTGCACCCAGGCACAAGGATTTAGACACAGAAATTGCATCCATTATTCTGGAGACAAGGTTGATATCCCTTTGAAAATATGGCCCTTCAAATCCATTTTCACAGCAATGCAGGGTCCCACAGACATTAATAGGATTTTGAGCACACACACCAACAGGGAAGAGACCCCAAAGATGCACCCTCTTTCCGATTGTGCATTGCCTCTTTATTTAATTTTTTAAAATGAGTTTTGTTTTTTTTGTTCAATGTTAATTAAATCCTTGTCCCATGAGCAAAGCCTAAGTGAAAGGCTTCAACCTGTAAGTATTACCACAGGCTGGATCATTCCTTGCACTGGGTCATTTCCTCTGCATTCTCTCTCCTGCCCTGGATGCCTCGGATTCATACTGGCAGAATTTTGTGGATGTGTGTGACAGAAAAGAATTTTGCATCCCTTCTCCCTCCAAATATTGCAAATGGGATTATAAACGAATTGCAAAATTGTTAAGTGTGTTTTTATAAAGAAGTTTATAACCATTACATATCAGGGCACTTTGGATTTACAAAGTGCTTTTTTTTTTAAAATATCTGGCATTTTATTAAATAATAAATAGTTGCAAAACCCCAAAATAACTGCTTGTGGTCAGGCTCAACTGTTTTTTTTTTTTTGCCAAAATATTATTTACTTTAAAAAAAATCCATTGCGTTTGGAGCATGGCACTTCTCTTTGGCTTTCAAAGCACAATTTAAATGAGAACTGTAAGGGGGATTTTTATAGAACAGGAAGGGAAAAAAGCGAGAGACTGTTGTGGCTTACAAAAAACATATTTAATTTAAACCAAAAGATTTTTCCCATGTTCTGTATGTCAACCAAGAGATGTGTGCAAATGAAAAGATCTGCACGAGCATAGAACGCACTCAGTCCAAGCCAAGGCCTATCCTGCAAACATTCACGTGAGTAATTTTACTCGTATGAGCAGTTCAGTTGTAGTCAAAGGGGTGCTTAGTTGCATAAGTGTATTCAGGATTGGGCCTGCAAGTAGTCTCAGTAGCTGCTGACCCCGTGGAGACTTTATGGGTTATATGCGCTAGAGCAATGGGGTAACTTCCCTTTAATGTGATTTTTACCAAACATGGCTAAACAAGCCTACTTCCTTCCTGGGGCAAGCAGGTTAGTGAGGATGACTGAACACAATATCCTAAGTGTGGTCTTCTTACAGCCCTATGCCACCCCGCTCCTTGCTATTTCTAGTGTTTCAACTATGGAATGGTTTATAGGTGTGTGAAGGTGATGCCCTATGTACAGTTCTCTGTACAGACAAAATTGTTTTTGTGTAGCATCTTTCATACAATCTGTATCCCAAAATGCTGTCCAGAGTTATCTAGGAGTTATCTCCTAGATTAACACTGATATTCTAAATAGTAGCAGAGGGAGAAATTAAGTAGTATAGTAATGGTACAAAGAAATGTTTTCAGCTGAGACTTGGAAAGAAATGAAGAGTCAATGAGGCACAGACTGTACCAAACAGCCACCACAACAGAGGAGAAGGATCTCACATCAGCTGTAGCAAGAGCTTGTGGAAGGGCAGAGAGGAAAGCAGCACATGATGAGCAGAGGGAGAGGAAAGGATCTAGACTCTGCCCTTAGACACTTGCATGCCTCTTTCGTTCAGTAAATGGAGGTTGTGTGTGAGGGTCTGAGGTCAGATTCTAGCTCTCTCATCCCTGGACACTGGCAAAAATCATGAGCAACTCTGTTGACTTAAATGAAGTTCCACTAGATTTTACTAGCATAAATGGGATTCAAAATCTGACCTCCCATCTGGGAAGTGGATTGGAAGAAGAATATGATGGGTTTTAAAAAACAAGGAAGGCAGATTTGTACAGGATCCTGAAAAGAATGGCATGCCTATGGAGTGGAGGGCAGGCGTGATGTGGTAGCACTTCTTTTATCTATACATGAAGATCCAGAAGCAATAGTGTATGTATGCTGAAACTGATGGGGAAATGCAATTACTAAATGTGACAAAGATGGCCCCTAGGATTAACAAAGGTAGTTTCCCATGAGTGTCCAGTCTAAGAAAAACTCAGTTTCATATAAATTGCACTGGCCTCTCTCAGTTTATCCAAGTAAGGACAATGGATAGAATTTTTTCAATCCCTTAAATAACGTGGAGGCTAAATGAGGCTAACAAAATGGTGAGACACCAATGAAAGTTTTTCTGGTAGTTTTTTTGTTTTGTTTTCTGTTATTATAATACCATACCTTTTGCCTTCTCTTTGGCCCATACGTGACAATGCATTGAAAGAGATTTCATGAAAAAG
Source organism: Mauremys mutica (assembly GCF_020497125.1). NCBI lineage: Eukaryota > Metazoa > Chordata > Testudines > Geoemydidae > Mauremys > Mauremys mutica. Next base: position 101,579,798 of record NC_059077.1, on the reverse strand, counting down.
TTACTTCAGGATTCACAATATGTTGCTATGGTGCATGCTGCTGAAGAGAATAAGCTAATGGGCTCTCTGCTTAATGTGATTAGAGCTATTATTGACATAATGCCAGGAAGACGCAAAACCATTAGCATTACACTACAGCTCACTTCAGCCTCTACTCAGATTTAGCATTTGATCCACAATTTTAATTTTGCTCTGCTCTATTCAGAGCTGCATTACACAAAATGCATAATTAAAAGCTGCTGTGATTCTCTCTACTTCTCAAATTAAAAACATAGCAAACATTTGCAGTTCTAATCCACTAGAAATTAATAAATCAAACAGTGTCTTTTATCTGGATTCCTCAGTGCAATTCAGGTTGCATGTTGGGAATATTTTACTGTGCAGCAGAGAGAACTGCAGTAAGAGCCACTGCTCAAAAGAAAGAAGAGTCTCTAAAGCCTGCAATGCAATACACTGAGGACTTGGAGGGCAGCAGAATACTGATAGCCTTGTGATTTCCTAAAGTTAAATGGGGAGCTGTTTCTTTATACTATCTCACTATAAATCCTTTTAATTCATTTTCCTTTATTAGCTAACTTGGTCAGTGTACACTAGAGATGGGTAAACCAAGAGGTAGTTTTGATTTTGCAAACCCCTGTCTGTCAGGTTTAGATTTTTCAGACAAAAAGCAGGAGGGATTTAGATCCTAATCAAAGGCATTATTTTATTCACACTCCTGGTATCCCAAATCTTGTGATCTTATCTCAATGCCTTTCCCCGACAGCCAATGGGACTCCTTAAGAGACATGAGGTGGTCACCTACTAATTTCAGCTCCCCAGTCTCAGATAGTCTAACCATTTCACTGACATATCTGAACCTTCTAGCAACACTGATAATTGCTGAGAGTCATAATTCAGTGCAAGCAGCAAAGAATCCTGTGGCACCTTATAGACTAACAGACGTTTTGCTGCATGAGCTTTCGTGGGTGAATACCCACTTCTTCAGATGCAAGTGGTGGAGATTTCCTGGGGCAGGTATATATAAGCAACCTAATGTCTGATTTGTGTCCATTTATCCTTTTCCTTAGAGACTGTCCAGTTTGGCCGATGTACATAATTCAGTGCATTACAGTGCTGACCTGATAAGAGCCTAGTTCAAAAGGATGTCATAGGACACCAAACTAACCTGCTAAGAAGTTAGAAGCATCCACCGGTGCAAGGAAGAACTGTGTGTAGTGTGAACCAACATCCACACTTTCACTGCTCTACTATTTGAGAATTTTTGTCTTATTTCCGTCACATAGCTTCCATCGGGCAAAAGTTGTGGGTTTTATTCTAGGCAAGTTTTCAGAAGATTCGCTTCATTTTTACTTGCACATTTTTTTTGGCTGTGTGTGTAAAAACTTCTATTCCTTCTGTGAAAAATATGTGAAATGAAGTTAAGAATATGAGAATTACCATTCACACCCACTTAACAGCCCCTTTACGCTGCCAGAGGCCATAAAGAGGCCTTAGTATAAATGAGAATCAGGCCCAATATGTAATTCTAAATGGCCTGATAATAATTTGAATATTAAATGTGTATTTGTACAATATGCCATAAAGAGGTGTGTAACTAATAAATATCATCAAGATTTAGGCTTACATTGCAAATATATATGTATGCACAAGAACCCCAAATTGAATTAATGTAGTGGCACCTATTCTTGTTACATACAAAAGTGGAAATCTGACCCACTAGTGCGTGATAAGGAATTCAAAATTAAGGTTGAGCATCCATTTCTAAGTTCTACCAGGATGTCCAAGTCTTGCTAATGATAAAAACCTCTTTCTACCGGCTTCAGACCAAAGTTTAGAATTTACATGCAAATTAACAGCTAGCCAGGTTATTTGAGGAGTGAACAAAGTTTCATCTTAATTCTCTAGATACACCTCTACCCCAATATAATGCGACCCAATATAACACGAATTCGGATATAACGTGGTAAAGCAGTGCTCTGGGGGGGGCGGGGCTGCGCACTCTGGCGGATCAAAGCAAGTTCGATATAACGCGGTTTCACCTATAATGCAGTAAGATTTTTTGGCTTCTGAGGACAGCGTTATATCGGGGTAGAGGTGTAATTTGTTTGAAACCAAATCTTTAGGGCCAAATTCTGTTCTCATTTTACTGATATAAATCTGGGTAGATTCTGACCTTGATATTACTCAAAATTTGTGTGTCGTTAATTCTTCTTGTTCCGCAGATCAGAGCTACAGAATTTCTCCCCTCATTGTTCATAGACAGCACAATTATAGGACATGCTATGTTTTTCTAAAATGAGTGTGTCACGATATTTTTCACAATTAAAAACATTTTAAACTTACTTTTGCTTATAATAATTTTCCTTGAAGCTTCAAATTTCTGATCTCTTCTTTCTTTATTGAAAGTTTTCTTTCCTAGGGGTGCGCATTTGGAAAATTCCTATAGCGTTGCTGAAGAGTGGTGGGCCCCTAGTATTGATTTAATGGTGTGTGGGGTTATGTGTTAAGAAAAAGACAATTAAAGGCTTTATTTTAGCATTTGTTTCTCCCACTTTACATACACACATAGGGGCCAGCCACAATCCTAAAGTAAGTTTCTATCAAGATGCCAGACAAAAAATTGGTAACTTAAAGTTAAGGTTGCAGCAGTAGTACATATACCCATTAGAAAATATATGTATCAAGAATGTTACAGATAATTAAGCATAAAAAAAAAAAGCATGGCACTGATCAATTAAGGTACCAGAGACCAAAGTACCCTTAACCTTTCATATGTTCTCCTTAAAAATGCACACATTTTCTGCCCATAGACTTAAGTTCACAAAGATTTCACTGCACAGCTTTTTGACACAAGTCATTAATGTGTGAAATTCTGATCCCACTGAAATCAATGGGAATTTCACCATTGACTTCAGTGGGGCCAGGATTTCTCCCCATGTGCCTGGTCCTCTCTTCCTCTAGCTGACATAGGCCCTTACCATCCAGAAGTGAGTTTGTGTTCTTGGGTCTACACTGCCTACTAGCTGCTGGCATCCACGTGTTGCTATCCAGTCCCGCATATACTGGCCATACTGTTCTACGTGTCGTAAGTAGTCTTGAGGACTTCAGAACTACTGTGTGCACTAGGTCAGCCGGGAAGGAATTCAGATCAAGGACCAGAGATTTGGCTCTGTCTGAGAGAGGAGTGGCAACATGGAGTCCGGGGAGACTATTCAGCATTCACATTTTTCCGTGTTGAAATCCAATATTTACAAGAATCAGCTCTTCTACAAGATTTCCCCATTCACACCCTTTTTCCATGTCAAAAGCCTACATGTAAGTTTTTTCTCATTGGTTTTTGAAAGCTAAATTTTTATACAATGAAGATTATCTGGTGGTATATTTTCCCCCAATTGCTTTCACGATGGTGACCCATATATTTTAATTAGGAATATCACTAATATTATTTTTTAATTGCTTGAAAAAATAGTCTGTGCACAAAATTCTGATGAAAACGATTCAACAGGTGAAATCTTGAGTTAGGTTTTCAAAATACAGATACTCAATAAACATTAGACATGTTGCTACTGCAAACATAAAAAAAACCAACAACCCACAAATCACTTTCAGATCTCCCCAGATGAAAAATATTTACTCAAATTCCTTAAAGCGATCAGATCAAATTCTACTTCACCCAGGAAAAGTAACATTATTTTCAAAACGTTACTATTTTCCTCCTATTGTTACAAGGGAACTGGAGAGTGAAAAAATGGCTTCACAATATAGTACTGGTTGCAACCTCAGCTATAGAGAGACTACTGAACTTCACAATCAAAGAACCTTCTGTCGTTTATAGTCCTGGCCCAAGATTCAAAGATAGTTTTCTCCGTGAGGGTGCATGGCATTGCAGAATGTTGTAGGAAGCTCCTTCTTCAGGACTGGCTGATATTTGTGTAAAAGTGATGAAGTAAAAGGATGTGTGCCAAATGTATTGACCTCTACTCCAATAACAACCGTTACCATCATTACAGTCCATTTCCTTACCAGTACTGAATTAATGGATTTGGATAACTCTTCTGCCAAATGTATTGTACAAAACCAATTAAAGAAATCTTAAAAAGATCAAAAGCATCTCATGGTCCCAATGTGTCTGTACCAATTGGCTGGCAGTGTGGCTAATAAACATTTTAAGAGTAAAGCAATGAAAACAAAAGCGAGTGTGATCTCTGGAACAGAATACCACCATCAGTAAGCACAGCAGAGATATTTATCTTGAAATGATGTCTAATGTCAGACTGATAGCAGAGAAATCTTTCTCCCCTCCCTCTCTTCACTGAACTAATGAGCTTAAAGTAGAGGTAGTGATTAGCCCAGAAAAAGGACTGAGGTTCTCTTTCTGCCTTCCACACCATTCCTCCACTGAGAGTGCCAAAGTATCTGAAATGCAGGCGGCTCGGACGCTTATCAACACTGGAAAGGTCAGAGAAATAGTTTGTCGTATCAGCCCTTGACTGACAGCTTAGACCTAAATTAGGTCAATTCTCCTTCATTTTCACATATGGATACATCAAATATCACTTCAGCATAAAGTGAATTATAAAGTAAATTAACAATACAATAAGTAATATAAATGAGGTAAATTTAATAATTTAGTCTGATATCTTCTTAGTTGCACTTACAACTCCTATTCTCTTCAATGGGAGCTACCTGCATGGGCTAACTACAGGATAAGGCCCTTATGCCGAGTAAAAAAACGTTGCAGTCATTTTTTAAAACAAGTTGGCCATACCAGTGATTTACAAACTCCTTATTTCTCATCCTTATTTTTTACTTTGCCTTTCCAGGGTTCATTTTTTCCCTTGCGATTTTACATTTGTTGAAAAATTTGCACTTACTTCTCCAGACCTGTGCTGATCTTATTTCTGTCAAGGTAAACTGAAGCTTGTCTTCACTGCACCGCTCTACCCTCAGAGAATTAGCCCAGACATGAGCCTTCCTAAATGTATTTAAGGCACCAGATTATTGTGAAAAGAAAAAGTCAGGTGGTCACTCAAATGAAGCATAAAGCGGAGGCAACAGGTAGTAGCGATACTACAGTAGCTGACTTATGGTATATTTCCACTAAAACCCTATCCAACACTGATTTCCTTACATAGACCTAACTTTCTTTACTTGGTTTTAAACCTTTGCTTCTTCAAGGCACAAGTGATAGTCTGAGTCTCATCTCACTTACAGACGTGTAATTTAATAAGAGCTGCTCCTGATTTACACCTATGCAAGTAGACGAGAATCAGGTCCAAAACACATTCAACATGAACAAGAAAACACCAAAACTCAGTATGCACAGTCAGCAAGGTGTTAACCTGCAGCCTTTTTCCTAGCTAGTCTATCACTTAATTTCTGATTTTATTCTTCAATGAACACAGAATGTTCAGCCTAAAAACATTTAAAATGAAAAGACTGTTACATGCAATAAGAATAGATCATCTAATGTACAATTGCTTATTAGCTGAGGAAGTGTGTGACCTAAATTAACCACATGGATGCCGGTGGAGTACACTGGACCTCACAGGGATCTCAGTGGGTTTTTGTGTGTGATCAAAAATGAAATAAATATGTTATGTATTCTATTGCATCCATGTCTCTCATTGCAAAAGGGACTTGTCAGTTCAGAATAAAGCGAGGAAGCACAATACTGATGCTAGTGACTGACTGAGCAGGGTAAGATTGAGGGCTCAGATGAAGACAAAGGGATGTGTTTTCATCCCACTGCATGGGGAAATATGTAATGGGAGGGATATATGTGTATGTGTAATTCCTCATGCACTACCATCAGAAATTGTTCTATTACAGTACCTGATGTGTATGAAATTGCCCTAAAATCTCCCAAGAGCCCCTACATACAATTAACCCTTGTATAACAAAGGTTCAAGCAGAGAGTATTCTTGGCATCCAAGAATGACAAAAGGAAGTTAAACGAACAACTGCATCACATGCACGAAGGCAATTTTTACAAATACAAGTTTTATTACTCTAGTTTGTGACAACTTCAAACTTTGTTTGCATGCTTCTGCAGAGGAGAAGCGAATGTTCAGTGTTCATGAAGGATGGCAGTAAGGGGAGAGTAACAGGGCCAGGCACAGGGTCTGATTCTGATCTCTGATACTAACTCAGCTGAAGCCAGTGGAGTTGCAATGGTGTAAAACTAGTAACAAGTCTGCCTGGAAACCAGCGCACAGCATGGGTCAACGCCATGCACAGCCCATACAGCTCTGCCAAAGAATTTATACCCTGACCCGCGGAATATCCCTTTGCTGCTGTTCCTCAGCTACAAGGCTCCCCTTAGAAGACACTGTCAATCATGCCAGTGAAAATACATGTTTTTCATGATGACCCCATGACAAACACCCCTCATTTTCAAATAATAATAATCTTAAACAGGTTTACATCTAGTTCTCCCCAGGGGCAGAAAAACTATGAATCTAGAAATATTTCGAATAAGTTATAAAGGAGATCAAAACCATGGTAAAAATATGAGGATAAACAAATCAATACTATGCTGTCTATCAGGGTATGTTTATAAAAAGCTATTTATTTACATTTAAGCTCCTAGTACATTTTTGGTGCTATGTGAACTAACAGGGCCAGAGTCTGCCTGCTTTTTGATAGTACCTTCCTTGACAAAAAGCCCCACTGAATTCAGTGGGCTCACTGCCACAGTAAGAACCCACCCAACGTGAGAAAAGGGGGCAGAAGCTGGTCCACAAAAATAATAATAAATGAAGATACAAATTGATACTTGTCTTGAGTATTTATTTATTGGTATTTAAATTTAGTTATGCAACTAAGGGCTAGGCCATTAAATATGATTGTACAGCTCCTAGCCTCTGTGGGGCTGCAATTCTGACTCTGGGTCTCCAGATATTACCAAAATTCAACTAGCAAATAATCATAGTATGTAAATGAATCAAAATGAACAATCATTTACACAGCTTTAACCAAGTAAAAATCAGTTTCTGGGATCAGCCCTAAAACACCATAAATTGAGGACTTAAAAAATAAGAGTAAAAGAACAAAAAACAGCTATCAAAAAGTTAAATCTTGTTCAACACACTCTCATGCAAGAGAGGATATCATAAGCAATATTATGATTGAATCAAAATTGACAAAACTGTGATGCATCCATTACACCAGAAGCAGGAGAGAGTTCAGTTTGTAAGAAAATCACAATTGCTTTAGATGGATATTTACTCGGTTAATAATATATAGTATGCAGGTCAGAGCAACATGCTGTACAGTATCTACCTGCTACTACTCCGGAACTATTTGCATGACCAAAAACAACACACTGAAAATATGGAGTTATCTGCTAATAATAAATAATTAATAATAATAATATAACCATAAAATGATTAATAATCACAAACCACCTGGGCTTTAACAGGTTCTTCTGCAAAATATCCCAATGAAGTGAGCTCTGAACTGACCTGAGAATAGTACCCTTATAGCTTTCACAGTCCCCTCTATCTTTTATTCATTAATGCAAGCAAATGAGTGATGAGACATGAAATTTTAGTGGATGCAGAACTGTATGCTCTATGGACAGTTTATGGGATTTGCTACTTTTGCGATGGTTTGGACATTAAAAAAAAAGACAAAAAGCATGCTCAGAAGAACAAAGTAAAATATTTACTGCTGGCTGTTAAACTACATCCTTCAAGTTATAGCTAATGTGCTTTCCTATACGGGAACATTACCAAGGGGTCAGCATTACAGCATTAAAATTTTAGACACCAGTACTCTCAGGAGCAGACTATGGTCTTACAAGCAAAGGAACACAAATAGAGTGATGGAGTCACTGAACCACAAACAGTAGTTTTTAAGTGAAAAGTCATGCAAAGGTACAAGGGCCTCAGGTCTCTGGTGTAACAGGTACATCTATGTCTGCCTATCAGCTCACTCAAGTGCTATTAAAGACCGATCCATCCATCTGAGTGGGCCCATTTGCTCCTTGCAGGTACAAATGGCTATTTGCTGTACATATGCGATTACACACTCACTTCCTCTGCCCCATGCTAACAGCATGTAAAACAAAAAAGTGCTGTTTTATATACACAAAGGCACTTATCTGAGGCCCATGGGCTCTGAATACAAAGCACTCTGGATGGATTGATGGTAGTGAGGTGGGGACACAACAGGAAATGGACAACTGTGCATTTTCCCAGGTTAATAGCATAACGATTCTCTGTTATTTGAGCACTTCACTACCTCGTGCCACCGATTCCTCCAAAGCAGAAAAACAAGCTACAGTGGGAAAACAGCCAGCTTTTGTACAGCCAAAGGCAACCAACAGAGCGTAAATTGTCGGAAGAGTACGTTGAATTTTGGGATTTTGTCCCAAATTACTATTATCTTCTCATCTATTGTTTTCTTAAGCCTACAATCATTCAACATGCTTCTTTTGCTCAGCATAGGATATGAGATGTGAAATTCTTTTAGCAAAGGCTGAACTGTATCCACGACTTTCCAGATTTAAAATAAATAAAAATAATGCATTTAAACATAACTAGCAATGGGTTAGGTGCCACATACACTGGATGGAGTTCTCCAGACACAAACCTCTGTAGACCTGAGTTTGAATTGCATGCACCATAGCAGGCGGAGTGAGTTTTACTGCTTATATCAGCTCAGATGCCTGGAAAATACCGAAAAAATAATTCACAAAACACCCAACCCCAACCCTCTCCTTCCTTTTTTTTTCTTCTTCAAACGTATTATTTTTCTCTCAACAAAATTAAACTAAACTGAAAGGCATTTGGTCTGTTAGAATTACTCTCTCTCTCAGGGGCGGCTCTAGGTTTTTGGCCGCCCCAAGCAGTCATGCCCGGGAGGCGCCCCCGAGCCGCGGGAGCAGCGGACCTCCCGCGGGCATGACTGCAGAGGGTCCACTGGTCGCGCAGCTGCGGGCGGTTCGCAGGTCCGGCGGCTCCAGTTGAGCTGCCGCAGTCATGGCTGCGGGAGGTCCAGCCGAGCCGCGGGACCAGCGAACCGTCCGCAGTCATGCCTGCGGGAGGTCCACTGGAGCCACCGGCTGAGCGTCCCCTCCGCAGTCATGCCTGCGGCAGGTCCGCTGCTCCCGGGGCTCCGGTGGACCTCCCGCAGGCATGACTGCGGCAGGTCCGCCGGCCCAGCCTGCCGCCCCCCCCCGGGAAAGGGCTGCCCCAGGCAGGTGCTTGCCCCGCTGGGCTCTGGAGCCGGCCCTGCTCTCTCTAAAGAGTAGTGGCTTTACATGCTAAGGCTCAGGCTAGCGTTTTAAATGGAAGGGCCCTTCACAGACTTCTCTGGACACAGAGGGAGAATCTTTTCTCACTATCCCTTCAGACACATTCATTATTTAAATGAAACCTCAGTGTGAAAGACACTTTCAGAAATATTTGAGCATCCCTCCACCAGCACTACCACTGTTCTCCTACAAGCTACTATTAACAGAAAGAGTTGTGTAATCTCATAATTTGTGCCTTTTATGCCCCTCTGTGGCCTATCCTCTGAATAGTCAGGTAGTCCTCAACATTGAAATTTGGCCTTGTGTTAAATTTTGAACAGTATCTCCCGTTTTACACCTCAGAGCTCAGAGAAGGCAGCACGGTAGTTGGTGTACAGATGTGACAGAATGTTTCTATTCCACAAAAAAGCTCCCTGTTTTTGACACACTGGAAAATGTACAGCCAGAGAGTGCTTGAGGCAAAGATGCCACACCAGCCTTACATCTGTCTGCTTTCATTTGTCTACAACTGTGCTTATAGATAAAACAAGTCTTCCAGATGTCATCACAAGCAGCGTTCATATGCTGACTTTACTGAGACACTATTGTTTGCTGCCAGCATAACAGAGTTGTAAAACTAAAATATTTAAACTCTGCGCTACTCAACACAACTTTGAATGTCACACAGGATCTCATTTCAGGATTAATTAATGTACACCCCAATAAAATAATCATGTGTTTAAAAAAAACAACCCAGAGCTAGCTAGCATATACTGTATTCAGCTTTTTTAATTTTTTTTTTAAAGAGCTGTTCTGATGGAATACAGTGGAACTGAACAAGTTGCCCATAAGGGAACAAAACATATTTCCCATATGTCTGGGAAGAAATACTGCACATGGTGCAGTGTATGTGGTTATTTTTTTGCATATTTCAAATTAAAAGTTTGTCCTATTGTGTGTTGCAAGGATTATTTGTTATTGAAAACTAAAACATATCAACTAGAAATATATTTCAGTCTACAGTGGTTGCCATTAAAATCTTTACAATTGTCTTTGGCAAATAATTAACGTTACCATAGAATTCATGGATTTCTCTATACATATGAATAGTACAGTGAATTATTACAATGGCAAATCTGTAAAAGCTTTCCTGATGACCACTGTATTATAGAGCCCTTGATAGATTACACTTAGGTTAAGTTTCTAAGATAGTTTCTATTAGAAGACTGAGTTTTTGACTTCCTCCTGCTTTTGGGGGGGACGGGAGTGGAAGCCCCTCTTTTCCACTTGACATTTTCTATGTGTAGTCTTGAGCCTTTGGAGAATTTTTTTTGAAGTTTCACATTAATCAGAAAAGGCATTTTTGAGATACAGGACTTTGAAAACATCTGGTTTTCACTTTTGGAAGTCTTCTTATGGTTCTTTATAGAGTCATACTTAAAAATAGCAGTTTTGCCTAGACACTTTAGATTTGTTTAATTCATCTGTCCTTAACAAGAATTAGTTCATAGGACTGTTTTATTCAAGGTTAGACTGAAAATGCTAATTTTTTCACAATGGCAAACTGAATCCCTGAAAGCTGTGTTAGATTTTTTGGATTTAAATTACTTGAAAGGTCTTCAGGAGCTTACAAACAACTGCTGATGTAGCATGTAGCATTTATAAGCTCTGCAGGGCAAATAGCTTTGGTTCAAGAATTTAAGTTTCAAAGATGCACTTGGAGCAGACCATGTAAACCCTAGGAGCCAAATAACTTCTGTTAAAGAAATCTTCGAAGCTCTGAGAACTTACAAAGTCTGCTCAGATGTAACCTGACTTTTATAAGGTTCACAATCCCAAATGTAGGAGAGCTATAAAGATTTTGTAGTGGCTGTTGCGGAGCTTACAAGGTAAGAGGATGATAACATCTTGTTGACCGCTGAAGACTTCTTTCAACTGTTACAAGATTGTGTCTGGACTTCTTAGAAGAGACTGGCTGCATCTGCAGAATTGGTAAGCTCTGGAGACAAAACCCACACTCCTGTAAACTTTGTTGGACAAGTAATGATAACTCAGAAGAACTTGTAAATTCGTTGAAACACCTATGGAGCTCATATGCTCCATGAATCAAATACTGTAGCCCCCTACTGGGGAACATACACTCTCATGTGGAGCATCTAAATTCTGAGGGGAAGAGTGGGGGAAAATTAGGTCAGGCCTACACTAAAAAGCAAGGTTGACCCAGCTATGTTGCTCAGGAGTCTGAAAAAAAATGTTAAGCCGGTGCAGACAGCACTAGACTGACGGACAAATTCTACTACTGCCTCTTTGGGAGGTGGATTAATCACAGTGATGGGAGAAACCCTCCCGTTATAGTGAGTGTTTACACTGAAGCACTACATTGGTGCAGTTAATGAAGACATAGCATTAGTGAATTATTAAACTCATTTTGCCTGATCCCCACTCTACACTTCAGGGTCTGAGTTCTTCAGGTACCAGGTTACACACTTATAATCAACACACTGTGCACCACATTTGATCAAATAAATTAAAGTAACACTTTGCCCTCAGTGCACGATTTTTCTTCCAACAATACTCTGAACATGCAACCCCACATTGTAATTTAAAGCTACAGTACAAACATGGATATGGTTACAGACTGTAGTAACAGGAGGATTGACTGAACTTTCAAAGGTATCTGCCTGCATTAAGCTTTATAACACCTGCTAGCCTCTCTCTCTCTCCCCAGCTAATAGTTTTCAAACTTTATTTTTAGGGAGTACTATAATCCCAGGGGCTACATATTGCTAAGCGCGCAGTTCAATCCCTGGTCTGCTTTAAAACCAAATATTAAATTTTATTTTTTTAAATCTAGTTCTCCTCCTCTCTTGGCAGTTGCTTGAGAAACATAAACATAAGTTGGCTCAGGGTGTATGCTGTGCCGCCCTCACCACCATGGAGTAGTGAGAGTGGAATGGGAGCCAGGTCATTAGCGAATATCCCTTTATGCATAAATGAAAGAGAGGAAATCAGCGATGATTTGGACACATCTCCCCTAAGAAGTTAGTTCGTTGGTGGGGGAAGACCAGGCACATGTGCAGAGGGACAGTGTTAAGGCACATGCACAGCAGGAACTGGGAGTATTACATTCTCTACTGTGATAACAGATGTAGAGTAACATTTTCAGAAGTGCCCAAATGACTTGGGAACCTAAGTCCCACCATAAATCCCATTGCATTTCAATCAATGTAGGCGCCTAAGTGCCTATGTCACATCTGCAAATGGTACTTAGGCTCCTAAATCACGGAGGTGTTTTTGAAAAATTTTAGCCACAGCCTTATTTGCATGTCCTATCACGAGCAATGTCCATTGGAATTTTCTGAATATGATTTTAAAATCCATATATAAAAATACCATTGCAAGAGAACTGATCTTGTGTTTTTTTTTTTAACACAAAAGAGAAATGGGAAGAGAAGAAATGCCACTTCCAGATTCTACCCCAAGGGTTTATATAGGATTGTGCAATGAACTGCGTGCTTCTCTTGGCGCACAGACCAGAAATGGCTGGCATGCTTACATTTGCTTGTTGTTTTGTGGCATGGTCCTTAGCTGTCAGAGTGAGCTCCTCTTCACCCATTTGATCCTGACCCAGGATGTACAGCCAAAGGGGCCTTTCAAGTATGCTAAGCCAGTGGTTCTCAAACTTCTGTACTGGTGACCCCTTTCACATAGCAAGCTTCTGAGTGCGAACACCCTTATAAATTAAAAACACTTTTTAATATATTTAATACCATTATAAACACTGGAGGCAAAGCAGGGTTTGGGGTGGAGGCTGACAGCTCAAGACCCACCATGTAATAACCTCACAACCCTATGAGGGGTCCTGACCCCCAGTTTGAGAACCCCGTCCTAAGCAGTTATGTTAAATCTACCAAAATTGCGTTTTGAGACTTTCACTGAGCTCTTTCTATTCAGGTACCATTCCTATCCCCAAATGAAGAATTCCTTCCACACACATGCCCCTACTAGATCATCAGGAACAGTTGTATTGCTGAAATAGCCCTGCAGCTGAGAGCTTAGTCAGAGGCTGACTAACGTAGTGTGCATTCTCTGGGAGACTAAATCGGTTACTTCTATAAAACTTCTGACCTAAAAGTACAAGAGTCCCCTGGTTACACTTACGGCATCATATTGGTGGTAACACATTCATGGACTGTCTTGTCCTTTAGATTTCAATGGTTTATCTTTCAGTCATAAAATCTGCCATATATCTGATGGCTTGTGTTCTTCTATGAATGAGTGTCTGTAAAAATATAAAGGTGTGTTCTGTAGTTTCACTGAGATTATTTGTAGAAAGGGCAAGTCAATCTTGGAACCAAGCTGGCTTTTCCCTGTACCTTCTCTGAACATTCCCATCTTTTCTGGAGCTGATTTGGCTTAAACCCTTTGAAAATAAATCATTCCCCAAAGCACTCAAGATTTCCCTGAAGACCTTGACTGGCTTCCTGCTTCATAGGATTCCACTCCTGTGCTGTACGGCTAATGCATTTTAGGGATGTTTGCTCTGATGCAAAGCTAACTTAAAAGTAAAAATAAACTACCAGCATAACGTTAACAGTATACTATGCCATTGCCAGGCTAACAATGTTAAATGCTGAAGTTATATAAACAGAGATGGTGCTACTTCTGTAACACCGTCTTCTGTAACCACTTTTTCTGTTTCAGAGGAGAAAGAATGGGATTAAGAAGACCAGAATGATGATCTTCTGGTCACTTATAAAAACTAAGACTTAATCTCCTTCCATGAAGAAAGAATAAAAACAGTGATTCCAAATTTATGGGAGAAAGTGATGCTACTCCACTTTCAACCAGAATAAATTTTCAGCTTGGTGCATGAAGCCTGAGGCATGCAGTTCTATATTCCCCACATACCACCGTGTTTACTTTCCTGTAGATATTGTTATTTTAAAGGAGACATGCTTTAACTTGTTTTCAGGGATGTCTATCTTTTGGTATTCATCAGACTCCAACAAATTCTTACCAACATTCAAGTATATCAAGGGTTTTGAAAACCTTAAAATTCAGAAAAAAGTGATTTTTTTTCCTTTAGAACCTCTTATTTTAACCTGTGAGAGATGAAACTTGCTGATTAACCCAATCATCATCAATTTTAGCATACATTAACTTAATATAAAGGAAATGGCACACCTGCCAGGATATTTAAGTTACTGGAGTGTTGGTACTGCATGCTGTGAACCTACAACTCCACCGAGTTTTCCTGTAGGTCTGTATTGGAACACAATTTCATTTAAAAAAAAATAACCCGATTTAACAATTCAGAAGTTCTCATGTATGTTTTATAAAAATATATGAGAGACCTAAAAACCATGGAGAGCTATAACTTTGAGCTGGCTCATTTGTTTCCATTTTATTACAGAACTGCATGGTGGGCATCAAGCTCTTCACTGAAAGAAGAACATTAAATCTTTATTCTAATCTTTTTAGCAGAATGATATTAATAGTTTAATATTATTTTGTCTGACTGATAAAATACCACTCAAATAAGAGCAAAGAGATCACTGAACCCTAGTAGAGTCCTTGGGGGGGGGGGAAGGGAAGGGAGAGACAGGAGGTGAAGGGGGGGTAAAGAGCATTACTTCAAGCTATCTTCAAAAATAACACTTCCTCTTTCTTGTCAGGTACGGTACTATATTCTACTTATGTCTCATTCTCTAGTTTGGGCTCCTACTTCATACTTTGAAAGGCCACTGTATAGAAATAAGTCATATTATACTGATACCCTTTATTTTGTACAAGCTGGGTTTTATTTTGGGGCGGGGGGAGCTAATGAGGTTATTGACAACTTCACAAAACCTCTTCCCCTTCTTTTTGGGCATGAATTTGAGCTAAGCAAAATGGTTGGGAGCAACGGAAACTTTACTTATAGGAGCACGTTATAGCCTTATCCTAGAGGCAACAAACATTATTCATCTCAGGGTTTTCTATGCCGCCCAGCACTGCAGCATGTGAACACTCAGATACACTGGGGAGATCCTGACAGTGGGAAGGATGAGGATGAGCTTGGAAGCAATGGGGAGCTGGTAACTCCTTCTGACCTTGTTGCATTTCATACCAGTCCAGTTTACTACTCCAATAGTAACCAGCTGAACAGAACCTCTATGCTGAATAGCATGCCCAGCTCAATACTCATGGATTTAAATGAAATGGAACTAATAAAGCACCCAAACTCACAAAGCGAAGTGAAAACGGAGAAGGAAGGCTTCCACAAGGAGATACAAATGGGACTCTGCACACAGATGTATCTTCCTCGGCCAGACCTGTTACTTGTAGTACTGTGAATCAAGCAGGCCCTACTTATAACTGAGATAAAAATGCTTTAGGTTTTTTCCCTTTAAATAAAAGATGCTGCACACAAAGATTTACTATGAACATGTGTCCTCCTCCCCACTGTTTCCTTCTACTCTCATCGCATTGTAGCAACTCCAAGGAGCTTAAGGGACAAGGAAGGCAGGAGCTCATGGTGAGTTACTTGTGCAGGATGCAGTTTACTTTGTAAACCACAGGAGTTAGCTTCAGCATCTGCCATGGATCAAACCTTCCCTTTCTAATGCTTACATAATCCTCGATGATTTCTTCCTCCTTCCCCCCATCTTTTCCTGCTGTTAGTATGGTGTCGTTTTGATAACTTGATGCACAACAAAATCCTTTTGGTTGTTTTGTAACACTTCATGGGCTAAATGCTTCACTCAGAGAGACCCATTTTGATGTGGATACCAATACTCTCTAAACTGCATGACTTTAACCAGATTCTTTTATATAACTGCATGTTCATGGCTGTGGGAGGGGCTTGCAGGTCTACATTGCTTGCATATGGTCAGAGATCAGCCATCACATAACCTTTTATGTATTTTAAGCATGTTTTGCTAGTTCAAAGAGCTCTGTTCTGGTTCTGTTCTGATTTTTTCCCACAAAATAGCCCCCCTCCCTACTTATCTCACTACCTGAAGTTACGATGATTAATTATCTTTAAAAGCAGGAATACTGGATACAATAGTAATATTCCTTTATCATTATAACAAACACCACCACTCAGCGTACTCTGGAGTTATTTGAACAATCCCCAGTGATCACTTTTACTTCAGAGCATTACATTGACCTCCCTTGCTTTTTTCCCTTATTTTATTTACTTCTAAAATTAGCTACAAAGTTTTAATAAAGGTGATAAACCAATTCCTATACACACAAAACCTTTTTTCAGGGGAACATGCACAGTCAATATATTATCAACTCTATGCACAGTATGTCCATCCCGAGCCTCATGGAAACTTGGAAGAAGATGGGAGAGACTCGCATACAGTCATTGTCTAGGATGCACTCCCCACTTCTTTGAAAACTGAATGAACTAAAGCAGTGGTTCTTAACCTGGGGTGCAAGATGCCCCCTTTCTGGGGGTGTGAGACATGCCGGATTTTTTTAGACGGTAAATCACTGAAAACACAAATTAAGCACAGGCACGTTTTTAATGATTACTGTAATTTAATGATTACTGTAATATACAAACAAAAAATATATCTAGGTTTAAAGAACTGACTTACTTCAACGACTTTTGATAAGGGGTGCGAGAACATATTTTGAGAACCAAAGGGGTGCAGGCTGCAGTAAAGGTTAAGAACCAATGAACTAAAGGAAAGCAAAACAAAAAGCCCCAAGGTCTCTGCTAATGTGCCATGGGGAAAATTAGGGATCTGAAAGGAATTTATCACATATGCGCAGGGCCGCCCAGAGGGGGGGGGAAGTGGGGTAATTTGCA
This sequence comes from Mauremys mutica, assembly GCF_020497125.1. Taxonomy (NCBI): domain Eukaryota; kingdom Metazoa; phylum Chordata; order Testudines; family Geoemydidae; genus Mauremys; species Mauremys mutica. The sequence continues at coordinate 101,562,747 of NC_059077.1, read as the reverse complement.
CCAGGCCCCGGGCCCCGCAGGGGCCCCCACGAGAGTTTTTCAGGGCCCCTGGCGCGGGAACCTTCACTCGCTCCAGGGGCCACCAGAGCCTGGGCCCCCAGAACTTCTTCCGCTCCGGGTCGTCATTGGCAATTCGGCGGTGGGGGGTCCTTCTGCTCTGGGGTGGAAGGACCCCCCCTCCGCCCAATTACTGCCGAAGACCTGGCACTTCGGCGGCGGGTCCCGCTTCTGTGGTAATTCAGCAGTGGGGGGCCCCCACGATGGGTCTTCGGGGCACTTTGGTGGCAGTTCCCGGAGCGGAAGGACTCCCCGCTGCCGAATTACCGCTGAAGCGGGGGGCCCCCACCGCCAAAGACCCCAGCCCCCTGAATCCACTGGGTGGCCCTGATTGTCTCCTCCCCATTAAAGAGTTAGGGGACTCCAAAAGGACTGAAGGAATTTGGCATTTGGGTGGGAAGGGTTGGCAAAAATATTAACCTGGAAAATATGGGTCCACATACAAGCTTTTAGTTTTTCCCTTAGTCCCAGGCTTACAGCTTTCCTCAGTGGAGAAGGAATTCACATAAAGAAACATTTTCACCTGTGAAAACTACCTTGTGTCTCAAAGAGGAGGAAAAAACAAACAAACAAAACCAGGATAAAACTACCCAATTGCTCCTGTAACCACTTCCCCTGCTGTGGTTTGCATGTGGTAATGCAAAAACAATAGGTGGTTTACAGATGCTTTCCACAACTATAGAAAAATATATGACATTTAACTGTTTTTTTTTCTAGTGGTGCAATATTTTTCATCCCATTCTATTTGTAACTTCTGTCAAAGCTCCCAAGTTTATCATTTTAATACAAGAGCTGTTTTGCATTTGTACACACCCAACCAGGTATATATTAGCTATTTCAATCTTTCTAGGAAACATTTTCTCCTCACATTTTTGCATTTTTTATACATTCATAAGCCACTGAGCACTATAACTAGTGAAAGAACCTAATGGCTTGCAAAAGAGCCTCTGCAGAGTCTGGTCAGATGGGCTGAGCCTTTCATGATGCCTGAAATGTTGCTGTGTCCAACTGTAGATGTTACAGCAGTGGATAAGTAATGGACATCTCGAGGATTCACAGATTTCAAGGCCAGAAGGGACCATTATGATCATCTGGTCTGAGCATAACATAGGCCAGAAAATTTCTTCCCGTGATTTCTGTAGGGGAGAGAATTATTCTCCCCAGTCTCAACACAAATGATATAGAATTTTACAAAATGGCAGCAGCACACTGAATAACTAAGTATGAAAATGTGTCTGCCTCAGACAGATGGACACAGTAAGTTTTTTCCAACTCTGTCCACCCACATTCATGAAAAGAATCTGGCTGTTGGACTAGTTAATCAAATACATATTTGTATCAACACACCCTTTCCACGAGGATCTCCAGCCAGACCGCAACACAGTACAGCAGACACTAAAACAAGCATACTCACCTTCTTTTATTTGAATGGTGACCACTAAATTGCATTGATTTGAGAATCCTTTCATGAAAACTCAAAATCCTTTCACAACGTTTGGGCACTACTATAAATAGGTACAATGCTGTATTATTTGTATTGTTAGTAACATTAACATATATAGTATTACATAACATTATTACTAGTATCATTCCTGTTTGGAGAAAGAGCATTTATTCATGCTTTTTGTCATTAGATGTTTTATATATATATATCCACATCAAATCAATAACACCTTTATAAACATTTTACATACCATTATTTAGCAATTATAATGGCCACTACATGTGCCACCACTCTTTTTAACATGCCAATAAGCCCATTAAATATATTTGTAGAGAAGGTTATTAAGTTCCAGGGATTTTATCCAGGAAAGATAGTTCAACATGACAACTCTGAAGCTTTTCCTCCATTTTAGAAATGGAGAATCCCTTTTCCCTTATATCAGGGGTCCCCGCCATGGCGCCCGCGGGGGCATCTAAATGTGCCCGAATCCTGGCTGGCGATTGAGCATCTGCCAGAATGCCGCAGAAATTCGGCGGCATTTTGGCGGATGCTCGACTGCCGCCATGGTCCTTCGTCTGGCGCCCGCTAGATGAAAAGGTTGGGGACCACTGCCTTATATGTTCACATACTTAAAGGCAAAAATAGTTCACAGGGCCAATCCCATTTCCAATTACATTTTCCATTGACTTCAAAGAGACCAGAATTTGGCCCAACGGGGTATGAGAGAGAGATAGGAAGGATATTTGCAATGGAAGGCAAAGGGACTCAAAATGGGAGAAGTTCAACATATTCTGTTGTGTAATAAAAAAATTGCTGGGGGAAAAAAAAAACACCCTTTACATGTTCTGCAATTTCTTTCCCCCCCTCAAATAGTCCCGTGACAATGAGCCCATTTCTGAGCACAGTCCGGAAAAAAGTCAGGGAGGAGGAGGGCAGATTGATCCTGTTCGAATAATATTAATTCTGCCCCCTCCAAATTCAAATTAATTTTTTTGTGCGCGCTCAGAGCAGTTTGACTGTTTTTGCTTATTTGCATCGCAATCCTGCTCTGTACTTCCTGATTTCAGGTAGAAGTGGAGATATTGAAGTATGACAAAAGAAAGTCTATCCACACAGTATTTTCAGCTCAGCTGCAAGCAAGTAGTACTGGAAATTTTGCAAAATTTTCAGTCTGAAGAATCTCAGAATGAAATCTCAGTCTTGTGAGGTTCCCCCTTCATTGCACGTATTATACACTTTATAACCAACTGTGTAATGAACAAAATTTCATACAGATACAAACGTCTAGGAACCCTCTCTCTGTTCTTTTCACATCAGAAATCCTCTTGTATTTAAACCCAAATGTCCTATTGTCGGCAACTCCCTGCAACACGCGACTGTGATTTTCCAGTAATGGTTCGACGGCACATGGGCCCCGTGATTGAAATTTTTTGCTCTAATCTTTGTTTATAGTGGAAGTAAATAATCCAAACAAAGAGCATTCCAGTATGCAGGGCTGATGGTTAAGCGATAAGGCAGAGCCTGGCACCAAGGACAAAACCAGCAGTCTGTTGAGGTGAAAAACAGTTCTCTGATAAGTGAAACGGTCCTCTGATTTATAGATGCTAACCTGACTTTTAACCCTTGAATCATCATATTATGTGCCAAGCAAAGGCTTTGGATAACAGGCACCTTAAAGAAAAAAAAGTCGTAAGACAACGAAAGGGGCAATTTTAAAAGAAATGTGGCTGAGATGTTATTTTCATCTTGAACAAATCTGTCTTAAGAGGTGAATTTTACATTCACTCTGTTTAAGAACCTATATCAGTTATGGATTTTAAAAGCACATTTTAACATCCCAAGCGTTAACGATTAATCCCTCTTTTATGCACTTATACAGAAATGAGATAATAAAAATCTGTGTTTACCTTGCACAATACAGAGACCACCTAAAGCAGCAGAACAGATACAGTTTCTCACACTGCTTCCAGGGTCTATGATAACTTCCACAGTGGAAGGGGAAACAGAACCTGATGCTCAGTTCATCTTCAGTTTTTCTGTACGGCACTTTCCAACACATCCAGTGTCAATCATAGTCTGTTTTGAAAACAGATTTCCTGGAGCTAGAGAGGTTACTTTTCAAGAGAGTGTTGCAAATGAGCCTGTAGCTTCAGAAACCAATTATACATTTGCATGTGCAAATAATCACTTAAGAAGCAAAATTAAACATTTTTCATGCCCACCTGCCTAGAAGCGGGGTTCCCGTGCACAGAATTCAAGAGACTACTTTTGAAAATTGGCCTAGTGAAATTAATTTGGGTTTGCACATTGTGGGTCCTATTATAGCTCTCTCTCTCTCTGGCCCTTCTGAACAGCTGGAGGGATAAGGTAGCGGTACAGGATTCTGCCCATGCCCACTCACCTCTCATAGTCTCCCAATTGTGCCCTCAGTGATGCCATTTGTATAATGGTTGAGAGGTGTATGTGTATCTACAGTATGGCAGATGAGGATTTATGAGGGAAGCCATTGTAGGGTGATTAGGTCTCAAAGAGTTATTACCAGCACAGATAAACACCAGATGAGCGCTGCCACAGAATCAGAGTTACATTTGTTTCTAGAAACTTAACTATAAATTTTTCAGCCTTTCAAACATTTTTTTTTAGATAAGAACTTGAAAATTAGAATGTCCTGGTTCCCCAAATATAAACACATATTTACATAGACAAAGTGAAATCTTTGTTAAAGATCACCATTATACTACATGTGAGGACCTCTAAGTATCCCAAAGCATTTTCTAGTGCTCCTGAATCTGTATCAGGCAACATCCACTCCAAAGAGATCAGCGACTGTGCCAGATATGGTCCCAGCACCAGCTACAAAGCAACTGCAGCTAAAAATTTGAATTCCCAGAAGGTCTATTGCAAATCTAACCAGCATACTGCACATTTGCACAACAGCTGCTTATGTAATGTACATGCACACCAGGGAGTGTATGAGCCTCCAGAAGATCCATAACACCCCCTTCTATATCATTCAGGGAGCCGCTAAGAATGCAATGTGTGCACCCCTGAGCATCTTGATTCTCTATTCCCCCAACTCTGGATCACGGAGGACTCCACACGTGTGAGGTGGTGGAAAGGGGGTTTGAAACTCACTTTCTTCCCCCTCTGGACTTTAATTCTCATTCCTTTCCTTCTAACCCATGTAGAGCTATCAATGAGGTATCAGTGTGATGTCATCAAGAACTTTGCAAATTTCAGTCAGTGATGTTAGTAGTCAATTTAGTTAATCCAGGCTCTTTTTACTCACAGAATTTTAAGGTCTAAATTTTTAATTAAAATCTTGCATTTTGAAATATTGTTTTAAATAACTATTGATATGGTAATTAAAACATTTAAATATTTAAAAATAAATGAAATCTTTTTGCTCAAGTAATCTTGTGTGTGTCAACCTTCAAATTTCCCATTACAATTCCCAGCCACCTTTAAAAAAACAAACAACCCTCCCTTCCCCTTTAAAGAGTGGGATTTTTTTTTTGTGGCCCTTTGAGGTTTCACCAAATTTAAAAATGTAACCCTAACATAGTGAATTATTTTGTCTGGGAATTTCCTTAATTTTTGTATACAGTTGTCCAAGATAAAATAAATGATACCACCCTCGATGTAAAAGTATTTGGTCTCCACCAAATATGCTTAGATTGCTTCCTAGATGATAGCTGTGTTAATTAATATAACGTAATCTCCTTATTGTTAGAAATGCAAAGTTTCATCCAAGTTATGCCTAGAGACTTCTTTCATTGCTTCATACAGTTCAGTTCAACTTAGAATTTTAAGAATCCACAGACTTCAGTAAGTCTATGGAGACAAAGCCTGTGGGATCCTTAAAGTTCTTGAACCCATCCTATTTTGCCAAGGACTTACTAAACAACTTACCCTTAGGGTACGTCTACACTGCAATTAGATACCCGAAGCTGGCCCGCTGGGTTAAGGGGCTGTTTAATTAGTTTGGGCTCAAGCTGCAGCCCAAGCTTTGGGAGCCTCCCATCTCACAGGGTCCTGGAGCTTGGGCTCCAGCCCGAGCCTGAACATTTACACCACAATTAAAGAGCCCCCTTAACCCAAGCCTGAGTGAGCTGACATGGGACAGCTGCGGATATTTGACTGCAGTGTAGACACACGCTTAAAGTGAGACAATTTCAACAATGCAGGATGCTTAGGAAGACCATAAAAATCTGCAAGACAGCTCATTGACTATAAGGGTAAAAAGTCCGTGTCAAATGATTCCAAAATTAGGCATTTAATCTTCCCCAAAATCTTCAAACGCACTAGGTTCTCATACAGGAAAGATTAATAAACCAGATTTGGAGTTTCCTGGCCAAGCTGTTTCTGAAATATGCTTTTCCAAAAACACTTTAGAAGACTTTTCAAACAGTGAAAAATCATTTCTGTTCTGAAACTCTCATATCTCCAAAACACCTTGTCCAATTACCCTTAGACCTTAAAAAAAACCCAAAAAAACCCAAAAAAACTCTGCTGCTGTAGGACAGAGGACCACACAAGAAATTTCAGGTGGATTCATTTAGTTTTAGTGAAGACAAGAAGCAAAAAAGTTTCACTCTCTGGGTTATAATGGTAAGCTGGCTATAACTTTAACTACTGTTGCAACATAGCATTTCATATCCTTCTGAGATACCATACTAGGAGCATATAGTGATCTGTCACAGATACGGATTCCATTCTAACACAATATGCTGCAGTACTAGGATTGGACCCATTTTTTTCTATTGGAAATAACAACAATGTAGGTGCAATGGTGGTAATTCACAGTTGCAGGCAGCCTCACTGTCATGCCATTTAGTAAAGAGTATAACAATTAACTTGTGTCACAAACATGCAGATCTTAAAGGAATCATGACTTGGATACTCCCTGTAACGATTCTTAAAGCCAAAAAAACAAGGGGGGGACAGACGAGGGGAACCCATACCTGTTTGACATAAAATGAACAAAAGGCCTGCTTGTGCCTAGTACATTGAAGAAATTGTTCAGGAACAGTTCATCCATGTGAAAGTATGAGTCACATAATGCTGCCAAGGTCAGTGAGACCTCTGCTGATCAACTAAGTAAGTGCTGGCCATGCATGCTAAGGCTGTCTTGGAGCAGATTTAACCTGCGGACCTACATTTTTCCAAGTTTTCAATCATTTTTATACAAGAGAAAATGTCCAATGTGTATCCTTCTACTCCCTCACCACACTGTGTTCCTCCTAATCCTCTTCTAGCCTCCCAGGCAATTCATATCCCAAATAACTATGAAGATCACACCACATGCTAAAAGAGAAGATAATAAGCCACCGAGTTTATGTTAGTAGAAAGTAAGAATCAGGTGCATGTGTTATAGGCGTTGCAGGTAGTGACACCTAGAGTTAAGGTTGCCTGGCACATCTCATTGTAAGACATTGTTTTCAGTTGCTTAGAACTTTGCCAAATTTTGATCGTTCGGGCTGAAATTTTCTATGCTGGGTGCCTGCTGATATTTTTAAATTTCAGCAAAAACAGGTAACCCGTTTCTCAAAATAAGATGTGGGGAAAAGATGTTGTTTTGCCCATGTTTCCCTAGGGTCTCTATGCTTTGGTGCAAGGGTTTGATTTGGCAGGGGGGTGACCCCAGGTGTCAGATGTGCCTTTTGCCATCCTCATGAAAATCAGCCAAAATTTGCCAGGCTGTGAACTCTGATTCTCACTTTGCACACGCTCAGTAGAGACTTGTTAGAGTTAGGCAACTAAATTCTTCAACGATTCTGTCTATACTGAGCATGCTCCAGCCCAGGATGGCAGGGGCTGAGCAGGAGTTTCCCTGCAATTGGCCCTTCTGAAAGCCAGGGGCTTCTGTGGTGTCAGGGACAGGAACTGAGAGCAAAAGAACTCTCCTGTGCTGTCAGTGCTTCTGCTGAAGATACCCAGGCAATGTAGAGGAGAAGGAATAAACATCCTGCCTATGCAGAGGGATATGGAGTCAGACCTGAAAGTTTCTTGGGGTGAGGGTAGGAAGACTGGCACAAGGAGCTGGGATAAGGGGAAGACTAGAATAAAGACCCAGGGGTGGGAGTGGAGGACTGGGATACGGATCAGAAGTGGTAGGGTGGGGCTGGCACTAGGATTGGGACAGGCTGGTGAGGCGAGGGACAGGATGGGAGAGATGGGGAAGAAGGGTCAATAACCACAAGAGAACACTCATTTCAGAACTTGGAATTCCTGCGTCTCAACATTCCTCTGCTGGCACCTGGGTTGGGGGGGATGTATGGAGGCTGAGAGCCTGGGTACTTAGCCTCTGGCAGCCCATCTGGAAGGCAAGGTCTTACCAATTTCACTTTCATCCTGCAGGAAGAAAATGAAATTGACAAGAGACTTCCAGGCAGGCAGCCAACAAGCCACAAAATTCCATTTTGGTTCTCCTGAATGGAACTTTCCTGGGATCCCAACTGTGAACAATTTTACATTTTTGATTTTTCATCAAATTGGGAGGATGTTTTAATTATTTAATGTATTTATTTAAACAATTTTTTTTTTGTGGGGTAGGATTTGCCTTTTCTGGCCAACTCTACTTTTGACATTATTGTCTCTGTGCTTCAGTTTCCTATCTGTAAAATGGGAATAATAATAATGCCAACCTATCTCACATGGGTGTTGTGAAGATAAATTCATCAATGTTTTTGAAGCACTCACTTACTGTATTTAGGCTTGGAAGGACTCGATTTTTATCAGTAAATGTCACTAAACGTCTATTTCTCTGTACCCACACAACCAAACCCACTAAACGTCTATTTCTCTGTACCCACACAACCCAACAAAAATATTTCTTCTGATAGTAAAAATTTACAGAGAGGCAAAGTAGGAAAAATGCTGCTTGAGAACTTTAAGTCTGATTTAAGGATAGTTACTTTGGTATATTTTGTCTTGTGATATTGACAATTTGTGCTTTAACAATTGTAAAGCTTTAACTTTTTGAATCTCAGCATCTGCTGTCATTAAATAGTTATCGACTGACCCCCACCATTGTCTGTCCCAGGGACTGAGAACGGGTTCTTCACAGAGCTCCCAGACCCGGGAGACCTAAAAAACAAGGGGCCCAAAACTGGTGGTTGTGGCTTTACTACTTAGGTGGAAAACTTTTAATTAAAACAAGACAATACTAAAAACTTGTATTCTCTGCTGCAGGGTAATATTCTTCAGTGAAGCCCTTCTTCCAGTTTCTATATTCTGCTTTTTACCCTCTATTTTTTTAAATAGTGTTTATAATCCCAATGCAAGTATTTGTAATAGGGCTGACAAATTCATCTGGGAAATAATATGCTGCTTATTTTCAAAGATCGATTCATCAATACATTTTATGTGGTAACGTGTTACTGATGTCAATTAAATACGATGGACTTCAATAATAAAGGTAACCATGTGACTAGCTCTTTCCTCTAGTCAGGAAGTCACAAAGACAGGTGTTATTTATGGCACATAAACTTAGTGAGATTTTACTTTTAGACCTTTAACAATACTCAGTTTCCAGGTGCAAAGCACTGGAAAACTTGAGCGCCCTGAAGACTTGGGAACAGGGTGGGCGAGAGTACATGTCTGGGGTTGGAGGACTTGTAGCTGAGAGGTGAGATAGGAAGGAGTGTACCTCTAAGGCAAGCTAGGGGGAAGTGAAGCTTGAGAAAAAGGTTGGGTGGTGGAGTTTGTCAAAGGATCTAGGAGAGGGAACTGGTTGCTGGGAAGAGCAGTGAGGAAGGGCCTGATTCTGATTTTACACCAATGGAAATTCATTAACTTTGATAGCGTTACTGCTGACTTAAGCTGGTGCAACCGAAATCATACTCTGACTCCAAACAGAGCAGGCACAAGCCATCCTTCCTATGCTGAATTGCCTTCGCTGAGCACTACTCACTAGTGTATACAGCAAAGTAATATCGTTTCTCTGGATTGATTTTGATCTCACATCGGTGTAAATCAGGAATAACTTAACTGAAATAAATGAAGTTACACCCATGTTAAAACAGAGCGAGATCAGGATCAGGCCCTTTCTCTCTCCAGCACTGCACTAACAGGCACGAGGGGTGGGGGTCATATAACCTATCAGGATTTCTGCACAGAAATAATTTTTAATTTTTTAAGAGTATTATTTAATTAAACCTATTTTTTCCTTTTGTATCTTGCTGAAACAGGCACCGTTATTATGTGATCTCTGTTCCAAATGGGCTGTAAGGTACCATGTACAATAAATACTTTTACACCATCATCTCAGATACAAGCCAATTGATTTATTTGGTAATGACTAGGTAATAAACTTTCTCTCCTGAACAATATCTGAATTAAAAGCAACTGAATTCTAAACTCTGTGGAGACTTTGTATCAAATCCTGGCTTGTAGCTTTTATCCTAAGGAGGACAGTACATTCTCTTTTCTGCTCTGCAAAGCAATTTAGCACTGACACAGTTAAATTACCCACCAAAGTGTGTGTGTGTGTGGGGGGGGGGAGATGGAGGAGCGGGGAGGAAAGACCAAAAAACAAGAATGCGTCAAATGGAGTGCTACTATCAGTACAGGCTGGCTATTTGCAGAATTCTTATGTCAACAGGACCAGTAAACAAGTGTTAATATTTTTAGTGGAGGGAGCATCCAAGGGGAATTCAATATAGTTAGCTGCACAGAGCAGAGAATCAGATCAGAGTGGGAATTGTGTCAGCTCCTGCAAGTCGGCAGTATGTGGCTGTCAGGAGTGTGAAATGGAGCTGCTTAAAGCTGAGTGGGCTGTGACCTGAATGCTGCACATCCATGCGCTCAGTGAGAGTGGATCAATGACGGCATTTGCTGGGCTCTAGTCATCCCCTCTGCTAATGAAAGCAGTCTTGGAAGGCGTGATACAGGGCCTCTGGGCAGCCTAAAGCCTGGCATTAGCAGAGTTTGTTATAAGCTTGGCTGGTGAGTGCACTGAGCACCAAAGACTCCCTCCTCCACAGCTCTCCCCCACCAACTCCCCTCTGGCTGTCTGTTTAGTGTCATTCTGTCGGGATGGATCCCGTTAAAGATCTGACGCTTACTGAGGACTCAGAGGTGTCTGGAACGCCTGCCTCTAATCATAAACACCACAGCTGGCAATGATGTGGTCCAGAAAAAAAAATCACCTTGATCCAGCACACATTCCCTTTGATGTCTCTGCAGCGAGTTCACTGCCCAGAGAAAAAGGTACAGCTTTTTTTTTTTAAATAAAAAAAAATCAGGCTTGACATACTGAAATCATAACCATATGACTCTCAATTCCATGCTTTTTTTTTTTTAAACCCTTTTTTTTCCTGAGAAACGTGGGGAAGAGGCATCTGACAATGATAACATGAAACAGGTTTGGAAGATAATGGAGTTTGAGAGGAAAACACTTCCAAAAAATTCAGACTGCCACTACCAAAAATGGAAGAAGTCTTCTGCCAAAGATTGCAAACTGTGGTGACCTTAAGCAAGAGACTGTAGCTGATTCAAGGGAAAAAATGAAAACTTTTCAAAGAGAACATTGCTTGTGCTCTGCCACTGTTTATAAGTGCTGTATGCCCTCTTGCCTTTCGGGGTGGCCTGGTAAACACAAAAGCTACTCTGTGTTTTCCAGTCCTCAGCCACATAAATTCTGTTAGATATTCAACCCCATTAACATATATATATTTTTACTCAAGAAGGCTACAAAAAGAATTGTGGATCTGGTGCAAGAAGCATTTTATTTATAGTGTTATTTTTGGTATTTGCCCCCGTGTTGCATACATTCTGGTTAAATATTCAAACGTCCTGGTTATTGTCACGTTGTTTGAACTTAATGGGAAAAACAACATGCTTTTTCTGGCATTGTTTTATATAGGAAGGACATATGCTGTTTGCTCATAAACTCAGAAAACTATGGCTATGTCTACACTGCATCACAGTGTGGACTACGACACATCCACATTATTCTTTCCTTATGCCATCCCTTTCTTTAATTAGACATTTGCTAACTCAAACTAAGAGCCTGATTCTGCAAAGACTTACTACCAGACATAGGCCTACCTTGTCTTCATCGTAATTTTTTTCAAGATCTAGCCATAATGAAGAAAATTATATATTAAAGACACACATAATTCACTATCTTTTCCAGATGTGTAATGAAATAGATGGACCAGATTTTCAAAGGTGTTTTCAAAATCGTGCACATATCCCCATTTGCACATCTGGCAGCCTGATAGCGGTACATGCAAACAGGTAATTGACACACATAGTACAGGGCAACTAAGTTCACTCATCCGAGGACAACTCCCATTTACATATGCAAACACAGGATTTTGTGAATATAAATTTCACAGATGCCTGTTTGGAGGTTTCTTTTAAAATGTCTCCCTTTATGATTTTTATGCTGTTCATTGGTAATTTTAAATATCTCTCTCTCTCTCTCTTTTTTTTTTTGCCAGCCATAAAGATAATTTTCAATCTATTTCAGATTCACAAAAGATTCCAGCAGCCGTTAGACAGCCATTCCATAAAGAGACAAATAAATTCCATTGCATGCTTTGATTAGATTTGGTATTAAAATGCACTATATCATGTTACTTTGCTTCAAATTGGTCAGTGTCATCATGACACAACTGAAACAGAGGGGAAGTGACATCCTGTATATGATACAGAGGGGGGAGAGAGAGAGAGAGAGAGAGAATTACACTATCCATGTCACGGCTGGAAAATTTGGGAGCTGTTGTTCCAAACCTATCTGAGGTTTCACAGGCTGTTTGGGCTGACAGCATTCCCTGCGATTCCACTGGATGTTGCAGATACAGATAAGATTCAGATTTATTAAGTTTATGTACAGTTGTACAATTGTGTGTGTGTGTGTCGGGGGGGGGGGAGGGAGGTTAGCTTAGTTGGGTTGTGAAACAGAGGTTTACATACCCCTATATGGTAATTTCTCTCTTTTACTGTAGGTAGGCAAAACAAAATTAAATAATAGTCAGGTTTTGGAGCATCACTGACACTTTAAAAAAAAAGAGAGAGAGAGAAGGAAGTGATGTAGTACTTTTTGCTTCCATGTGTCTGAATCTTTTATTTTTAACCAGAAAGGATTAAAAACAGTGCAAGCAAACAGTTACTCACACTACTATAACAAACACTGGTGAATTGATTTTACTTTGAGCAAGAAATGATTTAAAATATAAAAAATACATATTTCCTCAAGTCGTGTGGAGAATTATGGATTTTATTGCAATGGCACGTATAAAGCTCATTTGTTTACCCCTGTGCAAGTAGGGCTTAGGAGGTAGGAGTCAAGACTTGCATCACATCTTTCATAGGAGAAACTGAGGTGCCCATCCAGGCCGCTCCCTTACTGCAGTTTTCTTGATGAATAATTTTAAACGTACCAGTAAAGTCTATGACCTATGATAATTCCCTCCAACCCCCCCATTCCTCCTGCCTCATCCTCATACTGTGCTGAAGTGTCACAGACTGAAACCTATTAGAACTCAATCTAATTACGAGCACAGTTTTACCACAACAAAGTGCTTTTTCATCATGCTTGAACAGCTTAGCGTAACATACAGGAAAAGATATGGAAGGGTTATTTCGCAGAAGTCTCATTCCAATAAGAACATAAGAGTGCTCTCTAAAACATAGCAGCTTCATTTTAAGAAAGGGACTTCAAAATGTTTCACTGGTTTCATGCACACTGATAATGTAAAGAGCGAATATTACAAAAAATCTCTCAGAAAAAGCCAAGCACAAACCTACTCAATAATGAGCCAATTTTGAGGGGGCGGAAAAATTAGCTCACTAAGAGCTCACTTCTCCAAGATACTGAGCACCAACAACACCCACTGCAATCAGTGGGGAATGAGGATGCCCAACAGCTCAGAATGAGAAGAGAGACTAGAAGAAAGGGCTGAATCCTCCAAGGTGCTGTGTGTGTTCTCATACTACACTGAAATTAACTGGAGTTGATGACACTCACCATCTTGCAGGAGGCACTCAGTACCTTGCACAACTGGACCTAATTTTCAGGGCTTTGGACTATCGAGTTAGGTTGTGTTGTAGTTTGATAGATTTCATTAATACCTACAGGAGCGGCGCCAGGGTTTTTGGCACCCTAGGCGGGGCGGTCCTTCCGCGCTCCCGGTCGTTGGCGGCAATTCTGCGGCGGGGGGGGGGGTCCTTCCGCACTCCTGGTCTTCGGGGCACTTCGGCGGCGGGTCCCGGAGTGACTGCAGGACCTGCCGCAGAATTTCCGCTGAAGACCCAGAGCGCGGAAGGACCCCCCCCGCCGCCGAATTGCCGCCCCCCCAAATCCTGGTGCCCTAGGCGACCGCCTAGGTCGCCTAAATGGAAGCGCTGGCCCTGAATACCTACCATTTATGTATGGCTTTAGTGTTGTGATAATAAATGTGGTATTGTTAAAGTTTTATAACATTACATTGCTATATAATTTACATTTACCTATGTCATACTTTAGGTTACCTAGACTGAATTACTTAATGTCTTAATAGGACATGACTCTCTACAAAACTAGAATGGCTGAGTACATTAAGAACCAACATATGTAAAGTTCCTGGCCTTGCCAGAAGTTTAATAGGTAGCAAAATGCTCTATATCACTTAGGGTTACCAGGTGTCCAGTTTTCGACCAGAACACCCGGTCAAAAAGGTACCCTGGAGGCTCCGGTCAGCACTGCTGACCAGGCCATTAAAAGTCCAGTCGTCAGCGCAGTGGGGCTAAGGCAGGCTCCCTGCCTGCCATGGCTCTGTGCGGCTCCTGGAAGCAGCGGCATGTCCCCTCCTCTGGCTCCTATGCGTAGGGGCAGCCAGGGGACTCTGCATGCTGCCCCCGCCCCAAGTGCCGGCTCCGCAGCTCCCACTGGCCAGGAACCACAGCCAATGGGAAATACAGGAGTGGTGCCTGCGGACAGGGCAGCACACAGAGCCACCTGGCTGCGCCTCCGCATAGGAGTCGGAGGGGGTTATGTCGCTGCTTCCGGGAGCTGCTTGTGGTAAGCGCTGCCCGGAGCCTGCACTTCTGACCCCCTCCTGTGCCCCAATCCCCTACCCTGATCCCCCTCTTGCCCTCCAAACCCTTCGATCCCAGCCTGGAGCACCCTCCTCCACCCCAGAGGCCTCATCTCTGGCCCCCCTTAGCCCTCACTGCCTCCCGCATCCCAACCCCCTGAGCTAGCCTGGTGAAAATGAGTGAGTGAGAGTGTGGAGATCGAGCAACGGGGGGGGGGGGGGAGGCAGAGGGTGGGGCCTCAGAGCAGGGCAGTGAGTGGGGCAAGGGTGTTAGGTTTTGTGCAAGTAGAAAGTTGGCAACCCTAATACCACTTGGGAGCCCCAAGTTTAAGAATGCATGCAAGACCTTCACTTCCAGGTCAGCAAGGAGCAATGCCCAGGCAGCTCACTCACAACCTGACACAGGGAGTAACACCTCACATCAACTTCATAGTGACCCCTCCAGATGAATCAGGACGAGCTACAAAGGCGTTCTCAGAAAAAGGAAAGCAGGCCTGATGGAGACTTTAGGGTGAGGGCAATGAGTCAAGGGAGGGAAACAGAATTTATCGGAGATCCAAGGGGTCCAAAAAATAACCCCATCCACCCCTTCTTAAAAAAGCAACAAAATCCCTCAAGGTACTATTAAGTACTTCAAAAAAAAAAGTAGGTTTAGTAAAACAATTCACACCTGTGATTATACATAGTTTAACTCAGATACAGCTGCAGTGCTCTGACTCAGGATATGTCGACAGTACAACTGGGAGGTGCGATTCCCAGGCTTTCACTAACACACCCTAGCACGCCAAACATAGCAGTGGGGACATCGCAGCACAGGCTCACTGCACAAGCTCGGGCCCAGCGGGGTCAGGCGGCTTGGACTCAGGTGACTAGCCCAAGCTTGCAGATGTCCACACTGCTATGGAGCCAGTGCAAGTCTGTCTACTCACACTAGGAATCACACCTCTCAGTCGCAGTGTAGGCAGAAACTGAGGATCTGATTCTGCGGCTCCTTTCTCATGCGGAGGAGTTCTTATTCACAGAAGTAGTCACATGGCTACTCATGTCAGAGCAGCTGAATTGGCCCTGATTGTATTGGCCCAGTAGTATTTTCACAGCTTTGGCCACTAAAATGTTCAAGTATGTCTCTGTGCGTGTTATATTGCTTCAGCAGAAATATAATAAAATATATGGAGATATACCTATCTCAGAACTGGAAGGGACCCTGAAAGGTCATTGAGTCCAGCCCGCTGCCTTCACTCAGCAGGACCAAGTACTGATTGTGCCCTGGATCTCTAAGTGGCCCCCTCAAGGATTGAACTCACAAGCCTAGGTTTAGCAGGCCAAGGCTCAAACCATTGAGCTATCCCTCCCGCACTACAGCTCCCTCCCTCTTTTACTTTGAAAAGAACTAAATCTAATGAATTTGGGGTTTTTTTTGCTTATTTTGGCAAATTTAATCTGAATCTACTACTTTTTTTCATGCACAGGCAATCTTGATATCAACTTTCAAAACTCCACTGACTACATGAAATCTCAGGCTTCTCCAGTATTAGATCTCTGTTTACAGAATGGCCACATGACATGGGGACTGCTGTAGTTTATGCTTTATGAAGTTTTCTCAAGATTTTGCTGCTTTTTTTTTTAAAGGGTGATTGAAGACAGGAAAAAAACCTGTTTTCTTTTTCTTTGCTTTTTATACTCCTATTCTGAGACCATCTATGACAATACCTCTTGGAAAATTGCTCCTGTCCAATAATATGCTCAAAGTACTCCTTTGCCAGAGGCATTCATTCATTATATAAATCAAACAAGCATACAAAAACAGACAAAAAGTGACTGGTAATGCCCAGTGAATTCCTATGTTCAGCTAAGATGATTTGGGTGCATTGCATGCAGATGTCAGGTATTTTAATAAAGAGCTCCATTGTGCGGGGCCCCACTACTCCTCCATAGCTCCCAGCACTCCCTTGAAAGGGGGGGAGGGTGGGGGGACAGCCATTCCAGCTGGGCTTGGAACCTTGTCTGAGTCAGGAAAACCACAGCTCATAAGCAGAGAGGAAGCATAATGTTCTACAAGGACAAAACATTAGCAAAAATGTCACTCAGCCCCAGTTCCACATGTTGGCTGCCACGGCCTCTTCCTCCTAGCATGCCCGATTGATATAAATTCCATCTGCTCAGCAGCCAAGTGACAGAGAAGAAATACCGGCATCTGGTCTCTATTGCTGTCGGGTTTTTGTTCCATGTTAGACCTTAGCTAGAAACATATGAAGAGATGAAGGTGCTGGCAAGCGACTAAAAGGCTGCACTGGCACAAATGAGACTTTCTGATGCTTTTCACACTTCACTCTGGATTTTTACAGGGAAAAAGGCGGAGGAGACTTGATAAACTGAGTTTCAAGAGCCAACAGGCCTGGAGGTCATTTGGTGTTTTTAACTTTTTTTTTTTCCTGGTGTTTAAAACTGTAAAGCACAACAATCTTTTTTTTAACACGACAGAAGGTAACTAAGTCACACAAAAATGTTGCTCTTCAGCTAACTTTTTTTTTCTTCCCTTAAACATCCACTGGTTTGGACCTGCTCCACAGGCACTTTATATTCTCCTGAGGAGCAGCTGGAAAATGCCAAAAGACCAAACCGCTAACTCTCTTTTAACCCCACTGTGTCCAGCAAAAAGTTAGGTTGCTGAACCACAGAGGGAGAAATAAAGCACTTCAACAAAGTACGCGCAGTATCGGAGACTCTTTTTTTCACATCTGACTTGTGCTACTCAAGTGGCTGTTGAAACTGACCAGGGGAGGAGAGAGGGTCTGTGTTTTGGGCATTCCTTAATGAGGATTACTATTCACATGCATAGATGCGGGGGCAGAGGGTGGGGGAGAGGAGAGAGAGAGAAGGAATGGAAGAAAATAAACAGAAAATAAATTTGGGGTCAAATCATATTCTTGCTGTGGAAAACAGTTGGAATCATAAACACAGAGGCATTCTGTATCTAAAGTGACCCTAGGCATACAAATGAAAACATGTTCACAGAAGGACAGTGTGTGAAAAAAAATCTGATCTATAATCATCATAGAGTTTGCTTTTACACAAAAAGCAAACAAAACACCATTTTATTTATTTGTGTTTCTACAACCTTGGTGGGCTGCTGGGATCCCTTCTGCAAAGAGTGTTGTCATCTTGTTTGGGTGAGAGGGCCATGAACTGACAGAGAGAAGTGAAGCGAGTGAACTGCAATCAAAATGACATTATAATACTGAGAGAGAGAGGGAAAGAGAAGAGCTCTTGAGAACATATAAATATATAATAAAGCCCTGAAACACTTAATAATTAATTGTTAGGAAGAAGCTTTTATTTCAATGAAAAGTAGGGCTTCCAAATATCCACCCCTATCAGTAAGAGGAGGAATGGAACCGTCCTGTTTAATGATGCCGAAGAGAGGTCCAGCCCTGTGCAAAGGGCCATGCACCACTTATGTCCTCAAAACAGATCTTAGATGGTATTGAAGTGGTGCATAATGCTTATGCTGGCCCTCTGCTTGGGGATAAATTTCACTCAATGACTTCAACTGAATTACACCCATTTATATCAGCTGTGTGCCTGACCCGATGAGTTTAGCGCATCTCAGATCTACTGGATTGCACACAAGTCCCAGAGTTAAGGGCCGCAGGTTCTATTCCTGGTTCTGCTCACTGAAGTGTCACCTTGGGCAAGTTACTTCTCCTCCTAGTGTTACAGCTTCTCCATTCCAAAAGTGGGTAATTAGTACCCACTTTTGGAAAGTTCGTTGAGATCTAGATGACAAGCCCCACCACAAGTGTGCTATATTATTTTCACAAAAGAGCCTTGCCAGTCTACTGCACAAGGAAACATTTCCTTCAGAAAATGATGGGTTGCATTGTTTCCCGGAGTACATTGTGAATGTGTGGTGATCCCACATTTGTGGTGATGAGATATTGTCAATTTCTTCCTTAAGGGGATGTCTTTTATTCACCAGCATCATTCAAAGTGACGGTCAGCACAGACCCTTTCCTCCCACATCTTCGCTGAGATGGATAGCATCACCACATGCTAACAAACAGCACAATGTGTGCACATTACTACGAAAGACCAAGTACTTTATCTCATTGCCACCAACCTGTGCTAGCCTGGGGATGGGATTAGAACCTGAGGACGGTCACAAACATGGGGCTTTTACTGCAGAGCCAGCACAGCCTTCAAACCTCTTTCAAGGGAATCAAACAGAACTGATCAAAGTTGGAATTTCTGTTCCATGGGAAATTCCAACATTTCAATATCTGTTTTTATTCCAAATTGGAATGAAAAAACAACAAATTTCAATGTTAATGTTGAAACACAATGTTTGAAAAAAATTCATTTCAGGTCAATGGAAACATTTTATTTTGATAAAAATTGAACCATTTTGTTCAGATTTTGACATTTTTATTTTATATCTTACTATAATTGATAAGCTCCCGTTTCAAAATTAAAAATTGTTTTGGAAAAAATTCCACTAAGATTGTTTTGATCTTTTTGAAACATCTTCCCTCCTCCCCCTAATTTTTTCCTAAATGAGATTTCATCAAAATTGACACATTCCTGCAGAAAGTTTTGATTGTCACAAAACAGCATTTTCTGATGGGAAGACATTCCACTGGAAAATTTTTGATCAGCTCTAGATTCAACCCAATTTGAGTATCAGAGCTGCTAAATTGAATAAAGTGGTTCAAAGTCATCACTCTGCTATGCACCCATGTCTGTTAATGGGATATGTAAAGAGGAAAACTATCTTAAACCAACAAATCAACAAATAATCAACAAATGTAGCTGCTACCCACACTACTTCACGTTGGGGTGCATTTTCAAAGCATTGTCTTTGTTCATGAGATTTGTGTCTTGATTTCCCCACCCTAGTCCACCTCCTGCATTGTGCTTATAATAGATTTCTATAGAAACCAAGGATTAGGCAACAATAATAAATGCCCCAATCTGGACTCCTCAGAAAAGTTAAGTGACACTATCTAATCATGCAGAGCAAAAGTTTTTTTTAATAGAAGGCTGGTAATGAAAGCATACGTCTGCTTGCTTCCCTACCAGGCAATCAGGAGGGAGCCTCGAGTGTCTTTTTGTTGTGTGCTTTTACAGAAGCTAGCACAATGGAGTCCTGGTCCATGACGAGGGCTTCTAGGTGCTACCACAATACAAACAACAATGTGATATACAGTATGCTATTAGCTAAACATATGTGTGCGTAATTATTATATGTAATGGGCCCCTGGTGCATTGCCAGTTAAATCAATGGGACTAGGTCGTGGATGAGCTTTGAACAATTTATATCAAATTTACTGCCCTGAGTGGACAACGTGACATTTCTTAAAAGCCACGGCAAAACTTTGTGTGAAATTAGTTGTGTGAGCGGATGAGTCAGGTGTCTGGCTGTGAAACCCATCAACGTAATTTCCCGTAAGTCGGAAACTTGAAACAATACAGCTGCTGGGATGAGTGAATAGCTGAAGGAGCTTGTGTGAGCTTCAATAGCAGGCCAGAGCACTGCTCCACTGTGAATGACAAGTGATGGCCCAAATCACAGGGGAGCTGCCGATGAGTTATTAATGGTGACAGGTACACTACCTGGGAGACAGGTTGAGAGGGGAAAAAAGATTATTTATAAGCGAATAGTTAACAGCTGTACCTACTGCTAAGCATTACATGGATGCCACAAACTGTAGAATTCAAATCTCGGGTTATTCAAGCACGAACAACTGCCTGTCACCAAACTGCAACGCATCACTACAAATTAAGGTGGGAGAGATGAGACGAGGCTGGAACGATGCCTCGCTCAAGAAGGTAGTGTCATCATGGAGCTCAGATAAGAGCTGAAGAAGGACTGAGATAACCATGAGGTGAATTATGGTTCTTAATAATAATGATGAATTTGCAAGAACAGATTTTTAATTTTTCCTGAGGGCTTTCGCAGGAGAACAGATGCTGAATCTGTCCTTCACTGACAAGAATAATGGAGGGGGGAAGATGTTTTCAGAGAAGTTTTCTTTCGATAGGAGGAATAATTAATTTGTACTGTTGAGATAATTTCTGCACTTCTTTTCTCCCTCTCCCAAATTTGAGAGCTACATTATTAAATCTATTATATAATTTTCTAACAATGCCTATAATATATTAGTTACCTAAATAGCCTCCCAAGAGAATTACAGACACTCTTCTACTAGGTATATTTAAAAGCAGCCTGGAAAAGCTCTATCAAATCTATTTCTCCAGGTCTATGTACTGCCCACTCCACCATGATTTCAGCACACAAATCCCAGAGAACAATTCTACACTGACAGAAAGAAAGACTACATCAGGGTTTCTGAAACTTTTTGATAACGTGGAGCTCATTCTGTTGATAGAGAAATTGGTTTTTGATCTCCCCTCCCATTTCCAGTCACACAGCATCCCTGTGGCAATTTAGAGTAATTGCTTATATGTAAAAAATAATAGTAGGAAAATATTCAATATATTTTTAGCTGTCTTCTCATGCAATTCAGCATCTAGGAGCAGGGAAGAGGACCAGGTGCCATGAGATCAACACACTGTCCACAGAGAGCAAGTGCTCCGTAGATCACCAGTGGTCCAAAAAGCACAGGCTGGGAACTTCTGGACTAGACAACCTACCAGTAAAATAATATTTTCCATCTCTAACTCCTGTGATCCTGGCAGGCAAAACTAACCAAGACTAGAAAACTAAAAGCTCAATCCTCTAAACACATAAAAAGATGAGTAAAGTTACTCACCTCCTTAAGTGTTTGCAAGATTGGGTACAATTTTGGTAACTGAGGTTTTACAAGTAACCTGAGATTATTGAAACTGAAATCATTTTAAAAATCTGTACTTATTGTACTATTCACCATATATATATATATATGTAAAGTAAGTCAAGAGTGTGTGTGTGTGTGTGTGTGTATATATATATATACACACACACACACACTCTTGACTTACTTTTTGTGCTTCAGAAATTTAAATTATATTTCCTTGTCAGTTTCATGCTGGCTATCACACAGTAGAACAATTCTTCAATATCTCATAGAATCATAGAATCTCAGGGTTGGACGGGACCTCAGGAGGTCATCTAGTCCAACCCTCTGCTCAAAGCAGGACCAAACCCAACTAAATCATCCCAGCCAGGGCTTTGTCAAGCCTGGCCTTAAAAACCTCTAAGGAAGGAGATTCCACTACCTGCCTAGGTAACCCATTCCAGTTCTTCACCACCCTACTAGTGAAAAAGTTTGTCCTAATATCCAACCTAAACCTCCCCCTCTGCAACTTGAGACCATTACTCCTTGTTCTGTCATCTTCTACCACTGAGAACAGTCTAGATCCATCCTCTTTGGAACCCCCTTTCAGGTAGTTGAAAGCAGCTATCAAATCCCCCCCTCATTCTTCTCTTCTGCAGACTAAACAATCCCAGTTCCCTCAGCCTCTCCTCATAAGTCATGTGCTCCAGCCCCCTAATCATTTTTGTTGCCCTCCGCTGGACTCTCTCCAATTTATCCACATCCTTCTTGTAGTGTGGGGCCCAAAACTGGACACAGTACTCCAAATGAGGCCTCACCAGTGCTGAGTAGAGGGGAATGATCACATCCCTCGATCTGCTGGAAATGCCCCTACTTATACAACCCAAAATGCCATTAGCCTTCTTGGCAACAAGGGCACGCTGTTGACTCATATTCAGCTTTTCGTCCACCATAACCCCTAGGTCCTTTTCTGCAGAACTGCTGCCCAGCCATTCGGTCCCTAGTCTGTAGCAGTGCATGGGATTCTTCCGTCCTAAGTGCAGGACTCTGCACTTGTCCTTGTTGATGCACTCACTCGACTGCAAACACTTCAAGAGAATGCTTCAATTTAAACCAATCTGTTTTCATTCTTTTGTTTTAAACTTTGCATTAAAATGTTTCCATTAAATATTATGTTTTGTGAAACCTTTTTCTTTCACACAACCTAAGCTTCAAAAAGTACCTAGGATAATTAGGCACCCAACTCCCCATTGAATGTCAATGGGATTTGGGCAGAAAACACACACAAAACTCCTTTGAAAAATCCCAGTTTAAATTTAAGTTAAAAAAAAGACGACTAAAATTTGCATTGCTCCTTCCCCGATTCTCCATAGTTTTGGTAGCCACTTGATGGTTTCTCCCACTCCTTTCTTCCCATTGCTATATGCTTTTTTCCTTGTGTTGTTGGTTGGTACCATTATTGTATGGAGTAAGTCCAGTGTGCAGAAGAAATGTACACATTTTGTTGCCATTTTAGAACACAAAACTAGAAGCCACACAAATGCACTGCATGCCTTCTTCCTTTGGCTGCATCTGCCAGAAAAATCCAAGATTTCTGCTAAATCAGAGAGAAAGAGAATGAATGAATTGAGAAACCCAATTTAACTGATAGCTGAAGACATATTATAGTCCACAAGGCAACCGGGAAAAGACTTTACTCGCGGATGAGACAGGATGAAGCAAAGGCAATAGAAAAAGGGGCTGCATAACACCTATGTGCAAATGGGCAATGGTACAGAACAAGTAGCAAAAATCTTATCGAACATTAATAGTGGCAGCTTCTGGTGGGATGGACAAACTGCCCTTCATGATAAGGAAAGAAAAGTAACATGATGAGGCCAACAGTTCGCCTTCTATTTATGCCATCGGATCCGTTCTATATCAAAATAACCACAATTTCCCCCGCCTCCCTCGAAATAAAGGGGCAACAATAACGCAGAACATTTACACACTCGCATTCCAAAAATATTCTTGACCAAATGCTTGTTCTCTCTCTCTCTCTCTCTCTGTTTGTTAAATAAAGGTTCATTTAAGCAGCCCAAGTAAAAGAGCGGGGGGCAAATAGGGAATGGACGGACTTCAACTGGGACTGCTCATGGACTAAGGTGCTATTAAATTAGATACCAAAATCTGCCCCACACAAACATTATTATACTGTGTTTGTAATGTTAGTGACTACATATTTGGAGCCTTTTTGTGTTTTAACACCCAAATTTGCCCAGACACACTCGTGTGAAGTCAAGGTTTTTTTTAAATTTGCTTCCCGTCCCGTCCCCCCCCCCAATACATAAACACAACTTCACAGAGCTATCAGTAGGCTCCCTATTAGTAAAAACAAACAAAAAAGAAGCCACAAAATAATTACAAAACATATGGTACAAACCACGGCTGTGTTTATTTTATGACTGTTAACATTATTTACAGTGTAATCTGGTCAGAATTAATTCTCAAAGGGCTATACACAAAATATGTCCAACATTTTTTTAAAGCCATGCACACCAAACACAGTTATGTTGTCAGCCCATCTAAGTGAATCTGTCAAAGTGCAGATCTCCTGTTTTCCCCAAACAAAATGCAATACTATTTATTTTTTATGGATTCATTATAAATTTTTGAGTGACACAAACTACAAGCTGCCAATAGAAATAAAAGGCCAGGATACTAGGAAGGAAGGCTGGTTTTTAAACATGCCAAAGTTTGATGGAAACATAACATTTTAAAACTCCTCCATTCCTTGCATCTGATTCTTTAGCTGTACTGTATTCTTCACATTAGCTCAATCTCTCATGTATCAATGCAGCTCTAAAACTGCTTTTCCAAAACCCCTTTCCTTTTTTTCTACAAAGCATATTAAGTAAATTATGTCCAGTCTCATTTTGAAGAGAAGAGAAACTCATGTTAGTAGCTTGTTCATACTTCTAAATCAGCTTAGCACTTTAGGCAAATTCTTAGCTCCCTGAATAGCCTGAGCAATAGGTCTATGCTTTAGATTAGGGAGGACTGTAAGGTCCAGGAAGGAAGGGAATCATCTTGCAAAGTTTACTCCATGGCCACTACTGTATATTCCTTGTATAGGGGGTACAGTGGTGCCTATACAACCGCCCCAAGGGAATAGGGAGAGGAACAGGCAGGGGATTTGTGAGGTGGCTTTACCCTTGTTTTTCCTTCCACTTACTCCCTATTCATGGTGAGCACATAAGGAGTGCAGCAACTTGGCACACAGGGGCTATGGACACCCTAATTTGGGCTCTCCTGCTCTCCTGCGCAATGGGCTCTCCACCACTGACAGGAGATGTAGGGCAGGATTTGCCCATTCAAGAGGCTCAGACTGCAGAATTTGCCACCCACCAATCCCAGGTTTTTTTGCTCGACTTCTCTAGAGCAGGGGTCGGCAACCTTTCAGAAGTGCTGTGCCGAGTCTTCATTTAAGGTTTCGCGCGCCAGTAATACATTTTAACGTTTTTAGAAGGTCTCTTTCTATAAGTCAATAATATATAACTAAACTATGGTTGTATGTAGAGTAAATAAGGTTTCAGAATGTTTAAGAAGCTTCATTTACAGTTAAATTAAAATGCAGAGCCCCCTGGACTGGTGGACAGGACCCGGGCAGTGTGAGTGCCACTGAAAATCAGCTTGTGTGCCGCCTTCGGCACCCGTGCCATAGGTTGCCTACCCCTGCTCTAGAGCAAATAAACATCAGGGCAGTGGCATACGGGAATCTACAGGAGAAGAAAGAGTTAAAAAGAAAGGAAAGTTGCTAGGAACCTTGTCATTTTCAATCAAAAAACTCCTCACACACTATATTGTAGTGACCTGTAATTTGTTCCCATTCAAAGCTTTACATTTTAAATAAATGGCAGCCTTTCCAGGAAAGTGGCTGTGTTTAGTGATCCCAGCTGCAAAGGGAAGTGACTGAGGTAACAGACCTTCATGATGGCCCCAATACGGGAGTGCTTAGGCATGTGCCTAACCTTAAAGGTATGAGTAGCAACTTGCTGAAGTCAATAGTACTACTCATGTGCATGTGCTTATGTACCTTGTTGAATTGGGGCTTAGGTTCTGACAATGAGAAATGGAGCTGAGTCAATAAGAAATGTGGGCTTTTGTACAATACAACAGGAACTAAGGTTTTGCATGGCAGTGTGATTTTCATTTCTTTCTTGTGTGCACTGTGGATAACAGCATTGTTGAAGTGAAAGTGAGCGTGTTAGTGAGATATTAGTGTAGTTGTGTGGCCACCAATGGTGGGCTAATGCTTGGATCTGACTATTGTGCTGTGTGTGAATGATGTCTTCATTTATGACTTTCTTTTTTAGCATTTGCACTATTGTGAGGAAAATACACTTGAGCAATTAACACTATGCTAACAAAGTTATTTGCTGGGGAAAATATATAAATCTGCAAGTGTGAGAGATGTCTATTCATTTCAAATCTCCCAGACATCTAAGGAACCTCGAACTGGCTTGAAATTTAAACGATCAGAAACACTTTAAAACTCAGAAGACTGAAGTTTTCTACTGTGTTGACATTTTCACCTTACTCCAGCCAACAAGTCTTTAAACTGGTAAAGTGAGTAGTTGCCTGTTAATGTACTACATTTCCATTGATATTTTTGATACTGCAGACTACCATGTGTCAACAGAACAAGCACACTGTAAGTTAAAACTTTTTAAACCCAATGTCTCAATTAAACCATGGAACCCAGATGATTTACATTACATAGTTGCACATCTGGGGACAGTGACCATGTGAGACCTACATTGTTTCTTGTGGCCATCTTCAGTTAGAGCTAACCCTTCCACAGGTATGCCCATTTTCTCCTAGCTATCTAAATACCCTTCGAACTTACAGACAACCCCAAAACAATCTCCTCTCACCATTTAAATATTAATATGAGTGTAGTAATAAAATCAACAAATAAAAATCAATTAAGAGGCCAGAGTCAGCAGATCAGTCCAAAACATACAGAATGTAACTAGTGTCTGACACAAGACTTCTGTAATATATATTAAATTCATAAATGGACAGATACACTCTCTTGGAAATGGTTCCTCTCGAGGGATGGTTGGGAGGTGACATAAGGAAGCTTGAACTGCCATTGCCAATACAATACCCATTCTGTACATGGGTAGAAGAACACTGGTCTCCAGAATTGTCAAGCTGGCACTTTTCATGCGTATGTGCTCCCATGCTAGCATTACACACAAGACCAAATAGGCAGTAGTGACATCCAGGTCATAAATGACATTCGTCATGTAAGGGGTGGTAGAGCTCTTCCATCTTAGGGGAAGCACTGGGAGGGAGAATTTCTGTTGGTTGCAGAAAGGCTATGGCCACAATTCCCACTAATTTAAAGTTAAAATGAGGGAAGGTCTTAAGCACCTTGTTGAAATAAGGCCAGTGTGTTCCAACTAGGCCCCCCTTTTTATAGGTGCAAATTACTTTCCCCATTCTAATATTACATGCAAGACCAAATATGTGTGTGGCATTACACCCCATATTTTATAGTAATATTATTATATAATAAGATTATGGCATAACTATGATGTCTTTTATGCAAGATAGGTTATGTAATAGATCATTGAAAAGGTTATGATTCACTGAATACGATTACCCTATTTGTATGCATGTATCATTTTGGTATCTGATGTTAAGATTATTATTTAACATCTATTACAAATGTGTTTACACCTGGGGAATGCCCACTAGGCAGAATGCAATCAGTCTAGATGGCTGGCTGGGAAGGGCCATTACGGCGAACAATAGGTCTTAGAAGAAGCTAATTTCCCACCGGGGAGCCTTCCTGAGGATGCTACAAACAGCCTCCAAATCATAGCTGCTGTGTCTCTACATGGGCATGTGACCAAATTACCTGGTACTGGACTTAATCTTGGAATACCAGTGTTTTCCCACTGACCGGGCATGGGAACCAAGCTTGGAAACAAAGGGTTCCCGCCATATGCAAAAGCTATTAAGGCAGGGGAGTGACTTCACTGTGGTTCTTCACTGACTCCCCGCCCAAAGAAGACTCTTGAAAACACCTGAGGAATAAGGACTGAACCGGGGGGGGAAGGGCTGGATCCAGGATAGAGGGATTCCTAGCCCTGCAAAAGGAATACTTGGGATTTTTAAGCTGCAAGCAAGTGCAGATGGCCCCTCCAGGATCTCCGCAAACTGCTTAAATCAACAATTAGGGTGAGAATTTGCTACTCATATCCAATCTCTTTAGTATATTAAGCTTAGATTGCATTTTTGTTTATTTCCTAGGTAACCTGCTCTAATCTGTTTGCTATCCCTTATAATCACTTACAATCTATCTTTTGCAGTTAATAAACTTGTTTTTGTTTTCTCTAAAACCAGTGTGTAAAAATCATAACTTGGGGCAGAAACCTGTTACATCTCTCTCTCCACATTGAGGGAGAGGGCAAATTTTATGAGTTTAAGCTGTATAGTTCTCTGTGCAATGCAAGATGGTATAATTTTGGGTTTACCCTCCAGAGAAGGTGTGCGCCTGAGAAGCTGGTAAGTGCCCTAGCTGTATAGCCTTCCCATGCAGGGGCTGGTCAGAAAGCCTGTCTGAGTGTTACTAGAGCTGAGTGTGTCTTTACCTGTGTGCTGGTGAAAGTGAGAGACCAGGAGTGCATCTGCAGCTTGTCACAGCATTACAGAGTGAGTGGGAGCCCAGGCTGGTGGGTTGGGGAGCTCAGTGGTACCCCTGTTCCAGGTGGAAGCCAGGGATAACCTGTCACAATGTGCTGGTGATATCTAAATGACATTCATCATGTGCCATTGACCAGCTCACCTTTGCTAATCCATCTTCCAGCTTCGAACATTCCATACCTCTGAGAAGTCTCAAACAGTCAAAACACTTACTTATTTTCAAAACAATCTGCCATAGACATTTTTCCTTCCTGCTCCTCCCCCCTCCACCTCTGCTCCCACACCTCAAAAACAAAAGCAAAAATTATCTTGGTCTGAGGCATAGGATGACTGATAGGCAGGTCTGGACCACTGACAGGTCTAACATCCATTATCTAACAACCCTTTGCACCTAAAAAATGGGAACTTTACACCAATGCAAGAGGAAGAGAGTTCAAGTTTTCCAGTGGGACATGCAGCACTTGCTTCTTCTGGTTCTGGAATGTCCCAAGATACCGGCCCTTAAAAATGTGATGATGTACCCAGAAAAGCTATTTTTAGAGTTTCTAAAATGTTGTTAGTGATCATTTCTCTCTCCTTCTGGGTAGACTCATGACAAGGAGGAAGCTGGCTTTACAGTTGCAAGGAATAAATAATTTTACTGGTACTATTTTTCAACACTTGCTAAAGCTTCAAAAAGTTTTTCTATAAAAGATGTGACATACATAGGAGTGTGTGTGGGATATAAAAACTTGTTTGGGATGACCTGCATAATTATTAGTGATTCAGGACGACTTCTGCAGTGTGGTAAACTCTTGTGATTTTATCATGGGTCTCATGATAATAGGTGTTCTTCTTAAACCACTGCTCCTGAAGTTCTTTTGAAGAAAGAAAGAAAGAAAGAAAGAAAAAAGAAAGAAAGAAAGAAAGAAAGAAAGCAAGCCTAATGGTTGTGAAGAAAAGCTTAAAAACATGAACCCTAAATGCTCAAATACAAACAGGCAAATAAAACCAAAAATCTATTTTTTTAAATCTCATGATTAAATAATCTCACAATTTTGGGAGCCTGATTTATGATTTTTGAATGTTTGGGGTTGGCAATACTCAATACTGCCATATCAAATTTCTGTTTAGCAGATCACAGCATCATATATGTTATGTAGACATAATACAGTCCTGCAGCCTTAAAATTCCAACTACTCCTGCAAGGGATTTCTTGGCTCTGCAGGATGAATGTCAATGAATAACACTGACTTTCATACCCTTCTTGTAGGAGGAATTGTAAGGCTCCAAGGGTGAATCCTGGCCCCACTGAAGTTAATGGGAATTCTGTCATTAACTTCATGGGGTCTGGATTTCAAGACTGTATATACTCAGACACAAATACTCATTAATATTTGTCTACTATAATAAGGCAAAAATCATCCACAATGTCCCAAAATTAAAAGACGATACAATCTTTTTCCTCTCAAGTTTGCCAAAAAGATTATGTTGAAAATTTATTACTGACAAATCCTATTCCAGATAGTGGTGACGTTCAGAATTTTACTTAGCAATACTACTACATAGGCTATGCCTACACTTAAAACACTACAGCGGCACAACTGCAGTGCTTCAATGTAGGCGTGTACCACAGTGACGGAAGAGGTACTTCCACTGCTATAGTAAATCCATCTTCTCAAGAGGTGGCAACTAGATTGAATTCTTCCATTGACCTAGAGCTGTCTACTCTGGGATTTAGGTTGGCTTAACTATGTTGCACAGGAGTTGTGGATTTTTCATACCCTTGAGCGACATAACTGGATAGATTTAATTTTCTAGTGTAGACCAGCCCTTAGTAATTACATACCCCCTTTCATCTGAGAATCTCAAAAGCACTTTACAAACATTAACTAATTTAGTCTTACAACACCCAAATATTAATTAGGATCATTTTGTACATGAGGGAAACTGACACCCAGAAGAGTCACGCAACAAGTTAAAAAAAAAAAAAAAAAAAAAAAACCAGAGCCAGCAGAAGAATTCAGTTTTCCTGAATCCAAGGCAAGTGCTCAAGACACAAGGACATGCTGCTTCCCATTTCTACATACATGTCAACCAACACACAGGAGAGATTTCTTAAATGGAAATAAAACTAAATTCCTTAATTAAAATATAAGGGTTTAACCATATAGATTCAGAATGTATAGTGTTAGGGTAGGTTTTTTTGTTTCGCTCTCTGTGCTTGGCATTGTTCTCTTACTGCCTAGAAGGCAACAATAAGTGTTAATGACATTTACCCCTTCTAATAAGAGTCATTCACACTTCACTGTTATTCTTTGTTTTTGCTTAGGACAAGCACTAGTACCTCATTGAAAGATCAGTGCTGCAAGGGGAAAAAGTCCCCCTGAGATCCCTTAGACTTCAAGAAAAGCATTAAATCAACTGATGCTAGATAGATGACAAGTTTGAGTCTCTGGGGGCTTTCCTGACTCCTAAGTCTCTGTGGTCCTAGGTTTCATACTGCCTGAAGCCAGCTCTGACACATAGACAATCAAAACTACCCCCAAATTTCAAGATAAGGGCAGTAGGTGTCTAAATTGGGAAAAGTCTAACTATTCAACTGTCATGGTTTGGAAGGATCCAAATACTAAGTACTCTAATTGAGCTAATCTCAGTTGATATGTGGCTGACTGGGTAATGCACTGACCCTTTCACCTCCCAGACCACAATTTGAATTCAGCCAGAAGTCATCAGGAGACAGGATATACTGGTCTTTAGTGAGCAGAGGCACTAATCTTAGTACTACAGTGGGGTGGAGTGAAGGGGGAGGGGAGATGGGGAAGGAGAGAATGCTGATCTCTATGGTTCTGGGTGCAGAGACTGCACAGCTATTCTCACTAATATAAGATGTTTAAAAAAAAAGATCCTTGCACTGCTCACATGGAACTTGGGCATTGGCATTAAACCCCGTGCCTTCTGACCCCAAATACAGCAAGAGTCAGAGCTCCTCAATGTAATCAAGTGAACTTCACAGAGGATCTGATCCAATTACTGATTCAAATGAGCGTGTTCAGTGAGAAGAGTGATTTTTCTGGCACAGGAGATGCAGATAACACTGGACATGCCCACAGATTATCCCATTTTATTTATTTAAAACAATCATTTAAGAAGGCTTATGATCACAAAGGGTTAATGGAATTTCTGAAAGAATAAAATTGTTTCCTCCTTTGCTTACCTGCCAAGACCCAAGTTCACCTGATGGCATCACTCACACCTCAAGAAGCACAGAGACTGAGGTAAAATGTGCCTCTCCCCTCTTCGCTCTGTTTTAGGTGTTTGTGATTTCACCAATTGTTGCAGAAGAAATAGAACCATTAATTTAGTTCTTGGCAGCTAAAGAGCTTTTCGGCTCAATTTAAAAAGAAGCACACATGGTTCTGGTGTATGCCTGACAGACCTTCAGTAACAGGCATTTCCACGCTCTGTGCCCAGCTGTGTGAAACCATGTGTCAGTCAGTGGGATGACTGTGTGCTCCGTACCACTGCTTCCGCTTACCTCAATATTGTAAACAACCAGGACGGCTTCTCTGGTAAAAGAAACACACGTGTACGGAGTCTCTTTTTGCCTTTGCCAGCCATCAATGGTTGCCTTTGCCACCCTGACGTATCTAAGATAGTCTAGTTATTTCTTGTTCTCAGATACCACTGGATGGCAACTGCATAAAGGTTTACTATTTCCTAGTAACCACTATATATGAGCATTACCTACACCACTGTTGACCAGCTGGGATTAGACAGCCCTCTGCTTCATTGCAAGAGACAAGTCACAAAGCACCAACACACAGTATTTTCCCACTTCACACATTCTGAAAACCTAAACTGTCTTTGCATGTTTTCCATGCCTCTACTGTCATGCAACCTGTCTTGGTGAGACATTCGGAAGTCCCTATGAACTCTTGGCCTCTCTCCCATGCTTATCCTGTTCAGGTAGCATAAAAGTGTGAATGGGCGTGATAAAGCAGGTAAAAAGTCATCAGGACAGTTGGGAGTGGTGCTACAGAGTCAAGGGTACCAAAAGCATCATGATAGGAAGGTAAGTGCAGATACACACACAAATTTTGAAAGCATTGCACACTGGAGTCAGAGCAACACTGCTGTCCTCCTACACAACACTGCTTCCCTGTGGCTCAAGAGCTGTGTGATGGCTTGGAATCTCTGTGCTTTCCAGCCCCTTTCTCAGTCCCTTAAGTTTATTTGAACTTTTCAGCTGAGAGTGTAGGTGATAGTCACTGCTGGCTTAGAACAGCTGAAATGAATACAAAAGAGCAAGGAGCACAGTGGCCCTTTATTCCATGCAAATGAGGGGAGTCACTTTAAGCTGACTTGTGGAAAAGAAGAAACTCTTCCAGCTGATCATAACCATGGATTTTAAGAGGCAGGTGCTGTGGGTGGAATGCAAAACTCGGGAGGTGAATGGCATATGTAAATTGCTCGGCCCCACGCTTTGGGCGGGGAGATTGTGGGCCGTCGTGGGGGGTCCCAGAAGTGATAGATTCATCACTTCCACTCAGGGCCCCTCCCCAGGGACGGCCTTGGGGCCCAGAATTTCTGTCGGTTGGCCTGGCATAATGTGATAAAGAGGAGGGAGTGGGGAAGGAAGGGAAGTTGAACAGGGATGAGGCTGAAGGAGGGATGGAGGAGGAGAAAGGGAGATGGGAGAAAAGGACAACAGAGAGAGTAAGTGGGAATGGAAAGAGAAAAGCAAGAGGGGAGAAAAAGAGGGACTGAAAGCAAGAAATAAGCAGCACATACAATAGTCAATTTACGTTTCATTCACACAGATGCTCTGAAAACTGCCAGGGTTTGGGGGTCCTGGCAGAGAGAAGTCAAACAGAGAGAAAACTTGAGCAAAGGAGCAAAAGTGAATATAATGAAATGACAAATAAGAGAAGGAAAATACAGAGCAGAATATACTGCACAGACCTGAAAAAAGGCAGAATTAAAAAATTAAATGAAGTTACCATAAATGAAAGGTAACTCCCTTCCACCTTCAAATAATTTAAATATCAGTGGCAATTATTAACTGAACATGGAAAGGTGATGAAACGACTGGGCTAGGAGTTGTAAGTCTGGGTTCTATTCCATATTCTACCCCAGACTTTCTTGGGTAAGCCTCCTAACTTAAGAACAGAAGAACATAACATACGAACGGCCACACTGGGTCAGACCAAAGGTCCATCTAGCCCAGTATCCTATCTTCCGACAGTGGCCAATGCCAAGTGCTTCAGAGGGAATAATCAGACCAGGTAACCATCAAGTGATCCATCCCCTGTTGCATATTCCCAGGTTCTGGCAAACAGAGACTAGACACCATCCCTGCCCATCTTGGCTAATAGCCATTGATGGACCTATCCTTCATGAATTTATCTAGTTCTTTTTTTAACCCTATTATAGTTTTGGCCTTCACCACATCCTCTCGCAAAGAGTTCCACAGGTTGACTGTGCGTTGTGTGAAGAAATACTTCCTTTTGTTTGTTTTAATCTGCTGCCTATTAAACTTCTTGATGCCTCATTTTTTCAATCTGTAACCAGGGGATAATGCTCACCTATCTCACAGGGATGTGGCAAGGCTAAATTCATGAATGCCTGTAAGCTGCTCTGAGATCCTCAGATGGAATTTGCTAAACAAGTGCAAAGTATTCATTAATAAAGATAGTTTGATGTTAAATACACTTAGAAAAAGAGAGCGCCAAACTTAGATGGGAGAAAGAAACCTTTGTAAAATGCAGAGAGACCCAACATAGATAAGATACATTTTCATTGTACTCATGGTCGGTAATTGTCAGCTGTCATTTTTGTTGCATCTTTTTACAATCTATCTGAAAGAAAAGCAGAAGAATTTTCTCTGACTGAAATGGATACAAGTATTATTGGCTTGCTACCCATGTCACTATTAGATTGCAAAAATCCTCTTGGTTTAATTATTTTCATCATCATAAACAATGTGTTGTAGATATTATCCAATTAGATGGAATCTTGTTGTGATGAAATGCTGGTCTTGGGACTGCAATTTCACATGACATATGATTGTTATTAATGGATAGTGTTGAGTTTAAGAAGGTATGTTACCATTACCGCACATATTCTTAGCCCAGCTGATATCTCCAATGTGCTCTTTTTTTTGCTAGTAATGCTTATGTGTTGAGTGGAGATTCTTCAGGAAACTGCTTACATAAACCCAGGAATGTCTTGCACTTATGCTTGAAAGCAAAAACATGAGCATCTTAGGCCTGGTCTAAACAACTGCAGCATCGTAGCTGTGCCACCGCAGAAACTGTAGTGTACAAATATCCTTAGCTAGGCACCATGTTATACTAATAGATGGGAATAGACAGGAAAGCTGAGACACAGACATGCACTCTGCTCAAGGAGGGCAATGCTTTCTATCCTGAGCTTCATTACCAATGCTTTATTGTAATCTGCCAAAGGCAAATCCAATTGTGAGCAATATTTAATTTTAAGGATAGTTAAATAATGTCCATAGCCACATCAGGTTAATAATGATTATGCAGGGGACTGGAAAGAAAAGGAGAAAAACACATTACAGTTCTTTGGTCTCTCCTCAAACACCTCTACCTACTCTCGATGCAAAAATGGGTCAAAAGAACAATCCATTTCCCTTCTGATTCTGATATAATCAGGCCAGTAAGACAGAACAACCTTTTCCACTATCTTCTTTAGGTGCAAACGCTGACCGGTTATAATTTACAAAACTAGTAGAAAATTGTCACCCAAAGATAATACAGCTTTTCCATGTAGGAGCAGACCTCTGATATGCATGTGGGTACACTTCAGAGATTTAAATATATTTCAAAACTGAGTTAAAAAAAAACACTACACCATCAAATATAGAGCATGTGCAACTTGACTGAGTTAGTGTGCAGTTATCATCAGAAAAGTGTCTGTGGAAAAACAACAATCTTATTTGACTCCCTCTGTGTATTCAGCTGACTTCAGTGACTATAACAAGTGTTTATCTCTTTGTAGTCTGGTTAGCCCTGCAGAGCCATCACAGAAATGGGAGACTGAGCTGGAGTCTTTTCTGGGTCATGCAGCAGCAGTGGAATTGTTAACTAAATGCCTATGGTAGGATTTTTGCAGATGGTTTGTGAGCAGGAAAGCATAAAGAATACATAGATTCTAATCCTGGCCACTATCTCGATGTCTGTGCCTTAACTTCCTCATCTGTATTGTGATGCTGCAAGTATTAATTACTCATGAAAGGCTTTTAAAAGTACTGAATTGTTATCAACAACAACATAAAATCATTATTTGTAAAGATCAGAATCTACAACCCTTATTCACATTAAGCAATTCTTTATGGCACAAGTGGCCCAATTGAAATCAATGGAAGTTGAGCCAGAGCAAAGTACTCTCAACATGAGTAAGGGTGCCAGAATCTGAACCAGCATATTTAAATTGGATGACAGAAGAACTCACTGACACAAAGATGGATTCACATTGCACTTTCTCAGCGAGAAGACCTACAGTTCAGTACCAGAATACTAGAATAAATAAAATAAATTCATTTCTTTTGGTAAACAACAGGTTAACAGCCCTAAAAACTAAAGCCCTTTCTTTGTCCACAGAATGGATACAGCCCAGACAGTTTCCTACCCCTGTACCTTCTCTGGGATCACACTCTAGGAATGAAAGAATAGTTTAGACTCCCATCTTACTTCTGCTGAGATTGCTTACCAGATTGTCAATCAGTGTCAATTCTGATGTGTACACCTGTGCACCAGGAACTAGATAAAGACTACCATTCACTGTGCACTGGCCATTGAACAACTTACAGGTGTTAATGACTTTCCCCCATTATCGACCTTGCCTAGATTCTAACACCGGTGAAAGACTCCATCACATTACCAACCCACTGAGTTGCCTAGTGTGCTCAATGTTGTATCATTATAACGATCCATTAAGGGTTTGGCTGAATGATGCAACAAGTCATTCCATAAGCACCAAAAATGTTACCCGTCCAAGTTACTTTTTAAATTCACTATTAAAGACAAAATCCTTGAGCAGCCAAAAACCAGTGGGAATCACAACTGTGTGGAAGACAAACATACACACCAGCACAACCCTGCTGTCTGACTTGCTTGCCACTGTCTGCTTTAGGTGTGCCTCTCCTGTTCCTCTTTAAATTATTTTGGAATACGGGTGGTTGGGAATTTTCCCTGAAAATTTTATTGATGGCACTGTGTGGGAAAGCTTTGATTGTAATAATTTTTTAAAATTTTCCATTGGGACAATCAAAACATTATAGTTCATATCAGCTCAGGTTGACACAACCAAAACATTTTAGTTTCTTGAACCAAACAGACCCATTTAGTTTCAGGTCAGTTTGACATTAGTCTGTGTTTGCCTGAGCTGCCATGATGTCTCATAGGTTTTTCTAGTTCAGGTGCCTCATGCTTCTATTCTCCTCTTTGAGTTGGGCTCCCTAGCTGTTACATCTCACACGGTGCTCTATGGTCTTCCCTCTCTTTGAATCACTGTGGTGCATTATGGGAGTCATTTTACCAAGGTGCACCATGGGATGCACCTTGTTGTTCAGGTGAGGAACCCAATCCATAGAGGGAAATGGAGGCATGAAGCACCTGAATTACAACTTCCAGACTCCATGGCAGCTTGAGGGAACACAGACTAATGTCAAATCAAGCCAAGCAAAATATTTTGTTTTTATTTGTTGAACTGAACTGAAATATTTCAGTTCAGGAAT
Organism: Mauremys mutica; assembly: GCF_020497125.1. Taxonomy (NCBI): domain Eukaryota; kingdom Metazoa; phylum Chordata; order Testudines; family Geoemydidae; genus Mauremys; species Mauremys mutica. The sequence goes on along the minus strand of NC_059077.1, from coordinate 101,525,997 downwards.
GTTGAAATATTTAGTATTGATTGGAATGTCTAAACAAAGCATTTCAACATTTCCGAATCAGAGTTTTTCACAACTCACTGTTCCATAAGTTTTCAGTATTTTGACTTTTTATCCTGATTCACGACAAAAACAAATGTTGAAATATCAGAATTTCCACATTGGATGGAAATTTGTATTCAGGACTTGGTGCATGGAGATTTGCAATGGCCACTGCTGCTGATATTCCCCTTCATTACGGACCTAGACTATGGACAGGATGATGGTAGCAAATGATGTCATGTTAGTCCTGTGATTTTTTTTCTTCTTTTGGTGGATTTAGTTAGGAGGGGATCAGCTACTTGTAAAGAAATAGTAAAGGGAGAAGGGACACTGATGGGAAGGGAGGTGAGGGAGGACAAGGCAGGGAAGAAGAGGTTCAGAGGGGCAGGTCTGGAGTAAAACGGAGGTGAAGAGACTGTGAGGGAGAAGGTTGAAGCAAACAGCCAATCATCACAGGGCAGAGACAGTTCAGTCAAAACTGTTGTAAATTCTTAGAATATCTGAACGTTTGTGCCTGGAAGCTTCTCCAGCTGCGTCTACCCATGGGAGTCTCTGGCTAGTTACTACCTGCAAATTTCCCCCAAGGTCACAAGTTAGGGGGAGGAGAAGAACACCTGGGTCCTAGTTTCCCCTGCGTGGTGGGGGAGTGGCTGAAATCGGCTAACTTCCTGAAAACATGACAAGCTTTTGCTAAGTAGATCCAAGCACATTGGCTGTGTACATACACATGGGAAAGTTCTGAGCAAGTTAATATACTAGGTTATAACAGAAATGAATTTGCATGCAAAAGGAAGAAAGGCCTTGTAGCCACAGCACTGGGCTGGCACTCAGGAGATCTGGGTTCAGTTCCCCATTCTGCCACAGACTCCCTGTGTGAATACTGACAATTAATTTTGGGCCTCTGTCTCCCCATCAGAAACATGAGGCTAATAATACTTCCATACCCAGCTTTTTGTATGGAAAAACAGAGTAATACCTGGGAAGTGCTCAAGTTCTACAGTGATGACCCTCACAGAAAAACCTACACACTATAATATTCACTACTGTGAACTCAAAAGTGCCAGTGGCTTGGGTACCACATGTTCCCATACAGAATCTATCTTACATCAGCCTCCTCCTAAACTAAAGAAAGTAACTAAAGAAAAAGTTACTTGCAATGTATTTAGCATTTATGTTTTGGTTTTTAACTAATGTTAGGTACCAAAGATTTTGATCACATTCCTTCAGGTTTCACTGAACACGTTTTATTAACTCTCTTTTCCCCCCATATACTTTGTTTTCTAGCGTTAATACAAACAAAATTAGAGAGCTAAACTAATAGACAGACTTGACTAAGTCTCTTGCAGTACGTCTTCATCTGCCCAGTAACACAATCTACAGCCAATTGCAAACCAAGTCAATATGTGGTAAGACTTTAACAGCCGCCCTTAACTCGCCTCAATAATTATTCTCTTTAACTGACATAATATTCAATATACTGTTGTTGAGTGCAATAATGGTAAAATTGATGCCTTGAGGGCTACAATACGATTGAGTTTTAGCCAGATAAACTGACCTCTAGCCTAATGGTGTATTATGGGGTTTTACACCATTCAGATGCACGGTGTGACTGTTTATAATCCTCTATATAATTATATTACATTCCATTCTTGCATATCTTCAGATCATTCCAACAGATAATTGCCTGATTCTGCAACACTTAAATGAGCAGTCTCACTGATTTCAGTGAGAGTCTTCTTGTCTGCAAGGGTTACTGAATCGGATCCGAGATTTGTAATGTTGTTTCCGAACCTATATTTATCTTGATTTTATCATATGGTTGAAAACAAACAGTTTGTCTCTAAATAGGAAACAAGCTTGTCATCTGGAACCATCTGGATACTAGGATTTTTTCACCCTTTTTCAACAACAACATTCAGAATCCAGGAATTTGAAATGTAATGCAAAGCATACATCGTATCACTAAAAAATATCCATATTACGTCAATAATACAAGCCACCTATTAGCAACTACAGCATGTACCAAGACACACTGCATTTGTGTTTTCTGAAAAGATCAATTCTAATTTCTGAAACTGGGTTAAAATCATAGCAGATTATATTTTACCTATGGACACCTGTAAAATTTAGCTTTAAAAAAATCCATAAAGAATGCTAAAATAATGTAAAAAACTTTTGAATTTGTATATACCTTAATAAGAGTAGCAGGCCCTCAATACAATAGTTAGCCTTTTTTTTCTTTGCTTTTTTTCTACAATGAAGAACTGTTTACAATGACAATCTTTTAGAAGGATTTTAAGATAATTTATTTGAAAACATGATATATCAAGGACTGTGTAATTATGTGCAGGCTAATGTGCTTCCTCTACAGAAAGGATGTTGCATGAAACAAGCAATAAAAGAAATAAGCATTGAAAGTTCCTTTGGGCAGGAACAAAGGCTCCTCTGTGTTCTGTACCATACCAAGTATGTTATTTGTGCCTAAAAAAATTAATAAAATAAATACAAAAATGCAATAGTAGTAATCTTCAAAATCAAGGTTGGCTCATTTGAGTATGTCCAAATTATAGGCTTGAATCTGTAAGGTGCTGAGCGTGCTCAACTTCCATGGAAGCCCGTAGCAATGTAGGGCACTCAGCACCATGCAGTATGAGACATGAGATCTGAAATCCCCTTTAGAACAGTTAGCATAATAAATCATCCTGGAAGCTAACAGATGCCATGTTTTAATGCAGGTGACTGGGTGAAGATTAAACATGGAAATGCCATTTTTTGTGACTAAATCAAGCTGTTACAATTTTACAAAGGGAATGGGTTTACAAACCTGTAAAAGCACATGTAAAAGCTCAAACCATGAACTTATATCAGGAATATGGCTTTTTAATACACTATAGGATAGTCGTCCTCCCTCAAAAATAAATGAGTGAAGGAAGGGAAGAGCAACTGCACTGGACTTCAGATTATAGAAGTTGAGTGGTAGCCCCTGAAAACATGCCAGTTGCCTTAGTATCTAAATAAGGCTTGCAGCTAAGTAACCTCAGTATTTGCAGTATTCGAAGTATTTCCTACATTAAGTATAGGGAAGTAAAAGGGAATACTGTGAATAGAAACTAGCAAGTTTTACAAACTGTACCACGGTCAAGGTACAACATGTCAAATACATCTCACAGCTATTTACCTAAAATCCACAGTTAAAAGGACAGACTTTTAGTAAAAAGCATGTTGGGTGCACAACTGTTAGTAACTTCAACATACAAAATAATGGTCAGCCAAACAATTTTTACTACATGCTTTAAACCTCTTCTTACCTGAAGGATGTAGCCCCGCACATAGTCCCGAAGCGTCCAGCCTAAGCCATGCAGGATGTGCAGCACCTCTTCCTGCTTCAATACACTGAAGAGTCGGTCCAGCAGTATCTTCAGTCTCACAGGCACAGCCTGGGTACCATAGAGCATCAGGCTGCTGATGTCAAACACTACGTTGGACTGCACAATCTCCACTTGGGTAGGGTGGTACAGATGCTGAGTGCTAAGCTTGTCCAAAGCTGACAGATACAGGTTGGGGTAGGAGTAGACACACAGATGGGGAAAGAGGAAAATAAAAATAAAAGTAAGATTATTAAAGCATATCTAATATTCTGTCAAAGTGAGTCTTACATAAACACAAAGCTCAAACGTTCAAAAGTCTCCATTAATCTTTCATGCTTAAGTTTTTGGTGCCCCGCTGGTTTTCAAAGGTACTGAGCATTCACAGCTCCCATTAACTTCAATTGGAATTCTGGGCACACACACAATCTCTGAAGAATCGGGCCCTCAGTATCTCACATTGGGGTGACCAGAAATGGATGCACCCAAATGAATGAACTCTCCTGAAAATTTGAGCCTTAATCTACAGAAAATAGAATCCATTGCAATGTTTTAAAAATTGCTGCCATGCATAATCGTAAACTGGAGTCATCAATTTACTGCTTATTGAACTAGCTGCTAGTTATTACACTGGCAAACATAGCCAATTCAATTCAACTTACCTCTTTTGTATGAATTTTGTGATCAAATATATTAATAGCTTAAAGAAGTGGGGGAGGCGAGGTTTGCAGGAGGTTTGAGCTTTATTTTTGGTTTGCTGGTAATTCTTTATCCCCTTATGTGATGTTTAATGTGATGGAATTACATATGGCATCATACATTTCACCATATACTACTATTTGCTCTCAATTTCTTTTCCATTTTATGGATTCTATCACAGCACCTAAACTTCCAGACTATTTGTTTTAAACAGAACTTTTTGAGCTTTTAAAATAATATTATAGGGGTTCCTCCTCCTGCACTTTGGTTTCTTCTTGGATTCACTGGAGAGTTCATGTACTCTTGATAAATTGCTTTCTTACATCGAGATTGTAAAGGCCCTTATCATTTACCTGCTGGCTTCATTCAACACATTTACTCCAAGGAATATTTTTGTCAGAGTGTTCTGGTTTCCTCATACTTCATTTCTTACAACGGATTTGTCTGATCTTCCCTATTCTAGTGGTTAAAGCTACTTTGAATAAATAGCTTTAAATGTAAATTTAATGTTCATGAAAGATAAGGGATTGGCAAGCTTGGGGATTGAAGTCCTATGTCTCTCCACAGGGCATTTATATTGCTGAAATGTGAAGGGCAGGATTCTGTCTGTTATTCTTCCAACACTCTTCAGCTATTTGGCCTTATGATGAGCAGCTGATTTAGAACCTAATAAACAGGCTAGATTAAAATCTGAAGAGCTCAAATACTCCAAAATGTTTTTGTTATTTTCCATGGTATTGTTCCTAAGATGGTTACATTATTAGTACTGTAACAGATATATCAAAGTACTCCATTAAGGGAAAAAAGAACCTAGAAAATTGAAATTGTTGAATGTGTGTATGTATTTGGGGGAGGAGGTGTTGACATGTATGTGCCTCCATAGTGGGTAAGAAAAATAATGGAATCTATTTTTAGTCACATAACAATGGGTACTTGGAATGGAAGAGCAAGATTTGAATACATTAATAAAATAATGATAGTCATAGCATCTCCCATCTAAGAATCTCCATACATTTACACAATGATTTAAGCCTCACAACACCTTTCCAAAGCAAGTTTTGACTTGCCTCATTGTTACAGATTGGGAAACTTAGACACAGAAACGTTAAGTGCCCTAAGATCACACAAATCCATGTCATTGCCAACAATAGAACTTGTCTCCTTAGTCTCTGTCATGTGCTTTAACCGCTGCATCATACTCCTCTTCTAGGGGTGAGCATGGTGCTTTTTGTTAAATAAAACAGTTTAATTTAAAAATGTATACAGGGAGGGTAAGTACTTGCCTCTAAAAAGTTGGATGGAATGGCTCAGGGGTTTAAGGTGCTACTTCCAAATTGACCCAGGTCAGTAGTGATTGAAAGTTGTTTTCTTCTAATGACTGTTCAGGGATTATGCAAAAAAGTATGGTGGTATTGGTATTGCTGCCAGTGGAAAATCACCCACTTTATAAAACCACCACCACATTTGACACCAAAAGCCTTTGCAGAGAGGCCAGGGATGGAATAGACAAGAAGAGGAGAAAGTAACAAGTGGTCTTTCCAGAGGACTGAAGCACACTGGCAAACCACTGGGTAATAGCTTTCACAACCTACACTGTACTTATCCTGTGGTCACAAAGAGGCCTTTCAGTCTCCAGGGCTCTCAATCTAGCACCAAATTCACTTAAAGTGATTTAATTTTTTTTAACAAGTTTACCAGCACAGCCCTAGTTAGGATCTTAAAACTGGATGAGGAGTTAGTTCTGAATTTGTCTACATTTCACCAAAACCATCTTCAACTTGGAACTGGGGTCTTATACTGCAAATTATAGTAACCACAAATAGAGACACTGAGTTGCATTCTTTTTAAGCACAGTGCATTCAAATTCATAATTTATAACAAAAAAGGCATGTATTTTTCCATGGGTGTGTCACAAGAGTATTCAGAGAGTATAGGCAAACAGCACACTACAGACTGAAATGAAATACAGGCATGTGGAGAGGAAGGAAATGCATTTGTGCCAGCAAAAGGAATAACTGTGTGGCCAACAGCTGGAATTTTTGTGGCTCATTAATTAATGGAACTACTTTTCACTGCACTCAAGTACGGAACTAAATAATGTAGAGAATGCAACCTTTCACCATTATTTATAATCTACAAAATTATATCCTATTTGTTTAGAAAAAGACTATAAAAATGTTCAAGAAAGAACAAAAAGAAGGAACAGTAACAAGGAAAAATACCGCGCTATGTTTCAGTGAATTGTATCTGCTTCTGCCCATACAGTCTGAAAATACACAGAGAAGCGTGAGAGAAACACCTGGATGTATTTGAAAAGGTTCTTTGGAGAGCACCTAAGTGACTATTCCCTAAATCATCACTGAACCAATTTCAGAGCTCCAGCCTGGTGCGAAGGGGGCATTTTGTGGTTGAGGTGCTTTCTTTCAGATAAGCCATAAAATAAAACATCTGAGTCTGTATGATCGATAAAGATCCCGTGGCTCTTTATGTAAAGCTGAGGATATACATTTCCATGTCCTGGAAAAATTTCAATTTGGGTAATAATATTCTGCCTCCCTGAATTTCCGCTCCAATTTCAACTGGATATGGCCTTCTTCTTCACTTCCTGTCTTAAACTGTTCTCTAGTGATGTTATGTGCTGATGAACAGCTACTGCATTTTACCTCAGAGAGTCTGCATCTCAAAGGTGAGTAAATTTATCCTTGTGGGTAATATGCATAAGAAAGTATGCATGATGAAAGACACTATGTATAAATATAAGATATTATCATATCTGAAAAATGACATAAGCAGATGTTTCCTTATTAAAAAGGCACTGTTGATTGATGTCATAAAAATACACACTTTGAGTAATTTCTGGCCCAACTGAAGTTAATACTCATACTCCTAAAGATTACAGTGTGATCAAGATTTCACCCAGAAAAGCCAAAACACTTAATGCTCATGTTATTTTTGAAAGAACACACATACTCTTTTTAAAAGCCATGTGTGCCATACTATGATTTTGGGTTCAGTATATTAAGTTTAGGTGCTAAGACTAGGAAGCACCATCCCATTTTGGCACCCCTTTTTAGTGGCTGATGCTGCCCCCATCTCCTGGTACTCCCCACCTATGGATGAGCTGATATACAGAGGGAAAAGAGGTCTAATGAATCTTAAAACCACATACTTTGTGAGTAAAGTAGTCGACATTTTTTGTGGAATGGCCTGTAAAAGGCCCTTGTGTTTTACTAGAACAACACATAGCGAAATAATATTTTTGAGGAGTATTATTTCTAAATGTAAAATGTTCATTTCAGGAATTATAACTAGTGAAAAAAGGAGCCAAATAAGTTTTCTTTAAACACCAAAGAACTATTAACTTGTTAATTAATTGTATGCAGTGTTATTGTAGCCATGTTGGTCCGAGGCTATTAGAGAGACAAGGTGGGTGAGGTAATACCTTTTATTGGATCAACTTCGGTTGGTGAGAGAGACAAGCTTTTGAGCTACTCAGAGAAGAGCTCTATGTAGCTCATTGCTTCTTCTTATGGTCTGTCAGTGTTTCTGTTATCAACCCTGTTTTTGAATAATTTATATTATTTTTTGGGCCTGATCAGAGCTGGCGTTAGCCTTGTCGGGTGGAAAGGTGAAACAACTCTTCACTGCCCACACATATACCGGACTCCTGTCCCCTGTGATTACACCACCGTGTACAAGGAACCACTGAGGATTAGCAGGAAAGCTAGTAAGATGATTCTTTGAGGTAAGTCTTGTGAAACTGACTCATGTATATACAAAGCATGTGCTCCTGATTTTCAGGCTCCATCCAGACGCCTGCTAAAGGAGAAGCAGAGTCCAGCTGCTTATGTTGGGATCTGTGCACAGCTACCAACACTTACAGTTTTGCAAGGGAGAATTGCCCAAATAAACTAGGAGATTTGGAGTTTGCTAGCATCCCAGCGTCGGGAGGGTCGCATGTATTCTAGTAAATTTTAGAGTGTGTCACTACTGTTAGAAGCAATGAGCTCGATTAATTTCATGAGTGCTAACAGAATCCAGGAAGAAGTCCAGCAATTCCAGGAGCCAGAGCAACACAATTTGAAAACAAACATCATCCAGTGGGGCATGGGGAAGATGGGGACTTTTGAAAATCAAGCGAGTTATTTAAGTACCTAAATACGAACTGAGGGAACTAATGTTAGGAATCAGTTTTTTAAATTCTTGGCCAAATGTGTTTTGCTCATCTATACCATCAATTCTGTGCACAAAAGCACAGAAACTGCACAAAAAAGTGTGCATGCAAGTTGTGCACACACAAACAGAGGCTGGGTCTGAACTCCTTTTGAAAATTTGGCTTATATGTACTTTACTATATAATACCAACAAACTCCTATAGATATTAATGAGACAATGCATACTATGATTCAAATTGTAAATGAGCCCTCTGGAATTGAGACAATGTCAGTCTTTTCACATTACCATTTGTAGTGTTCTTACTATGCAAAATTTCAGCCAATGGATTAGCCTGTACGTGTGTATTAAGTATTCTATGCCAAAAGCTTTGGACCTAGCTATAATTTATCAATGGACAAACTTTAATGTTCCATTTGTGGGTTGTTGTTTTTTTTTTAAACTGTAATAAAAATGGGGGAAAAATCTGCTTTTCCATTTACATTTTATTGGTTTTGAGGGACCCTATGCAATTCAAAGGAAATTAAATACAAAAGGTATATTAAACTAATATTAAATGACTTGTTCGATTTATCAAGAGCCAGAGAACGCAGAGTAAGACTTTCACTTTATCCATAACTCAGCCAGTTATGCTGAGGCCCAGCTACACAAGACCTCTCACTGACCTGGGATCCCTCCCATACCAAAATTCATAAGGTGAGTTCAGGCTGAAGTGGAAATCTTACCTCTGAATTTATTTCCCCCACACACACACAATATTTAAAGTCTTGCATCCATTTTTGAATAAATGAGATTTGCCTTGGTTCAATATAACAAACCTGCTAGTTTTAATGAGAGTTATACTTATAAATACACATATTATTTGCTAATCTCCAGATTCTAGCAGAATATTTAGGAACTCTGGAGTGGGGAAAGCAGATCTAGTAAAAGTCTATGTCTCCAAAAAGATCAAGACTTTCCAGTAGACTAGTACAATGCCTCACAGCTAAAATTTTGCATAGTAAGAATACTACACATTTTAGCATGAAAATATTATTGATTAAAATGGATCTTATTCCCATTTCTATCTGAAGCCCCAACACCACCCTACCCAACCTACCAGACATGCACACAACACATGCACAAATTTAAAAATAAAATTTTCTGTTTTATGCTGCTGGTTTTACCATAGGTGTAACTCCCACATTAAACTGCTGTGTTTCCATGACTAGCAGAATGAGTCACACTTCAGGGAGCCTTGCAACAAATGGGAGATTTTTATTTATTTATTTTAAAATGAGCTGAGCCACTTTCTGAAGCAACAAAACTTGGCAGGCAGGTTAAATATACAAGACCCATATGGCAAGGCTCCATAACACTGTTGCAACACAGTGCACAGAATAACCAACACGGGATGAGCAAACAGAGCACTATGAGTGGCGATTTCTACATACAGTAGTGTGTAGGACAGTTAGCTTTACATTTACTTGAATGAATGGTGAAAATGAATGGCTGCACATTTTTTGGAGTTCAGATCTATTTTTTTCCAATCACCCATCCACCAACCTATACAAAAGTAAGACACCTCTTCAAGGAGGGAATGCAGCACATGAATAAATAATTTGCTGAAGGGGCGGGCAAACTACAGCAATCCTAGGGGAGTATCCTCCCTTTGGAACAAATTTTAATAATACCTGCCATTTGGTGAAAAATTTGCTCTTCAGAAGTGTCTTCCTTAGCCAGGAACAGAAGATGCCCATAGGCAAGATATTCAGCAATATCCAGAGAAGGGTATAATATGCTCTCAGAGGCCATGAAATCTCCCCATCCACCCTTCAGTTCAAACAGTGAGAGAACATGAACATTTAGGGTGGAGAGATGACATCCTGATACAGTGCAAACAAAGTATGAGGCATGAAATGGCATCCTTTGGCTATCTTCATTTCACCCCGTTCTCATTGCTGTCCCAATTTAATCTACTTTTAGGAGACATTCACTCAGTCACCGTAGATTTTAAAACATTGTGGAGGGAGAGCGAGGACAGCATTTTCTGATCTGGGAGGAAGAGCAACTTTTCCTTTGGATTTTTACAGTATTTAAGAACTAGCAATGGAAGCCATTTGCCAAATTCATTTAGTCTCTGACAGAGGGACACATATGTGATCTCTTAATTTACAGCTTGCATGTACAGATGTTCACACTTAATTAAAGGTTTCTTAATAGCTTTTTAAAAATAAAAGTGTGTTCATCATGGGTGTTTTATACATACCCAAACAATACAGCTAAGCTGACAAATGCCTCTTCATGCCTCACCATGCCTCTTGAATGACCAAAAAAAAAAAAAAAAGAAAAAAGCAGACTGCATTTCAGTTGCATGTACACAGAATAAATGTTATTTAAAAAGTCTGAATGAAATCTTTCATTAATTTCTCTCTCTATGATCTGATTCCAAGTTGAAAAATTTAGATTGCTACTAGGTTTATGTAGCCGAAAGCAGAACCACCGTTTGTTCACAGACGTTGCTTTGCTGTCTGCTATTTTTTTTTATCCCTTTGCAAAACTTTGAACCCCATCCAGCTTTGACACACTGCCTCTTCAGTTAATAACTATCAAGTTTCCCCTTGTCTCCTGTCTACTTTTCTTTGAGGCAATTGCGCACTCAGCACCCCGAGATAATAACACACATCTATAAGATAAAAGCAATGGCATTAATGTAATTGTCTGCCTTTCTCTCTTTAGCCTAATCTTTTTTTCCCTTCAGTTTTGACTGCCTGTGTGACACCTGTTTTTGTCTCCTCTGATCCTACGACAGGTTTTCCGCTGACAAGGTTTTTGCCTGACAGAGATTCTGCCAGACAAGAACATAATAAAATATGAAGAACTGCTTGTCAGAGTTTCTGCCAATGCTCACATGAAATAGGGGAAAAAAATCCTGACTTTTTTTTTTTTAAGGGGCCCTGTGATGGTCGCTTTTGGCCTGTCAGGAAAACGGCCTCCCAGGCCAATTCCTGCAAGCCAAACAGGTGTTTTCTTTTATGTTTATATATATATGTTTTTTCACCAATAGTGGAAGAAAAAGTTTTCCCTAAATTATTGCCTGTGATATGAAGGTTAGAAGCAACTTTGACTGTTTGGAGATAGTCGGTGAGAGGGGATATTTTTTAAACTCAGTAGTGAACCTTAAAAGAAAATTAAATTAAAAAAATTCAGTTCTTTTTTTTCTTGTTGATGTCTGGCATGATCAAAGGGACTTAACTGCTATGAGAGATAGGGGAGCCTCGGTCTCTGTTCCCAGAATAAAATACAGACTATTGAACATTCTCAGGGTGAGCATGCTGTCTAAGTGAAAAACCAGGACACCTGTCACTGAGGGCAGGGGACGGTCAGGGAGGTTTGCACGGGGGGTGGAGGGGTAAAGAGAGAGCGGAATGAAGCAGGGAGAGAGACACGAGAACTCAGTGCTCTCTTTCCTCCTCCTCTTCAAAAGCAAATCCCTCTTACTCTTTCCCTGCCACCATATGGATTTGAGATTCTATGTGGAGGAAGACTGAAGCAAAGAGGGAGATCTCCTTGGAGTGCCATGTGTGGGCAGGAATGAGCAGATGTCAACATGTGGCAGGCCCGATCAGGATGGGCCTCGTGGAATGTATGCATTCAGCCAGCAGCCTCGTTGGCTGATGTGCCCTTCAAGTGGCCAGAGTCTGCAGGTTACAAAAGCAGGACAGCACAGGTTTGTTTGTTTGTTTGTTTTAACTGATAGGGACAGACCAGGAGAATAGGGACAGAGTTATACTAATGCATTAAGATAACGGTCTTACCTGGCAGGGATGGCCACTTCTGACCAGCACATGGGCCTACATTTTTAAAAAATTATTGTTGAGGATTACAGTTTGTAACAGAAGTTACCCATTTCATGCACCTAGGTTCTTTTGACTACCCATTCATCTTCCAGCTTTCCTCCCTCTGCCTACTCGCCAAACATCTGTGCCTCCTCCATACCCATCCTGAAGCATCCCCCCCATCTACACTACAATGGGATTGGGCCCAGCTGTATTTGTGTTGGAAATTATTTGTGTTGGATGATTTATTATATATTCTTGCATGTAAGCAAGTTTGGGAATCCTGGATTAAGAGACTGAATTTGGAGATTCCCAAGCTTCATTGTGCCACATTACATAATTTGTCTGGGAGATGCTAATCTTTAAATTAGCCTTAACATTGTAATGAAATATATATCACCTATAAAAAATCCACCCACTTCAGTGGAGTGGAAAAGTATCATTTTGTAAGGCTGCTTTAAGAAGGCAAGAAGGATTTTGTTCTGTAAATTAAGACCATAGTGAAGTTTAAGGCTGATAATCCCCAAATCACTATTGGCTGCATGAGCCTGAGATGGCCAGTGGGCTGCCAGCAATCACCAGTTGGTACAAGTGACGTTCTGCTTCAATCACAAAACGAGGAGCTGAAGCTAACCAATGTAACCGTGCAATTGTACACTTAACTAGGTAACTATACCTAAGGCCCAATCCTGCCAAATGCCTCCTGAGAGCTGTTGAGCACCCTCAAATTCCCACAAAGACCCTTCTGCCCTGATATCAGTGGTAGCTGAAGATGTTCAGCCCTTGTAATATCAGGCCATGTACAGGGCCGGCTCCAGGGTTTTTCTGCCCCTTCCCCTTGGCCGCCCCAAGCACCTGCTTGCTGCGCTGGTGCCTGGAGCCGGCCCTGGCCATGTGACTAGTATTACCCTTTTTAACATCACTCTTTCCCGCCCCCCACAACTAAAGAAGACACTTGTGGGTGATTGCCATAAAGTTCATGTACTGTGACCATTTCACACAGCTCCAGTTTAAATACACTTCAGCAAATTTGACTGAAATCAATTAGAATGTAATTAGAGAAGTCTTTCAGGGGTTTAAGTGTATGCTTTCCAGAATACATTGTCTGTTTCTGAAATCCGGATGGGAATGGGATAAAAAACTGGGGGGGCGGTCTGCTAAATTAATCTGGAGCAAATTTCCTCATAACGCGATAGCTTGAGTCAAAGTTCTTCCTACTAAGTAAAGGTAACACAATGTTTTTCCCATCCAGTGATTGTCACATGCACAATATAGAAAGCAGAGGTAAAGTTACTCAAGGCCTCATCGTTACATTATAACATCTGAAAGCAATATGCAATTTTTATTCTCGCCATCAAATCCTTCTCCCTGTTTTAAATTTGCGCTGTTAGACTGAATGGAGTGGTTGAGTTTGTTTTGTGTGTGTTCTGCTTAACCTGGTGAACTCTAGTTAATTAAGATGTTCCTATAAACAATTAAGCTTCTTTTAGGATCGTTAGCAAGATATAAAATTTATGATGTAATAAACTGGGAAAGGGGCTAGCACATCTCAGCCCTTCATGTGCAGCAGGATCAGTGTTATGGGTTTCATTCATTTAAAATTCAGGCAACCCTGACCGCTTGTTACGAAGGTGCCCAAATTGACAGCCACAGCTCAGCTGAGACTCCTGCTCTGAAGTTCCACAGTACTGGTCCTATGAAGCTCAAAATCCAGCAGACAGTCCCAGCCAATCTGCTGCTCCTGTTCATTCAGAGACTCAAGCCACATCTTCCTCAATGGTCATATAGTTAACCCCTACTTCACTGAGCATGCTCGAGGATGCCACAGGCTTTCACTCAAAGAAGAAACTGAACTGGGAGCTGCTACTGTCCCTTAACAGAGGAATTTCCATGAAATCAAAATTATCCTTTATTATGCTTCATTAACAAAATTAAATTACTAATATTTTTGCATTGTCCCCATAATTTTAAAGCCCCCCAGGAGTTGGTAAGTTCAAATAGAAAAATTTTCTCCTTACCAAGAGTGCTGCAACAATTAGTATAGTCGGGGAGCAGAGAGCCATTGAACCAAACTGTAAACCCGGTATATGATGGAAACCACTTCAAGCCAGCACCCTTAGTTACAGCTCCCATGCCCCTTACTGGCTTCTCTTCTCTACAGGGGAAGGACCAACTGTTGAAGACTTTCTTAACTCTCATCACTGGAGGAAAATCTATGTAGGCTTGTTTATTTTAGATGGAGGCTAGTTTGTAAATGTAACTTTAATAATATAATTTAACAAATGGGCAAGTAATTATAATGTCTTGCATTTCTACAAGAACTTCCATCTAAACATCTCAAAATGCTTTACAATTAGTTGAGACTCCACAGCGGTGAAAGTGGGTATTATACCTATTTTGCAGACAGGGACTCCAAGGCACAGGGAAATGAAAATGACTTAATCAGGATCACACAATGCATCAGTAGCAGAACTGAAAATGAAAGCTATGGGCCATATGCTGCTCTAACATTACACTTGGGGGGTTGGGGTGAGGAGGAGCAGAGAATTTGGTGCTGGACTTCTGAGTCTCTGTCCCTTGCATTCACTGAAACAGCCCACAGCGATACTCCAGTATTGGAAGCAGGTGATTCTTGCCCGTAATTTGTGAGGACTCTGTATGATTCATTTGTATTTACACTGAGTTGAAATATTTACAAGCACACAAAACCAGAGGAAAAAGGCTAATACATTGTGTGGTTTCTTTACATGGATACTTTCCTTTAAAGCACAACAACTGTAAGCTGATGAGCAAGGAAACAAACTGAACAAATACATGGTCCTCCCAGGTCAAACTGAGAAGGGACCACTGATTTTAGGCAAAAACCACTAGAACAAAAAGAAAATGATAGATTAAAGAGACTTTGCCCAGGGAGGTCCAGGACCCTGGCTGTCTGTTGGGAACCTCAGCAGCAGTTAAATCCAGTCTAGAGCTAGATTAAGATTCCTTTTTTTTTCAAGTCACTTTAACAGCCGTGAAGACTTAGTTTTTGGTCTTCATAACCAGATGGAGAAGCAACTAAGAGCTAAAGAAATTCCTTTACAAAGATGCTCGTGGAAAAGTCCTATATAATTGAAGAGGGAACCAACTGGTTTCTATAGCCACTTAATATGAATTTACTCTGAAAACCTATACAATGTAATTGAAGATGGTTTTTTTACGAGCATCCTATAGTATTCTACAGCAAGATTCTGAGTCTCTATTAAATTCTACAAGATGGTTAAAAATATAGAAAGATTTTTCTATTCAAATCTACCTACAGTGTGCGCACACACACCTCTCCCCTCCCCCTGAATTGCAATCCATGCCAATTTCTAGCCAAAGGCTTATACCTGTGACCTCCTTTGGTTTTGCAAATGTAATGCTCCAGATTTCTGTCACTCAACAGCTTTGGACTGAGATAAATGTGATAACGCAGAAAGGTTTTTAATTTAACATAACACTCCCCCCTCCCCAATGCAGCTCGTGTTAAAAGTCCTAAACCTCCCCATTAAACCACATCCTCAGAGAGACTTGGACAGAGAGTCTGCTTAGGGAGAGATGAAATTTCTAAAATTTTCAGTAGCTGATAGGACAATAACATCTCTCTCCCCCCTCCTTTTCCCTTTCTCTCTCTCTCTCCCCCCACCATTCCCTTACCTGACAACTTTACAAATTACCATATAGAAATGGCTGCTCAGCCATTCGGAATGAACAAGAAGTCATAGTCATGTCATGCATGTGAACTTACGAGAGAGCACTCTCTGTTGCTTGGTGGGGGTCACTGTTTTGATTGTTGGTCTCATTTACAGCAAGTTAGTGTGTGCATAATACAAAAACTTGACAGCGGAAAACTATTTCTCCGGCAAGATTAAAGTGTAACCCACATAGTGAGACTAGGTATTAATACTCGCTGGATGGCACCTTTTCAACCAAAAGGAATAATGGCTTTGCACCATGTGCTGCAAACTCCAGTCAATTTCTGTTTCATTAAATCCACCAAGGAATTTGAGCTCAGATTTATTAGAGAAAAGGCCTGGCCAGCGCCCAGCTTAGAGAAGAGGTTATGTGAAGTTCAGAGGACAGGTATAGCTCAGAGAGCCCCCAGAGCAGAGTGTCTAGAATAAAAGGCCCTGCCCCAAGCTGCTCTGCTCAGCATACACCAAGAAAAAGACCTGGCACAGTTTATTAGAGAGCTAAGGGCCAATTTATTGATCTGAGAAAAAGTCCACTTTTGCACAGGGAAACAAAAAAAAAATATTCACAGGATACTTAATTGCCCTCAACAGCTCGATTCCAAGAACAGTGTGAAATTCAGCTAGCTCAAGAATATTAATAGTTGCACAATATACCAAGAACAGGTCTGTATCTGACATCTAACTGAGTTTAGATTGGTGACCAATTTATGGGTAACACAGGAAACTATTTTTGATTATATGACCATTTTTCAGGCAGTGTGACAGTGAATTCAAAGGTTTAATAAACATACAGTAAAACTGACAATAGTGAAGTCTGATACAGTGGAACTCCATTTGTAGTGAAACAGAATGAAAGTCCTGACTAGTTTCAGCACATTGCGATATGCAAAACATGTTTCTTCTTATTGTGAAATTGTTCTGTGAAAAAATAAAAAAATCATTTCAAGAGGGTAACACTGTACTTCCACTGATACTGTATCAGGTCAGTAATTCAGTTGGACTAGACACCACAACTGTGGTGGTTTGAGCATTGGCCTGCTAAACCCAGGGTTGAGAGTTCAATGCTTGAGGGGGCCACTTAGGGATCTGGGGCAAAAATCAGTACTTGGTTCTGCTAGTGAAGGCAGGGGGCTGGACTCAATGACCTTTCGGGGTCCCTTCCAGTTCTATGAGATAGGCATATCTCAAATCTGGTGGCATGACAGTTCATATTCTTTTATCAATGACAGATCAAGTGTACAAAATGCTGAGTCGATATAATCACCGGGATTTTATTACTGCCTAGAATAATTCTCCTCTCTCACTGGTCGAAAATAAGATTTACTTATTTATGTATTGCCGGGGGGGAGGGGGAAAACATGCATGTAAAATACCATTATCATCATGGTTAAGGTTGAACAAATGGATTTTTGTACCCAATCCGGTATAGTTTTAAGGCTATTTTATTAGTGTTTGTTACTTGTCACACAACCAAAATATTAGGAGAAGCAGCTACAGTGTCTACTCAAAGTATCTGATTTTTTTTCTTTAAAAAATTACCAAATGGCCCTGGACTACACTAAATCAAAGTGCCCACACAATTTCACTGTTAATATTTTATTTATTTATTTTGTATCTTATGGGTCATATAAAATGATTTAAGATTTTTTTTAACCCTTGGCTTATTCAATTTAAACGATTTATTTTTTTGTTTTAGAAAATAAATCTCCATCCAAACTGACAATACAAATGCCAAGTTTCAGCTGGAAGGGAATTAAAACAGCCCAGTTCTCTACATCCCCTTAAAAAAACCCAGTAAGTCACACGAGATACAACCAATTCCCTCTTAAGCATAGCCGTACTAGAGAAGGGTGCTATACTCTATGAAGTTTTTGGTTTGAGCCTTAAAAACGCTGATGGTAGGATTACCACTATAGTGAAAGGATGCAGGGTCAAAACTCGATAAACTGAACTTTTGCCAACAGAAACATTTATCTTGCCACAAAAGAACCACTTTGATGAATCTGCTCTTATATTGACATCCTTCTTTGGCACTTCTGAATAGAAAAGAACTGAACTTGTAGGAAACCTTTCCTTTCAAGAAGCGCATAGCTCGTTTTAGGTGAGGAAAGAAAAACATGAGAAAGACAATGGAAACAGGAAAAAGAAACAGGCCAGCAGTTGCTATGTGAAATAATACCACTATGGCTGTGTGCCCTTTCCTTCTTGGCCCCAGAATTCCAGCATTTCAAATGGACAATTATTAGCATGCATTAACTCTGTGTGGATGAGTCAGGGAAAACATCAGACAATTGCAACTGAGGCCTATTTTTGACCTCTTCAGTTAATTATGATTCTGGGTAATCAAGCTTGGATATGCTTGGTACTTCTTATTGGAAACACATATTGTTTGATAATCCCATTTAATAAAACACTACTTCATCTATCAAGGATATGAGTGGAAATTCATTAAAGAAAACCAGAAGAAAACCCCCTAATTAATGCAGTAGGAACTACCACTTGCATTCACTGAACATGTAAGTACAGTGTTTTGGGCTTAAAGGAAGTATTGAACAGTAAGATGAGTCACCAATTTTAAAATCCAGGTGCAACAGTACAATGAATTAATCAGTCTCCTTTTGAATGCCCCTCTCAAATTTTGGAAAGTAGATAAAGTCAACAAG
Source organism: Mauremys mutica (assembly GCF_020497125.1). NCBI lineage: Eukaryota > Metazoa > Chordata > Testudines > Geoemydidae > Mauremys > Mauremys mutica. The sequence goes on along the minus strand of NC_059077.1, from coordinate 101,507,524 downwards.
TCAAGCAGACTCATCACACAGTCTTCAGGAACTAATTTATGAGCCTATGCTTTGAGTGTGCATATGCAATATACATCTGACTAGCCTTATACTGCCATAAAATGTAAATACTCTGGCTGCATCTACTTTAAAGGAGCTAAGAGAAAATAAAATGATTTTCTTCAGGTTGCATTTGTAAAATATACACTTTTGTTAATATCTAGCTGAACTCAACTTTTCTATTTGAAAGCACTACAGCATAGGAGCAAGTGGTGTGCCCAGTGCTTATAGCATTCATCTTTCACCCTTTAGAACCTTGGCCATTTCTGTTATACGTATTGGAGTTGCCTCACACTATCTTCTAATATTCCAATTTTCAACCCATCCACTTCACAGAAAACTACCAACCAGAAAAATCAAGCCACACTGTTATGTGGAGTTCTGGTTAAAAGAAAAAAAACAACCTTGGCCTACTATAGTCCAAAATAAAGTCCATGCAGCAAGCCATATGCAGGGCCGCCCAGAGGGGGGGCAAGAGGGGCAATTTGCCCCAGGCCCCGAGCCCCACAGGGGCCCCCACCAGAGTTTTTCCGGGCCCCCGGAGCAGGGTCCCTCACTCCCTCTGGGGGGCCCGGAAAACTCTTGCGGGGCCGGGCGCAGGAGCTTCTTCTGCTCCCGGTCTTTGCCGGCGGGGGGTCCTTCCACTCCGGGGCGGAAGGACCCCCTGCCGGCGAATTACCGCCGAAGACTGAGCGGGACCCGCCGCCGAAGTTCAGTTCGGTCTTCGGCGGTAATTCGGCGGCGGGGGGCCCTTCCCTTCCGGGACCTGCTGCTGAAGTGCCCTGAAGACCCGCGGCGGAGGCCCCCCTCCGCCGAATTACCGCCGAAGACCGGGCTGCACTTCAGCGGCGGGTCCGGCTTCGGCGGTAATTCGGCGGCGGGGGGGGGGGGTCCACCGCGGGTCTTCGGGGCACTTCGGTGGCGGGTCCTGGAACGGAAGGGCCCCCCGCCGCCGAAGACCCCGGGCCCCCGGAATCCTCTGGGCGGCCCTGGCCATATGATTACAAATATTCAACATGGAGATGTAATTTGTCTGGCCATTGGAAATAAGCCAGATAAGTTGTCTTCCCTCCCCTTTGAACAGCAGATCATTGTGTGCTGATCCTGCACAAAGCCGGATGGCTACCTGAATTACAAAGACACTAAGGTGGCTGAAAGCCCTAAGAATGTGAACGGATCTGGTTATACTGCAAGAGCATGTATCTTGTCTGAAATTTTGGGGAACAGAAAGAAGCTGTGCCCAATTAGGAATCCAGTTCATAATTCATCTGCAAACCAACTACCTACTTGTTTGTTTTACCTTCAGTATTAGCAGTGGGCTTTATCCATTCATTACAAAGCAACACAGGAATGGATTTGTACCTGCATACTGTGACGTTCTGTACCTCGAGGGAACACCCTGCACCCTCATATTCATCCTTATAATATGATTGTGTGGTATGCAATGCAATGCAAAGTTTGTCATGTTGGGTGTCTTCGGAAGACTCATGATGCATTGAGCATTGTTCTTATAGTGATGTTATAGTAATTGTTGTTACAGTCATGTTATAGGCTATAATTTCATGTATATAGTTATGAGGCTGAAAATGTGTCCTCATGGCAAAAACTCCCCAAAAGCAGAGGGGCAGTTCACACCTCATCAGAGTATGTATGGGACAAACCCAATCCAGCCTCACAGGAACAAAGGACACTAGTCTAGGCAACAACAAAGGATCTGTTGGACTCTCGAGTCCCCCCCTTCCTTTGGTCAGTTTGTTACCTCATCACAGTCTCATTCACCTGAAGGGGGTGGGGGGCAAAGCCAAGAGGGAAGAAAGGACATGATAAAAGGGAGAAATGTTTGCCATGGTCTTCCTCTCTCTTCCACCTCCATCTACAGACATCACCACCAAGCGACTGAAGTGTTGATCAAAGGGGAGAGCCTGGCTGAAGGGCAACCAGCCAGCCTGTGGCGAGAAGCATCTGAGTTTGTAAGGGCACTGAAAGTGTTAAGATCAGCTTAGACTGCATTTTGCTTTTATTTCATTTGACCAAATCCGACTTCTTGTGCTTTGACTTATAATCACTTAAAAATCTATTTTTGTAGTTAATAAATCTGTTTGTTTATTCTACCTGAAGCAGTGTGTTTGGTTTGAAGCATGTCAGAAACTCCCCTTGGGATAACAAGCCCGGTACAGATCTATTTCTTTGTTTAATTGATGAACTCATATAAGCTTGCAGTGTCCAGCGGGCATAACTGGACACTGCAAGATGGAGGTTCCTAGGGCTATATCTGGGACCAGAGATATTGGCTAGTGTCATCCAGTTGCACAAGACAAGGAGTAGCTTACATGCTAGAGGCTGTGTATGAACAGCCCAGGAGTGGGGGTTCTCACAGCAGAGCCGGGTAAGGCTGGCTCCCAGAGTCAAGTATTCAGGGCGGCTCCAGGCCCCAGCACGCCAAGCGCACGCTTGGGGCGGCATGCCGCGGGGGGCGCTCTGCCGGTCGCCGGTCGGGCGGCAAGCGGCTCCGGTGGACCTCCCGCAGGCGTGCCTGCGGAGGGTCCGCTGGTCTCGCGGCTCCGGTGGACCTCCCGCAGGCATGCCTGCGGAGGGTCCGCTGGTCCCGCGGCTCCGGTGGATCAGCAGACCGTGGGACCAGCGGACCCTCCGCAGGCATGCCTGCGGGAGGTCCACCGGAGCCGCCTGCCGCCCTCCCGGCGACCGGCAGAGCGCCCCCCCGCGGCATGCCGCCCTGCTTGGGGCGGCAAAATGTCTAGAGCCGCCCTTGCAAGTATTGGAGTGATCTAGCAGATCACCGGTCCAGATAACACCAGAGGGGAACGTCACACATACTCTTTTCCCTTCCAGGAACGGGCACACGTTAAAAGCCCCTAGAACTGCTTGCTTTTCAGTTTTGTTAAGCATTCAGACATGCTTACTTTCAGCACACACATTTATGCATTACACAGATATGCATAAAATACATAGAAACCAAGGACATTTTAGGAGGAAGGTACTGATCTTCTCCTTCAGATCTTACTGAAATAAAACAGAATTTATAGAACACAACCCACTGGATGCTTGGAAAAAGTGAGAATGGCGAGTATGCTTGCTTTGGGTCTAATAGTCTGAACTGTATGAAGGAAACTCAAAGGTAAATTTCTTCGGCAAAGATAGCCATCTCTCTCTTTTCTCCTGATGTTCATGAAATCATTTCAGAAGAAAATGTCTCTTTCTTATTTGTCTTCTAATTGTGTTTACTGAAACTATATTGGACATGATTAAGATACATATGGTTTGTGACTGACTTCTTAAAAAAAATAATCCAACCCCAAGCATTTAGTGTATATTTATAAAATGTATTTAGATGCAAACCAAATACATAAGCCCACTCCGTCTCCAGCCCTCCTTTACCCACTTTAACATAGCAGCTGAATTTATCTTCCCTAAGCCATATTATGAGGGTGAACTACCATCAAGGCTTTCATTCAGCCAAGGAGGATATACCAGCTTCATTCTGACATCCTGTCTCCAAAAAGCTGACAGTGGTATGTTTGAGTTTCCATGGGAATTCAGTGACTCTTTGGGTACTGCATCTGGGCAATGTGAACTCCACAGTGCAACCATACTATAAACATCTTGCCTTCCTGCTAAGAGCTGTGAGCATAGCATTACTGCTTGGAAACTAGAATATGTTCTCTGAGCTATACACAGTGCTTAATCAGTGCCAGGGCTGAGCCCCGGCACCTCTAGGCTTGGCAGTTCATAGCCCCGGCACCTCTGGGCTTGCTGCACCAGATATGAATGTAAAAAAATTGCTTGAGACCTGGAACTCCTTTCATTACAAATGAAGCACTAGCTATACATATAACGTTAACAAACTCACTGCATCCACTGACACTTGAAGCCACTGCTGGCCAGGGCTGCCCGGGGGGGGGCAAGTGGGGCAATTTGCCCCGGGCCCTACAGAGGCCCCCATGAGAGTTTTTCGGGGGCCCCGGAGTGGGGTCCTTCACTTGCTCCGGGGGCCCCGGAAAACTCTCGCGGGGCCTGGGCCCCTGGAGCTTCCTCCGCTCTGGGTCTTCGGCGGCGGGGGTCGTTCTGCACCGGGGCAGAAGGACCCCCCGCCTCCAAATTACTGCCAAAGCGGCACCACCAAAGTGGTACTGCCACCAAAGACCCCAGGCCCCCTGAATTCTCTGGGCAGCCCTGCTACTGGCATAATTGACCCTCTCTTCTCAAATGTAGAGACTGCTTTAAAAAAAGCACACACCCATGTGTGCAAGGACAGATATAGCTATTATCACTATATCTAATGAGACAGAGAGAGATGGACAAAACAGAGAGGATAAAAGAACAGATATTTCTTACCATGTGCCACCCAGCCATGTTTACAATGATCACAGGTTCTCAGGTTAATCTTCCCTGGCTGGAAACATTCACATGTGCAATTTACCAGTGTACAGCGGATGGCCTGGGAAAAGAAACAAATGCACATAAATATCTTACCAGATAATTTTTCTTTTGTTCTTTAAATATTTGCCCATATGGTGACTGGGGTTTTGGAACATAAAAAAAAAAAAGGAAAAGAAATTCTAAAATGCAAAGCACTGTTAATTCTTTTATGTAGGGTTCATTTCCCCCTAAAATGCATCTATCAATATCCCTGACCAATTATAAAAAAAAGTCCATTCAATAATAATGTATTCTATCATTCCATAGGCTGAATTAATTCTTAAATTCTTTAAAAGAATACAGACCAAGAACTCAATTTTTTTCCAATCAAGTGCCTGAAGGAAAATGTTATTATAGTTCTATCTTCACATAGCACTATGTCATACTGGTTATAATCAAGAGTGAAAATACACATAAAAATATACACAACGGCAGAGCAAAGATCTCTTTTTTCCTACACCGTCCAAGCATTGTTTTCATGTTTCCCTGTGGGGATTCACACAAGACCTAATTCAGTTAAGTATCAGAAGGAAGCCACTGGTTTGGGAACTGGTGTTCCCAAAGCAGCAGTAAAATGAGAGAGGCACAGATAGGACTGGCTCATGAGATACTTTCCTTTGCATCCATAATTTCTCTCCGATCTCCACACATAACCCTTTACCTTTTAGTCCCATATAGTTATTAAAATATAAATGTTTTCCAAAAAGCGTCAAAGAGTCCTGTGGCACCTTACAGACTAACAGACGTATTGGAGCATAAGCTTTTGTGGTCCAATATGTCTGTTAATCTTTGTCGCTTTGTACAGATCCAGACTAACACGGCTCCCCCTCTGATACTTGACACAAACGTTTTCCACTTTTTCTTAAAAGGAAATCTACTAAAAACAGAGACTGAATATTGATATTTAAAATCTGGACAATGAATACATCTAGCTAAACCCATTCTTAAAACTAAAGTACTTTAAAAAGCTAAGCAAGTTTACTTTAGGGGGTGGGCGGGGGGGAGAAGAGCGTCCACAGAAAGTCAGCATAAATGTGGTGAGACTTGTGTTTCTAAACAGTGCTAAAGATGACCTGTGCTCTTCAAACTGCTACCAATAAATTTATGGCTTGCATTGAGGTGTAATTTGCATGGAGGTTTGTGAGACAGAGGGGACTTAGTCTGATCATTCACAGATTAACAATCTACTGCAACTATCAGTACTTCCAGGAAAAGATCTCTCTACTGATTTTAGATGCAATCAATGACTACTTGGGGGTTCAGTGGGGGAAGGGAGTTTGGTACCTATGACTGCAGATACATGGGAGCTTTATGAATGCTGTTGCCTTACAAACCTGTCCTAGACTCTTCCACTTAAAAATCTGCAATACCTGTAAGTAACAGAAATGCTCTTCCCTGTACTGAAAGCATCAGATTTGTAAGGAAAACAACATTAAACATTAGCATGGGCAAGCTAAACTCTTTGTCTGCTGACAATAAAAAGAGTTCAAGCTATTTTAAACATTTTATTTATTTATTTGCATCAGACACAGCAACTTCAAGCCATTTGTGGTTTACTGACTCATTCAATCTGTATTTCTCTGCTTGATTTCTGATGCAGGAGTCCTTCCTCCCTCCCATCTAGTCTGCTCTTTTACTACCTTTGACTCTCAAAAGCCCTGGTGGAATAAAATATCCAGATATTTCAGGGACTTATTCCCAAAGTCAACTGCCTTTACTCATTAGCTAGGTTGTAAAACATTGCTGTATGTATCACTGATTAAAATCATTAGTAATATGAAATATAAGGGCACAAAAGAACTGCTGACTATGCAGAATAATATATGTGTTTGTGGGTTACAAGGAAAAAAATTCTACTGAAAGGTCCCGTTTCATGTTCAATAGTTTATTGACTCAGTAATATATCAGGCCTCCCCTGGTCAGTAATGGTGTCTTTCTCTAATATGTTCATTAATTAATGAACTCCGTAATTAATTGTACTGCAAAGAGAATGAAGGTGTTACAAAATGGAATGGTATTCCTGTTATACTGTAAGAGATTTTTTTCCTTATAAACAAATGCCTTATTTCACTTATTTTAAACCAATCTGTTGTATAATTGTTGCATTTCATGTTACTGCTACGCGCATGCACACGTGCACACACCATCTGAAATCATGTCATCTGCTAGAGCTGTTTTATTAAAAGTTGACTAGAATTTCCATTATGTTTTCCCTACCTATGTTCCCCCCTCGCACCCGCCCCCAGCAAGATCTGTAGGTTGCCTGTAAAATTTGGAATCAGGCTGAAACTTGAAATATAGTACGTTTCAGCCCAAGAATGACTTTTCTCTCACCCCTTTGAAAATGTTCCACTTAGCCATTTTAAAATGATGAGCTGAAAAAAATGTTTACCAGCTTAGAGTTTCTTTTCTTCTCCTGTGACTAAAAAAATAGCTTCAATCGTGTTGAGGATATTACTGTACTTAATTGACTATGCGTTTCCTATGTTAAGGACTTATAACAGCAAAATGACATAATATTTGAAAATTCATGTAAACTTTCCAAAAACATAAAAATGTCTCTTTTTAAAATAGCTAAATCAGAAAATCTTACAGTGGTAAGTACTTTTTTATTAAGGTATGTAATCAGGCCCAGATATTTAGCCCAGCCTTAACTAGGCCTCTCTTTTTGCTCCACAGGAATCTTGATACTTTAGGCCATATTCTGGCTTCAGAGATGCAGGTACACGACTATAAATTTTAATGTGAACCATGTGGCATTTCTGAAAGATAAAGATGATGGCCTGGTGGTCAGGATGTTAATTTTGGGGCCTGGGAGTCTGGTCGGCAGCACAGTGGGGCTAAGGCAGGCTCCTTACTTGCCATGGCTCTGTGTGGCTCCCAGAACCAGTGGCATGTCCCACTTCTGGCTCCTACGCGTAGGGGCAGCCAGGCAGCTCTGCACACTGTCCCCGCCCCAAGCACCAGTTATGCAGCTCCCATTGGCCAGGAACTGCAGCCAATGGGAGCTATGGGGGTGACGCCTGTGGACTGGGCACCACGCAGAGCCACCTGGCTCCGCCTCAGCGTAGGAGTCAGAGGGGAGACATGCCACTGCTTCCTGGAGCTGCTTGAGGAAAGCACCACCTGGAGCCTGCACCCCAACCCCTTGCCCCTGATCCCCCTCCTGCACCCCAAACCCCTCATCCCCAGCCCCACCCCAGATCCCACACCCTCAGCTGGAGCCCTCACTCCTCCCACACCCCAACCCCATGCCCCATCCCCCTCCTTACACCCCAAATCCCTCATCCCCAGCTCCATACCAGAGCCCACACCCCCCAGCTAGAACTCTCACCCCCCGGCACCTCCCTGCCCTATCCCAGAGCCCCCTCCCACACCCTGAACCCTTCATTTCTGGTCGCACCCCGGAACCCATACCCTAACCCAGAGCCAGTTTCCCCTCCCGCACCCCAACCTGCTGCCTCAGCCCAGAGCACCCTCCTATACCCCAAACCCCTCATCCCCAGCCCCATCCCAGAGTCTGCACCCCCAGCTGGAGCCCTCACACCCCCCACACTCCAAACCCTTGTCCCGATCCCCCTCCTGCCTTCCGAACCCCTCAGCCCCAGCCCGGAGCCCCCTCCTGCACCCCAAATCCTTCATCCCCGGCCCCACCCCAGAGCCCTCACCCCCCTCCCCAGAGCCCTCACCCCCCTCCCACATCCCAGTCCACTGCCTCAGCCCGGAGCCCCCTCCCACACCCTGAGTTCCTCATTTCTGGCCCCACCCTGGAGCCTTCACCCACAACCGGAACCCTCAGCCAGAGCCCTCCCACACCCCAACCCCCTGAGGTAGGCAGGTGAAAATGAGTGAGGGTAGGGAGAGCGAGCGACAGAGGAAGGGAGGATGGAGTGAGGAGGGGTGGGATAGGAGACGGTGCAAGGGTGTTCAGTTTTGTGTGAGCAGGAAGTTGGCAACCCTACTCAGTGCCTAAATTCCCCATCTGCAAAGCGGGAGTAACAAGAACAGAGAGGTGTTGTGAGAATAAAAGAAACAAAAGATTGTGAGGTGCTCAGATGCTATGGTAATAGAAGCCATATATAAACCTAAGGCTATGGTCTTTAGTAAACAACACTTTTTTTAAAAGACAGTTTTAAGATTTTTTTAAACATTTCTTTAATTAATCCAAAGCTAATATAGTCCATGATGCCATCTACCTCAGGTCACTGAAGTGCCCAATACACAACTAATTTAACTGTGCTTTTTTTTTTTTATTGTATTTGCTTTAAATGAGTCCCTATCAGTTACGAGTAACTATAGATTTGGAAAATGACCTAGAGAGCTGCATTTGGAAACTCTTCTTGAGATGCACACAGTCAGTCAACTGAGGGGACGGACTTCGAAGTAGCAAGGGGAAGAAGGGTTTGTGTTTAACCAATAGTGTGTTTGTAAGTGATGGTGCAGATTTGGCAAAACCATAGCAGGACATTTGTTAATTCTTTATTTGCACACTGAAGGGGGGAGGGGAGATAGTGAAAGGGGCCTGATGTGATTCTGTAGCAGCTGAACACTGTATTCACTAAAAGAACAGTAGTACTTGTGGCACCTTAAAGACTAACAAATTTATTTTAGCATGAGCTTTCGTGAGCTGCAGCTCACTTCTTCGGATGCATAGAATGGAACACTGTTGAGCCATCTGAGTTACAAAGCAGACACAAAAATGCAAGTGTACAACCATCCTGTCAGACATTTCAAAAGTTAACTACAATATGATTTCATTCTAACTGCCAATGCAAAGTCTTGCTAAATAGCTTTTACAACTATGTAATATATTACTACATTATTTCAAAGTGAAATGCAAAACCTATTTCTCTGACTTAGCTTTCTCACAGTAATACCTCCAACAAGGAAATGAAAAGAAAAAGAGAGGAAGAAAAGAAAAGAAATCAAAGACCCAGCAGACTTGAAGAAAAACAGAGAAATACAGGATCTTTATATATGGATTGATACAAAATAGCACAACTCCTCCAAGGAAGATCGTAAAGTGTACTCGGCCTATAGCACTCAGGTTAAAAGACTCCTTAAGTATGCATTGAAATGACATTCTTCAGCAGCTCCAAAGGAGCTGTTATGTTCTACCATGTTGATTATCCACGGATAATGGGAGCGTCATACATTTTTATACATCATTTTCATAGAGGTCCTATCATAGTGCTTCTTGCATTTCCATTGAGATTCTAATGGTCTCCAAGGAACTTTTACAACAGCAATGAAAGAAACAATGATTCAATCGAAATCCATCCCAACATAATTTACATGACAGAGTCTTTCATCTTAAAAGCACTACTATTAAAATTTTAAAAAACAAAACATGCATATGCTAAAATATAATTCAAGTTTTCGTTTATCAACCCAGTGCCTAAAAAATACCTCCTTGCTGTTTCCTTTAGTTGTGCCTATAGGGTCTATGCAAGAATATGGGAACATTGCCTGGTATTCGATACAGCACATCGCTCTGGGCACAATGTTACAGATTTAATGAAAAGCCTTAAACCTGAACTCCTAGACTTGTGTGGGTTTCACTCAGACACCGGACACTGGTATACTATAGTTTTGGAGCATTTAATTATATTTAACAAGAATATATCATTCACATATTAATAGGAGCAGCCCATAACAGTAATGAGAAATCAATCTGTCTGGCTCTTTTGAAGAGCTTCCATAAGAGACCATGGCCAATAACGAAAGGGAAAGCTAGTTGCGGAGGGTTGGGGGGGGGGGGGAAGAGAAGAAGAACACTGACTTCTCTTTATCTTCTCCTTGGGATAAAATTGGATGTGCCATCAGAATTAGAGGTGGTCTGTAATGTTCTCAAGACTTTTGAGAAAGAGCTTATGCAATGGACATTGAGCCTGTGTGTCCTGCATTCTAGTTTCAGATTTGACAATTACTCCCTTTGCAACCTTTAGTAAAACACTTAGAGACAGCTTGCAAAACCCTTACTCATGCCAAGTAGAATCTTACTTCCTGAGTAGCCTCTTTGTAGCTTCAGAGTAAGATACCACTCAGTATGCATAAGGAAAACAGAACCTTTCTGCTTCAGCTTTTTCCTTTGCAAAATAGGGACCACCACTGCCACCATGTAGGAATATGGCATAACTGAATATACAAATATGCCAAATTCTGCTTGTCTTATTGATGGTAAGTACCTCCATATATCTGTATAATGTATCTACAAAACTTCTATCACCTGGTAGCTAAGCACTGAAATTGGTAGGCCTACTCATGTGAATAAAATGATTATGATTTGGGTCAATGTTTGTAAAATGCTTTGAATAGGCTAAATTAAAATCAGTGAGACTCTACACTGGTCTATAGTCTGCACAAGCATTTCAGTTGGCAAGACTGAGGCCTATTATTATTACTAAGACTTCTGTTTTAGTGTGACCTGATGATAATTCATGAGTTCCATGTTTCTTGGTGAAACAGGAAAGACCCATGTAACTTCACTGGCAGGATGAGTGAGCTTTTGATGGGGCTGAAAAGAAAGGAGAAGTGATTATGGAGTGTGAGAGTATGTGTGTGTGTGGGGGGGGGGGGGGAGCTTGAATAAAAACAGATTAATTTGGGAGGTGATGTCGAAATATGGGATAAATATGATGCATTTCCACCCATTTGTCTTTAGCAATAATAATTTAGGCTACATTTATGTCACGGACATGGAATTCATGGAATCCATGACATTCTCTGCTTCAGCCGCAGGGGCTGCAGGGCTCTGGAGCTGACAGCCAGTGGGGCCTGGCAGGGGTCCCACGACAGGTGACGGAAGTGACAAGTGACAGGAAGTCCCCTGCAAAGTTCCAGCAACAGGTGACAGACTCCTGAGGGGGCCCTCCTCAGTCCTCCAGTGATGGGCGACAGCCTCACAAGGGAGGAGGGGGACGCCTCAGGCAAGTGGCTGGGATGTGCCATTTTCTCTTTAGGAAATATGGTCACCCTGCAGCTTCCAGCTGCTGTGGGCGGAGGAGGAACCCCACAGCTCCCAGCCACCACGGTGGTGGGGAAAACCATGGAACCGCAGCCGCAAAAGTCACAGACAGGTCACGGCTGCCATGAATTTTTGTTTATTGTCCATGACCTGTCTATAACTTTGACTAAAAATAACGATGACAAAATCTTAGCCTCAATAATAACTTTTAAAAGAGCACAATAAAAATGGTCTCTTCTCTCCATCGTGCAATAGGGTCCCTGCCTTTGCCTTTTAAAATAATCCTCAATACCTTATTTTAAACAAATGTTTCATAAAAAAATAACGTGGTCATTGTGTAATCCATTTCACAGCGTTGTGTTTTTCCTTTAAAAAACGTAAAGCAGTTGGTCTCGAGACACAGGAGCTTACAAGGAAATGAACAGAATTGGCTGGAGAGTAGAAATCACTTCCCACAAAAAAATCTGTGTTATGAAATTTTTTGTCCTGAACCAAACAAAAATTTGAAATTTTTCATGGGAAGGGATTTCAAGATAATTCCATTTAGGGAGAACAGAAACAGAAGCTTTTGACTTCTAAGCTGCTCACCTGGCTGGCTTTTGTCAATTTTATGGCAGACAGAAAGTAAAATTGTCAAGAGCCTTCCAACCCCATTCCTGGGAAGGCAGACAGATGGGGTGCTCAGCGTTCTCCTTGGCTCCAGGGCCAAGAGGTAGAGAGCCCAAATTCCCAGCTTCTCCACCTTTCCCCCAGCTCCAAGAATCACAGAGGCAGAGAGCTGTGGGTCCCAAGTCTCTCGGGCCGAAGCTGGTCGGTACAAGGGCTGAGAGCTAGGGAGACATACAACTCAGCCTCAGTACCCTCCCCAAAAGCTTTTGTCAATTTCACTTTCTGTTACAGGGAGGGAGTGAAATTGACAACAACTTTCCAGGCAGGCAGCTAGGGAGCCCTCATTTAGATTTTCCCATCAGTTTGATTTTCCCAACATACAATCAAAATTTTTCAACAAAACTGAAGTTTTCTTGTGGAAAATTTCAGTTTTGCAAAAAGGGTATTTTTGGTCAGAAAATCTCTGCAACTAAATATTCTGACCAGCTTTAGTAATCACCCAATGTTATGAACAACAGGTTGATGACAAATGTAGAGATCTCTTCTCATACTGACACACGTGAACCACAATTTGAGGAGCTGCATCAAAGAGACTACACCAAATTCCTGTAAATTGCTTGTTGTTTTCATATGGGCATGCTCCTTTACTGTGAAGTTTATACTTGTTATTTCTTATCTTCAAAATTAAGGAAAGTAATCTTCTTACAGGAAAGGCCTTTTTTCTTATTCAATGTATGAACTTAGCGCTTAAAGGTTTCAAATGGACAGCTAACAAAGGAGCAACTAACCAGTGCCAAATGTGATAACAGTTTGAAACAGGGATGCCTCTCCACTAAGACCTGGACTCAGACCACAAGCTCTTTTAACATAGACCCTGTACCTATGTCCCTATGACTTGGGCAAGGTTTGAACTGAAGACCCAGTGGTAAAAGCCTCTGTATCACAATACCTGACTGAACTGAAGACCCAGTGGTAAAAGCCTCTGTATCACAATACCTGACTTTTTGCTGTGTTACTGTAATTTTATTTTATTTTGTATATAAAAATAGAGCACATTCTATGCTTACTTAGTAGGCCATTAGAACATCTATCAATTTTCCTCCCCATATTTCAGAGATTCTAAAAAAGATTTTTTTTAATTCCTTTCCCATTTATGTCTCATTAAAAAAAATCAGTTTTGTTGTGTAAATGAAAAGAACCCACTGAAATCATATTAGTTTTAATAGCTGGCAAATCTAAAGGACAATACAGATTGTTTTAAATTAACACCAGAGCATTGTCATTTCTGGTCTCCTGGTTGGAAAATGCACAGGGAAACAATCATCTGCAAGTAGTACAGGCTGCCACAACCTGGGCTCATGTTTTCTTGTGTTTTACAGCCAACTACATGACACAAAAGGAAAGGACTGCTCTGAAACTTCTAGGCACAGGGCAAAATAAAACACATCAGGGTTTCATTCTGAGCTGGATTTCAACACCACCTCTTACTTTGTGGATGCAACTGTGTCTCCACATTTTGCTGAAGGCACATTTGACAGCACTTAAAAGTCTAACCACACGTTTCTGCTTTCAAACAATAAGCTAGATGGCTATGAACTACCAAATGTGTCCATAGTTCATTGTTGGTGCATAACTGCACCTGTAAATAGGTAGTTACTAAAAAACAGGCCTTATGTGTGTGTCTGTATCAAGAAATGGGATAATTTAAGTCCACAGTTATCATAAAAAGGAAAAAGAGGGGTTTTCAGTTTGCATTTTTACTAAACAAGGAGGAGGTTCCAGTTCTCCCCTTATCCATGCCTGCATGTAGCTTTGCAGTACCTTAGACTGTCTAATCCAGACGTTCTCACACTGTGGTCCGTGGACCACCAGGGGTCTGTGAGTTCCATTCAGGTGGTCCGTGTCTGGGCAGCTAAACACGAGAGAATTAAGGGTCACCCACCTAATTAGTGGAGCCGCGCAGGCATGCCTTCACAAATTAGGTGCCTAGACCCTGGAGAAAACGCACATGCAATGTGAGGTGGTGGCTGTGGGGGGAATAGGGTGTAGGTGAGAGGGGCCAGAAGAGGGGGCGGGGGGAATTTGGGATGTGCAGGGCTGTGGCAGCCAGAGAAAGAGGCGACTTTTCCCAGCCTTAACTCTGTGGCTGCTGTGGTGGGGGAGAGATCCCCCTCCTTCCCAGCCCCAGCTCGGGGGCTGCCATGGCAGGGGAGAAAGGGCACATCCATCACATTAGAAAGATACTACTGCTATTAAAATATGAGTTGGGTGCTTTTATTTGTAGGACAAAAATGTTTTAATCATCATTAAGGTTTATTTTATATAGCGCTTTTATCCAAAGTGCTTTACAGTAGTTAGCTAATGGTACAAAAAACATTTGGAAAGATCATTAAGTGGTCCACCGAGACCCTCAGCAATTTTCAAGTGGCCCACGGAAAAAAAAGTTTGAGAACCACTGGTCTAATCTGCTGAACCTGCACTGGTCCAGGCTCAAGAAAATCACAATTATACTTTATTTAAATAAAAAAAATTCCATTCAAAACAAGTGCTGGATAGCTAGAAATTACTAGACATTTCCTACCCACCTAAGTGAGTTTCCAATGTATGCTTTGGAGTTAAGAAAAAGCAATAAGCCTGTTCATTTTGGCCATGAATGTTTTCTAAAGAAAGAAATTTACACATGCAGAAATATTTCCATACCTCAACAGAAATATGGTGCCTTCCACCCCTTATTCCTGGTTCATGAAAGCAATTAAAGCCATGTATCACCTTTAGATGTGGATCGTAACTTAATACAATAATCTTTACTGAACTAGTACTGAAGGGAAGTGGGGAACGATGGATAATTCTATGGCCAAAACACTGAACTGATAGTCAGGATATCTGGTTCTGATTATGGGTCTGTCACTGCCACAGACTCACTGCATGGCCTTGGGTAAGTCACTTAACCTCTCTGTAGCCCACATTTTCCTATCTGTAAAAAGGGACAATAATATCTGGACCTATCACTTTCACAGAGAAGATCAATTAACGGCTTGTTAAGCCCAGTGATGGAAAATACTACACAAGCACAAAGCATTATCACTTCATCTGTCAATGTAAAAATTCAAACAAAATTATTTAAAAATACGCAAACTTTCCCCTAGTAAAGGGATAATTTTAAACAATAGGATTATTTTGGAGGCCCTGTGTAAAATCACTTAAGTTGGCAAACAGTCATTTTTAACATGAAGTGCTATCCCAATACTGAGCCACATAAAGAAAAAACAGAGCGTCAATTTACTTTGTATTTCATTGTTCTGACGTACTTGTGCTGTCCTATAAGTCATCTCACACCCCTCCCACTCCCTTATCGCTCAGAGATACCTAAATGTGTCCTGGGTCATTCACTGTACAACAGTGTTATATTAGCTATTTTATATCACATTATATTAGTATTGTTTCTTTCTTGTATTTATTTTCACTAATACAATTTGAAAGGTGCTAATATCATTATATTTCTCTGTGGCATTCATTAAAAGAGTTACTAATACAATATGATAAGAAGGATGCCAACAAAATAGAAAGTTGTTAATGGGATAAAATAGGAATAAGAAATATGTAGCCTTTAAGCATTTTACAAAACCACTCTCAACTGTTCTTGAGGGAAGGCTGGCAATTGAAAGGGGAATAAGGAAGAAAAAAAATAAAAACATAAAATAGCATTTGGAATGTTTCAGTTCTAGGAACCACTGTTAATTGTTATTTTGGATGCTCATGCACAGAGACCTGTAACAAGGAAAGTTGCATAGGCTTTTGTACAAAAGCCCACAATGTTTTTTTCGACGAACTTTCTGTAGGCTGATTCCACACACCAGGGCCGGCTCCAGGGGTTTTGCCACCCCAAGCAGCCAAAATAAATAAATAAATACTTTAAAAAAAAAGCCGCTATCGCCATCTGCGGCAATTCAGCGGGAGGTCCTTCGCTCCAAGTGAGGGACCCTCCGTCGAATTGCCACCGAATAGCTGGACCTGCCGCCCCTCTCTGGAGTGGCCGCCCCAAGCACCTGCTTGCTAAGCTGGTGCCTGGAGCCGGCCCTGCCATACACATAACTCTTGTTCATGTCGGTGGGATTTTGTACAAAGATCGAGGATATAATATTACGTAAGCTTGCCTCAGGTTTGTACCCATCAAAGGCAGCGTTATTTGCATAGCAAAAATTAAGACTTACAAACATTCCTTTGCTCAATATTTAAAAGTAAGAGTGTGGTTGATTTAAGTTTAAGAATGAGACTTCCTGTGCCTAAAAGAATGTTAGTAAATGTAGATGCTTTTCTTAAAGGTTAAAAAGACTGAATTGAGTGATTAATCCAACATTGTGTAGGCTCTTAGGGTCCAATCATACACCACCTTACCGTAATGGCAAGTATCTATTAGATACTTAATAACCTGGGTGGGGCTGCCCATGGGAAGCCTGAGAGCTGTTACTTCCATTAAGGAGAAACAGATGCACTCCCCTCTTTCTGGGTGACTAGCTAGCACCACTAACTCCACTCAGGCCTTGAGTTCAGATGAGCACAAGAATTATAATTGTGAGTGGCCCCTGCAAGGGAAGGCAATGGAAAGGCTGTTTGTATCATCTTGCCTCTCTCACTCACCCACTCAAGAGCTGACCATAATCTGTGTCTATACCTGAATCAGAATAATTGAACTGTCTGTTATTTCTAGGGTATTCGCAGACAGTGAATTATTGTTATTGTATGGAGGGGAAAACCACAGGTTGGTTCTGTGTACGTTCATAATGCCTTTTTCATCATCTCATCTCTTTTAAGGTTCTGCTGGTAAACCCCAACCCAGGTTTTTTTTTATTAGTTATTATTATTACTATTACTACTACTACTACTTTCTTGGTACCTATGGAAATGTTTGTACCATTAGTCTCTGTCAAGTTTATGAAGAAATATGCTTTTTCTGCAATATTTAAAAAAGAGATATTGAGCCTACAGACTAGTCCATATTACAGGCTGAATCAACATAATAGGTGATAGCAACTCAATAATATGGTCTATTGGGTCAAAACTCTGTGAACTAAGGAGTTGGTAACTCCTTGTGAACAATTTACAGCCTCTAAGAGGTACTCCTGTCTATCAGATCAAAAACCAAATTTTCAGATACTGCCTCTATACAAATTAACCAAAAGAAGGTAAAAGTTCACAAGATCTTAAATAAATAATCCAAAGTAAATAATCCTCATTCTCAAGATTAGCTTTGATTTGTTTTAAAAAGCTGCAGCCTGTCTAGTAAATAATACAAGTGCCAGCACACAAGTATGTACAGAAACATGCCTTTGACCAGATAAACAATAAACCTTTTAGAGTGTCCATACAAAGTGATGTTGGACAAAATGTACCCAAGACAAAACAGAACTTAAAAATGTAACAAACTGCTTCCCCCATCCCTTTTCCTTTGTAAGTACATCAAAGAAAAATAATCAAAACTCTAATTTTAGGAGGGACATTCTGCCTGATTTTTGGTATATCTGTTCCTTTTTGTCCATTTCAGTCAGGCAAATATTTCCTTTCAGAAACAAGATTTATATTGAAAATATGTTGGTTATTGCCTAATCTGTTCTCATTTCCCAAGAAGACTGTATTTTTGAAGTTAGGCGTGCCAACTTTCTAATCGCACAAAACCAAACACCCCTGCCCTGCCCCTTCTCTGAGGCCCCGCCCCCATTCACGCCATCCGTTGCTTGTTCTCCCCCACTGTCACTCACCTTCACTGGACTCTTCACAAGGATTGGGGTGAGGGCCTGGGTATGAGAGGTTTGGGATGCAGGAGAGGGCTCTGAACTGGGGCAGAGGGTTGGAGTACGGGCTCTAGGTGGGGCCAGAAACGATGGGTTTGTGCAGGAGGGGGTTCTGGGCTGGGGCAGGGGGGATCGGAGTGCGGGAGGGGATGTGGGCTACGGCTGACGGTATGGACTCTGGGGTGGGGCCGGGGATGAGGGATTTGGAGTGCAGGAGGGGGCTCCGGCTGGGGCAGGGTTTGGGATGTGTGTGGGGGGGGGGTGAGGGCTCCTGTTGGTGGTGTGGGTTCTGGGGTGGGGCCGGGGATGAGGGGTTTGGAGTGCAGGAGGGGGCTCCGGCTGGGGCAGGGTTTGGGATGTGTGTGTGGGGGGGGGTGAGGGCTCCTGTTGGTGGTGTGGGTTCTGGGGTGGGCCAGGGATGAGGGGTTTGGAGTGCAGGAGGGGGCTCTGGCTGGGGCAGGGTTTGGGATGTGTGTGGGGGGGTGAGGGCTCCTGTTGGTGGTGTGGGTTCTGGGGTGGGGCCGGGGATGAGGGATTTGGAGTGCAGGAGGGAGCTGGGACAGGGGGTTGGGAGATTGGGGGCGGTGCGGGCTCCAGGAGAGAGTTTGGATGCAGGAGGAGACTTCGGGCTGGGGCAGGGGGTTGGGGTGCAGGAGAGGGTTTGGGGTGCAAGGTCCCGGCGGCGCTTACCATGACTCCCGGCCACCAGGTCCCTGCAGCCCCTAGACGCATAGGCTGCCAGGCAGGCTCCATGCGCTGCCCTCATGCCTGCAGGCACCTCCCCCACAGCTCCAAATGATCACGGTTCCCGGCCAATGGGAGCTGCAGAGCTGACCCTTGGGCCAGGGGCAGCACATGGAGCCTCCCTGGCTGCCCATGTGTCTGGAGGCTGCCGGGACCTGGCAATCGTGTCTGGGAGCCATGCAGAGCTAGGGCAGGCAGGGAGCCTGCCTTATCCCCGGGGCCGCCGCTGAACCGCCAACCGGAGCTGCCAGGATCCCTTTTCAACCGGGCATCCCAATCGAAAACCAGATGCTTGGCAACCCAATTTGAAGTGTTTAAAATTTCAGGTGACTCTGTTTTGCAGTTTTATATGATGGGCTTTCTTTTAGCTAGAAAAAATTTAGACAGCATTGTGCTGCATTTCAGTCAGTTCAGGTAAATAAGGCGAAGCATGAAGTTACATGTAGTACCTATAGTGCAGGATTAAAATGTTTTGAAGAGAAAAGCATTCAGTCGCTGTCTGTGGAGGGACTGGCAAATGGGCGTTCGGGCCTAGTAGTGAGAACTGGGGTTGGAAGCCAGGAACCAGAGTCAGAACCAGAGTTGGGGTCAGGAGTCACACCAAACTCACTGTCAGGAGTCATGCTGAGGGTCAGGACCAGAGTCAGACACCTGTGTCAAGCTGCAGTCAGGAATGAGGGAACAGTGCCAGGCTCCAGCCAAGGTCAGAATCAGATAGCAGTACCAAAGGTCAAACTGGGGTCAGTGAACAGCACCAGGGTCAACCCAGAGTCAGGAGTTTGGGTCCAGTACAGCACTAGATCAGGAGTTCACTCAGTTGCTTGGACAACTTCCTGTGCCTTCTTCTGACTTAGGTAGCGTGTTTGGGTCAATCGGTGGGGCCAGATGACTGGTGCAATCAGAAGCTTCATTGGCAAGAACCCCGGTGGGCCAGAGTTCTGCTATCCCCTTTTCCTGCTAGTTCTGGAGAGCTGTCAGGCAGCAGCCTCGCACTGGGCACCACTTGGGGACCCAAGCCTGGGTTCAAGACCTGCGATCCCTCACAGTTTGTTGCCAGAATTCAAGTTTTTCCCAAACTGCACCACTTCCTTTTATAAAACAAGGGACAATGTGAACAGGAACTGTACATGAAACTAGTGATGTGTTAGCTCTACCTGAGATCTATTTTTAAAATATAACCTGTAATAACTTAGTATTGGTATTGACCAGGAGCCACAACCTGCAGTTTTCACTCAGGCCAATACTTCACTGATTGAAAGATGACCCCTTCGGCATGCATCAGCAAAGACAATTGCAAAAAAACAAAAACAAAAAAAACTTACTCAAGATGCATGCACTCAGATTAAAAGCAGAAAAATTCTCTCTTCTTCAAAAATGTTACTATCTCCTTTTTATCATAAATATTTTGAAATATATGCTTCCATCTTTTCCAGAGAACAAAGCAAGGGAAAGTTTTTCCATCAAGGTGTATTAGGTATAAACATAAGCTCTGTCCTCTAAACTTTAAAAAAAGGGGAAGAAAAATTCCAACAATTTTGAAATAGATAAATCTTTTCTTCGTGGCCAGGGTAGAGCTCCATTATATGTAACTGCTTACGAAAAAAAAAACCACCTTATTGGTTCTCTCTGAAGGAATTTCTTTTATACATAGCTTTATCCTATAATTTTGTCCCTGTTGGGCATGCTGCCTAAATTTAAACACAAACAGTCAAGCAATGAAGAAACATTAACACATTTACTGTGAACAAAAACTCCCAGTTGTACAGTGAAATTTTAATACATTTCAACTTATCTCTTTTACTAATGGGGAGAGTACAAACCCTGCAGGAATTCGCTCTGCAAACTGGTAATTACAGTAGACTCACTATTTTATAATGCATATGTATAGTCAGACACAAGAACCATAGCTGCCCTTTTGATGTAGGTTACAATAGGAATGTTGAAAAAAAATTATGAACATCTACAGCAATTCTAAAGGAAATCATTATTTCACAGGACGGTGTCCTTTAGCTACGCTCATGAACATAAATATATACACACACACACAAATATATACATATATATTTGCTTTTAAAGACCAAAGCATAAGCTTTATCAGGATGTTCTTTTTAATTTCAGTGACAGAATAAATCTGCCGTTCTTCGTACAAACTAGAGGTTCCAATAGATAATATCATCGGCTAGCTCAGAAATGTAGTTTTCTCCTCTAAACCTCCTTTCCCCACAACCCCAAATTTAAACAGTTGTAACCTTCAGATATGTGTCACATTAAATCTTTACAGCACATAATTAAGAGCACTATTTTAATCTTACAGACTTATACCATATAATGTGCAGTGCAGCTCAAGTAATACATGCTGTGTCTGGTATCTTATCCTTTTGACTTGTACTGTGGCACATACAGAGAGAGATCTAGTTTCACGTGGTAGAGGATTAGCTCAAGGTGCATTTTAATTCTGCTGCCATGCATAGGTGTAGTGTAATACCTACTTTTCATACAACAGTAGAATTAAAGGAAGGGAAAAATAAAAGGCAAATGCTCAGAAGATTAATAAATATGTTTTCAGGACTGATCTGTCCTAATCTATTCAGGCTTGTATACAGTGTCCATCACTGTAGTGTCTGAACCTACAAGCATTCCGCCCATTGAACTGCCACGGTGTTCAATGGGAACATTTCAAACAGGCACATGCACACCACACTTTTTACATATACAATAATAGAAATGTAGGGCGGGACAGGACCTCCACAGGTCATCTAGTCTTTCTGCACACTTAATCATATGCGTACACACTTCTCCCACAAGATAGAAAAATTCTGTACACTCTATTTAAAATAAATAGAATGTCAAGAACACTGAGACCCCATATCTGAGTGATCATGCACCACATACAAAGTCATGTTAGCATTTCAGTATTTAACACGTTTTCATTTTCTACTACGTGCAGCAGTGTTTAGAATATATCTTTCACTAAAACTTGCAAGATAGACCATCAGATATTTATCAACAAATTTCAAACACTGATTTGTCTATATATCTTATCTTTTTCTAATTCTCTTTGAGCCAAATTCTGCAAATTTACCCATTAACTACCTTGTGGTTTGTATTTAATAGAGGGACCAAAAATGCTCTACTCCTGTATGCAACACATATGTGTTGTGCTACTTAGGCAATAGCGCAAGATCTGCAACCTCCCTGTGCCAGGGAAAAACTGGTTCATGTTCCGATAGAAGAAGTCACAGCTAAAAGCACTAGCTTCTGAGGTCCACTTCCCAAATAGGAGGAGTTGACGTTAGGAATAATAGTTTAAATTAACACTATTGACTGGATCAGCACTATGTTGGCCTGTACAGCCTCTGAACTGCACCCTGGCATGCAGTCACCATTGGGGGTGGGGGGAGAGAGAGAGAGAGGAGTGGTGGTGCTATGCCTGAGTTGTTAACTTAAGGCATTACACTTAATATATGCATTGGTGTCAGGTATTGTACTTGTGTCTACTGAGAAAATAAAATCTACACAGTGCAAGGATAGAAGAGAAGTGTGTTTGTCAGCACCTCAAAAGTGTAAAACATTTCTCACTATAACAAATTTAGGTTCCACAGAATAGATGATAGTATGCTGTATCATTTATTATTTTGGCTGAGGCAAGAAGCATGTGCTTGGTCAGCAATTCTCTATTGGAAGCATATGGGATGTTACACTTAAGCTCTTTCTCTGAACTTATGGTCACTATTGTACATCATAATTAGGGAAGTGGTTTTGCCACAAAGATTTCAGTTAAAAATCACAGTTCTCTTGCAAGGTGTTTTGAACATTAACAGGGTGGGCAGAAGAGGTGTGCAGAACCCTAGTGTGACATGCATAGTTTGGATTGCCAGATGATGTGGTGTTATCCTGCTGAATTTCTGGATGTCAGAATTGAAGAGGAGTAGACTGAGAAGAGGCAAACCAGAATCCTTTTCACAGGGTACAGGGGATTGGATCTAGTTTTTCTGGATAATGGGACAACTTTTTGCAATGCAGACATACCAAACAGCTGACTTACCACTTTCCAACTGGATTTGCTGACATGCTAAGAATAAAATGTAGGGCTAGTTCCACTTTATTCTTAGAGACCCATGTAAGGAAAGTAAAGAACACACTAACCCTCATGAGAAAGCTACTGCTCCAGTTTTTAATATGCTCATATACTATTGTATATAATAGTACATTGTTTATGCAAGGATAGAAGAGTTTGGCTCAACAGCAGAATCATTGACCACCTTCAATTTCTCCCCAAACTCGCTTTTTCCAGTTAACCTTCCAACACTGTCCTCCATTCCACCACTCCTGCCTTCCTGTCTGACTCTGTTCCCTCATTCAAAGGAACAAAAAGGAACAAAGGAACAGATTTTCTTGTGACTACATTGGGGTGAAACAAAAGTACCATATATACTCGTTCATAAGCCGAATTTGTTTAGTAAAAAAGGGACGCACCAGAGATGGGGGTCGGCTTATGAACGGGTATAGAGAGGGAGAGGTGGGACACAGCCCCTCCCCCCAACAGAGGGGGCAAGAAGAGGCAGCACAGCCAACAGAGCCAGAAGGGAAGAGGCAGGGCCAGAGTCTCTCCGCTTCTGGCCATGCTGCTCTCCCCGCAGCCTCCAAAGCAGCTGCAGCTCTGGGGCTGGCAGGCTGCAGCCGTGCCGCTTGGCCGCACCCCCCAGAGCAGGCTGTGGCCGCGCCGCTCAGCCCGCTGGAGCACGATGCAGCCGCGCTGCCCAGCCTGCCGGAGCAGCTCCAGCCAGGCCAGAGACATCCTCCCCTAGCCCTCCCCAGATAAGGTGGGAAGGGACGGGATGGGGAGAGTGTGGGGGGCCCAGGCTAGGGGTGGGGTCATGGGGCAAGGTCACAGGGGTTACTCCCCTGACTCCCAGCTTCTCCCCCCAAAAAAATTTCCCCACCAGTTGCTGTCCTGGCCCACCAGGGTAAGCAGCTGGCGCGCCGGGACACTTTGTTTACTTAGGTTTACCTCCGTGCCTGCAGACGTGAGGTAAACAAACCATCTCAGCCCACCAGCAGCTTATCCTGATGGCCTGGGAGCCAAAGCTTGCTGACCCCTGAATTATAGGGTCAGCTTATGAACGGGTTAAATTTTTTTTCCATTTTTACTTATCCATCTTCGGGGGGGTCGGCTTATAAACAAACCGGCTTATGATCGAGTATATACGGTAAATCTACTGAAGTCAATGAAGTTAGACTGGTGTAAAACCAGTGGAAGTGACTGGTGAATCAGACCTCAAGTTGTTTATGTAACAAAAGCATCTCAGAATTTCCATGGTACCTCTCCATCTTTTCTAATCCACCTGCCTCCTTTGTATCCATCATAACTTGAAAGAGTTATTTTAAAGGCAGCGGAGGTCACTCAGCATCTTGCAGGATTGGGCCTTCGGCTGTGAACTCCATAGCAATGATCTGTCATTTTCACTAATCTATCTCTACAGCACCAAGCATCAGATACAGCATTATAGAAACAAGGAACGGCAAGAAGAATGAATATTACTTAATTCTGAGCTACTTGGGCACAACACACACACACACACACACACACACACACACACACACACACAGAGCCCAGGGAGTTGTAAGGACAGCAAATCTAGAGTAGTTTTTGATGCTATCAGAACTAAATATCAGCTTGTCACAGTTTTAGAGTTCTAGTATCGAACCAATGCTAGACACAAATGATTAATGCTAATAGAAAACCTATAGGAAGTACAGGAATCCAATGGATTATAATACATATGCCAAGCCCTATACAGTATGAGATGTTGAACTTTACTCTTGTCTGAACCACTGCATCATGACTGAACACTGCCTGCCTTGGACTTTGTATCAGGATGATTTTAAATACCTACTTTTCCATTACCTGTATGGGGGAGGGGGGGGCGGGGGAGATTTTTCTTAAACAAGCTCTGTTTTTCTCTAAATGGTGGATGCTTGAAAGCAGCTCAGCAGTTTGGAATGTAAGGAGCATTCCCAGTTGTGATAAGCCATCAAAGTGAAGGCAGGTGAGAGGACCAAAGGCACAAAATAAACAGAGTTTATGACATGGCTCCACAGTTTATCACATGTGGCATATGGATATCATCACTACATGTGTTATATCTATATATTTATTATTACTTTAGGAGGGAGCCATTCACTGAAGCTGACATTTCTATAGATGCACATGGATGGTAGCCTGAGTTTATAACTTTCATGTAATCAAACAGTTGCCTATTTATATGTTTGTAGTGGAATATTGTCAAACTCTTCTCACTTTTTTGTCATAGTAACTTCTCTGTAGCAACTGTTTAGTATAGAGAGGTCAAGAGCTGCTAAATCCCTCACTCTGACCCCCATGAATACTAAATAGGTCTTTTGCATAATTCATAGTAGGTATAGCTGAATTGGGCCAAATGGCTCCCAAACAGATTTTAGAAGCTCTATATGCTCTCTTTTATGTGTGTATTTTGTATATTATTTCAATGGGAGCTGGTGATGGCTCAGCACTTCTAAAATCAGGCTACAAATACTTTAAGAGGGAAATAAGTTTGCTGAAAGAATTCAGTACATTCCAGGGTTCTGTAAGGACTCAATTTTCTCTTAAGGAATATTACTCAGTGATAATATTAATTGCTGTACAGGATATTTAGCATTTCCTTTCATTGTCCCTTTTGCCGCACTGGTGTTAGATCAGACTAAGTCTAGCAGTCAACTAAAGTAAGCCCATTGCGGCTTAGTACATAAAGTGCTAACAGGCTATGCAACCAGGAATGCTCTCACTCTGTCTGTAGGCTCTAATCCAGCATCGTACATTTGTGCACATGTTGTGTTAGTGCTAAACCCTGCAATTATTCCTGCCATAATTCACAGCAGTTTAGTTAAAAAACGAAACTTGCTTTAGACGCAGTTTAATAGCCGAATACTTTAGATTAAAAAAAACATACAATACACAAATTTACAGAAACAACAGACTGGACCAATAGAATGTGAATTCACTCAACATGTGCAAAATTTAACAATGGACCAGAGCCTGTTGTTGTTCCAATCAAAGGAAGTTTTGTCTGACTCCACTGAGAGAGTAGCGACTCCAGTAGATAGAAACTTTTAAACGAAACATATCAAGTGACAATTTGGTCCAAAAATGGTTTGCCAATATTTAGCCAAAACAAACAAATAAATAAATTGATCTGGATGAGTGGGTCTCTATATGGGAATGCAGATATACAGTTTCAATTTATGTTTCTCAAAGAAAAGTTTTACAAAATACTATATAGGTGGCGTTTGACTCCTGTTAAAATTCATCATATTTTTTTCTCTTTCAGAGGCACTCTGTTGTACAGTTGTGGGAAAAGGAGAACATACTTGCACATGTGGTGGTTGTGTCCAGACATTAATAATTTCCCCCCCCCCAAGCATCTAACGACAAAATACTGGCTTCCTACAGTTCCTCTAACCTGCTTATGTAATGTTTCAGTAAAGGATCTATATTTTAAATAGAAGGACAAATTAAATTCTTTTTTATTTTTAGCAGCAAGACTTTGCATTACATATTATTGGGGGAAAATGACTGCTCCAATTGAATTGTGGTATACTAAAACATGGACTGTCCTTGTAATTTGGAAAAGCTTTCACACTAAGGCCTGGTCTACACTACGCGTTTAGACCGAATTTAGCAGCGTTAAACCGAATTAACCCTGCACCCGTCCACACAACGAAGCCCTTTATTTCGATATAAAGGGCTCTTAATATCGATATCTGTACTCCCCGACGAGGGGAGTAGCGCTCAAATTGGTATTGCCATTTCGGAATAGGGTTAATGTGGCCGCAATTCGACGGTATTGGCCTCCGGGAGCTATCCCACAGTGCACCATTGTGACCGCTCTGGACAGCAATCTGGAGTCGGATGCACTGGCCAGGTAGACAGGAAAAGCCCCGCGAACTTTTGAATTTCATTTCCTGTTTTCCCAGCGTGGAGAGCTGATCAGCACAGGTGACCACGCAGAGCTAATCAGCACAGGTAACTATGCAGTCTGAGAATCGAAAAAGAGCTCCAGCATGGACCGCATGGGAAGTACTGGATCTGATCGCTATATGGGAGAGGATTCCGTGCTAACAGAACTCCGTTCCAAAAGACGAAATGAAAAACATTTCCAAGGCCATGATGGAGAGAGGCCACACCAGGGACTCAGTACAGTGCCGTGTGAAAGTTAAGGAGCTCAGACAAGCCTACCAGAAAACCAAAGAAGCAAACGGAAGGTCCAGGGCAGGGCCACAAACATGCCGCTTCTACGCTGAGCCGCATGCAATTCTAGGGGGGTCCGCCACCACTACCCCACCCCTGACCGTGTATTCCGAGGTGGGGGTAATCTTAGCCGTGCCTGAGGATTCTGCGGAAGGGGAAGATGAGGAGAAGGAAGAGGAGGACAAGCTTGCAGAGAGCACACAGCACTCCGTTCTCCCCAACAGCCAGGAGCTTTTACTCAGCCTGACAGAAGTACCCTCCCAGCCCTCCCAAGCCACTATCCCAGACAATGAAGCCCTGGAAGGGACCTCTGGTGAGTGTACCTTTGTAAATATAAAACATAGTTTAAAAGCAAGCATTTTTTAATGATTAATTTGCCCTGAGGACTTGGGATGCATTCGCAGCCAGTACAGTTACTGGAAAAGTCTGTTAACATGTCTGGGGATGAAGCGGAAATCCTCCACGGACATCTCCATGAAGCTCTCCTGGAGGTACTCCAGAAGCATTGGCAGGTGGTTTCTGGGCAGGGCAGCCTTATCCCATCTTCCATGGTAGGACACTTGACCACGCCATGCATGTAGCAAGTAATCTGGTATCACTGCATGACAAAGCCTAGCTGCGGATGGTCCCGGTGTTTGCTGGCATTCAAGCAACATCCGTTCTTTATCTCGCTGTGTTATCCTCAGGAGAGTGATATCGTTCATGGTAACCTGGTTGAAATACAGGAATTTAATTAAGGGGACAGAGATGGTAGGGCTGTTTGCCTGTGGCTTAAAAGAAATCCTCCCCTGCATTTAGCCAAGCAGGGGGTAATTGGCGCTGAGCTTTTTTGTGTTTGGCTAGCTGGGATCTTCCCTGCTACCAGCCACGTGGTGGGGAGGAGGGTGGCTAGCAGCGATCTTCCATGATATCAGCCACGCGGTGAGGGGAGGGGTAAAGCGATCATCCCAGAGAATTGGATGGGGGCGGTTCTGGTGCTGCACGTTAACAGGAAAGAAGGAGCACTCAATGGGCTTTGCTTGCTATTTGGGAATGGAGGGTGCTGGATATATGAAGGCTGCAGAAGCCGAAAGACAATGGCTTACCATGGCCGCATGCAAGCCGAATTCTGCTGCCCGGACCTGCGTCTATGATCTCTAACACCAAAGCCTCAGGCACTCAATATTAAGATGCAAAATGTGACCTTGAAGTCCACATGTGCTATGTAAGGTGAATAGTGTTGTTCACCGTGAAAGAGTATAACCATTGTTCTGTAAAATGTGTCTTTTTAAATACTTCTCTCCCTTTTTTCCCTCCCTCCTGCAGCTGCAAATGTTTCAAGTCTCCCTTCTCCGTCCCGAAGGCTATCTCAGATAAGGCGGCGGAAAAAAAAGACGCGAGACGAAATGTTCTCGGAAATCATGGAAGTGACCCGCAATAAAAGAGCTCATCTGAATGAGTGGAAGGACATGGTATCAAAGTACAGGAAAGATGCCAGTGACCGTGAGGACAGGAGGGACCAACATGAGGACAGGAGGGACGAACGTGAGGACAGGAGGGACGCTCGAGATGAGAGGTGGCGGCAGGAAGATCTGAGGTGTCGGGATGCAACTCTGGGGCTGCTGCGTGATCAAACTGACATGCTCCGGCATCTGGTGGAGCTTCAGGAACGGCAGCAGGATCACAGAGTACCGCTGCAGCCCCTGTATAACCGCCCTCCAAGCTCCCCAAGTTCCATAGCCTCCTCACTCAGACGTGTAAGAACGCATGGGGGGAGGTTCCGTGCACCCACCCACTCCACCCCAGTGGACAGCCCAACCAAAAGGCTGTCATTATTTTGAAATTTTTTTAGTGGCCTTTTCATTCCCTCCTATCCTCCTCCCAAACCCCTCCTGGGCTACCTTGTCAGTTCTCTTCCTCTTTTTATAATTAATTAATAAAGAATACATGATTTTTAAATGAGAGTGACTTTATTTCATTAGGAAGCAAGCGGTAATCGAAGGGGAGGGTGGGTGGCTTACAGGGAATGAGTCAATCAAGGGGGGTGGTTTCATCAAGGAGAAACAAACAACAGTCACACCGTACCCTGGCCCATGATGAAACTGGTTTTCAAAGCTTCTCTGATGCGCACCGCTTCCTGATGTACTCTTCTAATCGCCCTGGTGTCTGGCTGCGCGTAATCAGTGGCCAGGTGATTTGCCTCAGCCTCCCACCCCACCATAAAGGTCTCCCCCTTACTCTCACAGAGATTGTGGAGCACACAGCAAGCAGCAATAACAAAGGGGACATTGGTTTGGCTGAGGTCTGAGCGAGTCAGTAATATGCGCCACCGTGCCTTTAAACGGCCAAAGGCACATTCTACCACCATTCTGCACTTGCTCAGCCTGTAGTTGAACAACTCCTGACTATTGTCCAGGCTGCCTGTGTATGGCTTCATGAGCCATGACATCAACGGGTAGGCTGGGTCCCCCAGGATAACGACAGGCATTTCAACATCCCCAACTGTTATTTTCTGGTCTGGGAAGTAATTCCCTTGCTGCAGCCATTTAAACAGAGTAGTGTTCCTGAAGACGCGAGCATCATTAACCCTTCCCGGCCATCCCACGTGGATGTTGGTGAAATGTCCCTTGTGATCCACCAGTGCTTGCAGCACCATGGAAAAGTACCCCTTGCAGTTTATGTACTGGGTGCCCTGGTGCTCCGGTGCCAAGATAGGGATACGGGTTCCATCTATCGCTCCACCACAGTTAGGGAATCCCATTGCAGCAAAGCCATCCACTATGACCTGCACATTTCCCAGAGTCACTACCTTTCGTAGCAGCAGCGTAATGATTGCTTTGGCTACTTGCATCACAGCAGCCCCCACAGTAGATTTGCCCACTCCAAATTGATTCCCGACTGACCGGTAGCTGTCTGGCGTTGCAAGCTTCCAGAGGGCTATCGCCACTCGCTTCTCAACTGTGAGGGCTGCTCTCATCTTGGTATTCTGGCGTTTCAGGGCAGGGAAAAGCAAGTCACAAAGTTCCATGAAAGTGCCCTTACGCATGCGAAAGTTTCGCAGCCACTGGGAATCGTCCCACACCTGCAACACTATGCGGTCCCACCAGTCTGTG
Organism: Mauremys mutica; assembly: GCF_020497125.1. Lineage (NCBI taxonomy): Eukaryota > Metazoa > Chordata > Testudines > Geoemydidae > Mauremys > Mauremys mutica. Next base: position 101,477,578 of record NC_059077.1, on the reverse strand, counting down.
CTTGTTTCCCGGGCCCAAAATCGGCGTTCCATGGCTAGAACCTGCCCCATTACTAGCATGATCTCCAAAGCGCAGGGGCCCGCGATTTGAAAGAATTCTGTGTCCATGTCCTCATCACTCTCGTCGCTGCTCTGCCGTAGCCGCCTCCTCCTCGCCTGGTTTTGCAAGTCCTGGTTCAGCATAGACTGCACGAGAATGCGCGAGGTGTTTACAACGTCCATGACTGCTGTCTTGATAGCTGAGCAGGCTCCATGCTTGCCATGCTATAGCGTCTGCACAGTTCACCCAGGAAAAAAGGCGTGAAACGGTTGTCTGCTACTTGCATGGAGGGAGGGAGGGGTGAGGCTGTACCCAGAACCACCTGCAACAATGTTTTTTGCCCCATCAGGCACTGGGATCTCAACCCAGAATTCCAATGGGCAGGGGACACTGCAGGAACTATGAGATAGCTACCCACAGTGCAACGCTCTGGAAATTGACGCTAGCCTTGGTACATGGATGCACACCGCCGAATTAATGTGCTTAATGTGGCCACGTGCACTCGACTTTATACAATCTGTTTTTAAAAAACGGTTTCTGCAAAATCGGAATAATCCCGTAGTGTAGACATACGCTAAGTATGGACACAAGAGAAGTGTCAAAAAGAGGATAGGTATTCAGAAATGTGGTCACTCTTTTTAGCATACTGAGAGGAAAAGGGCTCTCCAGCCAGCAAGTCAAAATCTTTAGTTAGGGTCTTTGAATATTAAACTGATCCTCACAGAGACTTATAGACACTAAGGCCAAAATAAATTATCGTGATCATCCAGTCTGACCTTCTGCACACTGCAAGCCATGGAACCTCACCCACCCACTCCTGTGATAGGTCCATAACCTCTGGCTGAATTCTTGAAGTCCTCAAATCTTGATTTAGAGACTTCAAATTACAGAAAATCAATCATTTGCTCTAGTTCAAACCATTAAGTGACCTGTGCCCCCACTGTAGAAGGCAGCAAAAAACCGCCAGGGTCACTGCCAATCTGATCTGGGGGAAATTCCTTCCTGATCTCCAATATGGCAATCAGTTAGACCCTTAGCATGTGGGCAAGACCCACCTGCAAGACAGCTGAAGAGAGAAAGAATTCTTTGTAGTAACTCAGAGGCCTCCCCCTTTAGTGTCCCATCTCCAGCTGTGGAGATATTTGCTAATAGCAGTCGTGGATGGGCCACATGCCATTGTAGACAACCTCATCATACTATCCCCTTCATAAACCTGTCAAGCTCAGTCTTGAAACAAGTTATGTGTTTTGCTCCCATGACTCCGCTTGAAGGCTGTTTCAGAACTTCATTCCTCAGATGGTTAGAAACCTTCACTTAATTTCAAGCTAAACTTACAGATGGGCAGTTTATATCCATTTGTTCTTGTGCCAGCACTGGCCATTAACTTAAATAACTCCTATCCCTCCCTGGTATTTATCCCTCTGATGTATTTATAGAGAGCAATCATATCTCCCCTCAGGCTTCGTTTTGTTAGGGTAAACAAGCCAAATTCCTCTCATAAGGTAGATTATACAGTCCTCTGTGTCACAACAGTCCTTCTCTGCACCATTCCAATTTGAACTCATCTTTCTTAAACAAGTGAGATCAGAACTGCACACAGTATCCCAGATGAGGTGTCACCAGTGCCTTGTATAATGGTACTAACACTTCCCTATCTCTACTTGAAACACCTCACCTGATGCATCCTAGGATTGAATTAGACTTTTTCATGGCTGCATCACACTGGCGGTTCACAGTCATCCTATGATTGACCAATACACCCAGGTCTTTCTCTTCTGTAACGTCCAACTGATACTTCCCAAGCTTATAGCACAAATTCTTGTTGTTAGTCCTTAAGTTCATGACCTTGCACTTTGCACTATTAAATGTCATCCCATTTCTATTACTCCAGTGTTCAAGGTTATTCAAATCTTCTTGGATGATATTCTGGTTCTCCTCCATATTGGCAATATCCCCCAACTTTATATCATCCACAAATTTTATTAGCACATGCCCACTTTTTGTGCCCAGGTCATTTATGAAAATGTTAAATAAGATTGTCCCCAAGACCTATCATTGAGGAACTCCACTAGTAACCTCCCTCCATTCTGACAGTGTGCCTTACAGCATGACCCACTGTAGTCTCCGTTTTTAACCATTTCCTTAGCCACCTTTTGCTTCTTATATTAATCCCCATCTTTTCCAATTCAACTAATAATTTCTCATGTGGAACTGTATCAAATGCCTTACTGAAATCCCGGTAGATTAGATCTAGTGAATTTCCTTTATCTAGAAAAATCGGTATTCTTCTCATAGGAAGATCAGGTTGGTCGGGCATAATCTACTTTTGGTAAAATCATGTTGTATTTTATCCCAATTACCATTTACATCTACGTCCTTAACTACTCTCTCTTTCAAAATTTGTTCTAAGACTTGGCATACAATCAAGGTCAAACTAATGGGCCTCTAATTACCTGGATCACCTTTTTTCTCTTTTTTAAATATAGGTTCTATATTTGCAATTCTCCATGCATAGGGTACGACCCCCTGAGTTTACAGATTCATTTTGCTGTTGGACTTGCAATTTCACGAGCCAGTTCCTTTAATGTTCTTGGATGGAGATAATCTGGGCCCCCTGATTTGGTCCTATTAAACTTTTTGAGTTTGGCTTCCACCTTGGATGTGGTAATTTCTACTTCCATAACCTTGTTCCCATTAACCACCCTGCCACTGTCCCCGAGTTCCTCATTACCCTTAAAAACTGAGGCAAGTGGAAACTGGGCTGCAAATTGCACAACATTAACTTCTCTGGTGAGATTTCTGTAACTTTCTGGAAACAATTGTGCCAGATATACCACAAAAACCAGACTCTGTTACAATATATTGATAATTGTGTTTCCATTTCCAACAAAGCCAGTGGGTGCAGAGGTATATGATGATAATATTTTTTGAACCAGATTTTTTTCCAACCCCAGAATAGTTTGGGGTTTGTCTGAGTTTGGGGATCAAGTTCAGGTCAGTTCTACTTTATCCAAACAGATTCATTGCTCCCTATTAAATCTCCCTATTATTATGTAATTAATGACAGTGTGCATGGTGCTGTAAAACACAAAAAACAGAGAACCCTTAACTCAAGGAGTTTACAAGGGACAAGATGTATCAAGACGCTGATAAGAGGGTTAACTTATGGAACTGAGTTTTCTTATTTACTTAAAAACTGCTAGCAATTTTCACTGCATAACAAACACATTCAAGTTGTTACAGAACAGAATGGCGATTTCTTTATTAATTAATGCAAACTGAATTGAATAATTTGAATGAATTAAATTTGGTATTTCAAGACCATTTACATGGAGAAAGTATCATGCCAAACACAGGGAAGTGATGCTCCATTAATATTCATTACATGCCAACACTAAAAAAAGAAAAGAAAAAAAATAAGAACTGCCAAGTTTATTTTGGCAAAGCTGCATGACATGATTTGTTTTCAAAGCAAAATTTATAAAAATGTCTTTAAATAAATGCAAATCCTTTTCAATTAAAAAAGACCTTGTAAAACAGGAGGAAGCACTTCTGGGTGTTAGCCTAGCTTTTGTGGGGTGTTTTTAAAAAAAAAAACACACAAAAACCTGCTGTACTGTGCAAATTTCCTCTTCTAATAAACAGTGATTGGACAGAATAGACTGTCACAACAGAAGTTTCAGTTTAAACTAGACTTTTCACTTTCTTTTCAGGGTAAGCAAGTATTTGTAAAAATGGTGATAGTTGACCTAACCCGTTCACTAACCATCGTTCTTCAAGATGCATTGCACATGTCCATTCCACTCCAGAGCATGGCCACCAAGAACATTTTCCCTCAGCAGTACCTGCTGGGCACCTCAAGTGTCCTCAGCTGCCACATGCCACTTTGTGCAGGTATAAGGAGCAGAGCCTCCCCCAGCGCCTTCTTGCTGGAACTCCAATATAGAATAGGAGTAGGTCGGGTCATGGAATGGACACGTACAACACACCTTGAGGTACAATGGTTACTGAACAGGTTAGTTACTATTTTTAGTTCTTCGAATGGTTGCACATGTGCATCCCACTTTTGGTGACTCACAAGCTGTGAAACAGAAGGTGGGATTATATTTATCTAAACAAAGACTGGAGGACAACTTGCCCAGCTCTAGTATCGTCTCTTGAGTCCTGAGCTACAGCATAATGGGAAGCAAACACGTGGACTAAGGACCAGGTTGCTGCTAAATGTCCAGAATTGGAGCGTGTGCTAGAAAAGCAGCAGAGGCTGACTGCAATCTCATTGAATGAGATGGGACTCTGCTCAGCAGGGTGACATTAGCCAGGTTATAGCACATGCATATACAAGAGACTGCCCAAGAAGAAATTCTCTGAATAGAGGCTGATTGTTCTTTCATTCTGTCTGCAACTGTCACAAACTGTTCAGAGGACTTCAAAACTGCTTGGTTCTGTCAAAGTAGAATGCCAGAGCTCTTCTGACATCCAGCATGTGCAAATATTCCTCTTCCCTACTCAAATCTGATTTTGGGAAGAATGCAAGTAAGTAAGTTTGCTGGCTGACATGGAGAGAAGCTACAACCAGTGGGACAAACCTCAGATGTGGGCGCAGATAAACCATCTTAAAAAAGACCATATAGGGAGTCCCAGACACTAACACATGCAGCTCTCTACCATTCTGGTAGAGGTGCTGGCAACCAAAAATGCCACCTTCGTTGACAGATGTAGCAGAGGGAAAGTAGCCAAAGGCTCAAAAGGGGGACCCATAAGTCAGGACAACACCAAGTTTAAATCCCACAGAGGGACAGGAACGTGCACCTAAGAATACAATTTGACTAGACCTGTCAATAAGGTTTTTGACATGTCATTAGGAAAAATAAACCAATTATCCATTTTAGGATGGAAAGCTGAAATAGCTTCTAGATGTACCTGACAGAACTAACATCCAATCCTTGATGTTTCAGGTACAATAAATAATTTAGTATGTATTTAATCAAAGAATGAGACGGCACTAGTCCAGAATGATGCAACCAGCTGGAGAAACATCTCCACTTAGAGAGACAGTAGCTCTAGTAGATGGTTTTCTACTACTTAGCAAAACCTATTGAACCTCTTTCAAGCAAGACTGGTCCCTACCATCTATCAATGGAGCACCCATGCAGTTAAATGAAGAGTTTGCAGGCTCAAGGGGAGTAGGTGACCACAATCTTGAGAGATTAGGTCCAAGTCTAGTGAAAGTGAAATTGGAGGTTTCACTAACAATGCCAGAAGAATGAAGAATAAAGAATAAAGAACCAGGGTTGATGGGCCCATCCCGGGGCTATGAGTATGACTCTGGCCTAGTCCCATTTTATTTTCAGTAATACTCTGTGAATGAGTGGGATTGGTGGGAAAGCATAGAAGAGCCTGCCTTACCATGATGATAAGATCATGTTTGTCAGGGAACATGGGGAAACCTCCACTGATGGAAACCCCACTGTATCTGGCAACATCTGGACAAAGAGATCACTTGAGGTGACACAAATGATCTGCTCAGGTGATCTGCCAAATTGTTTTGGACTCCCTGTGGCTAAGAAACTTCAAGAGTATCAAGTTGGTGATACAAAGCTCCCAAAGGGAAATTGCCTCTCAGCAAAGTGGAGAAGAGTGGTTTCCTCTCTGCTTGTTGAGGCAGAACATTGCAGACGTGTTGTTTGTGAGGGCTGACGCTGTTTCCCTTGACCTACAGTAGAAATACTTGGCACACCAACTTTTTCAGCTCTGTGACACTGATGTGTAAAGCTAAGTCCTCTGCAGATCATAGTCCCCTAAATCTAAAGAGAACCCAGATGGACCCAGCCTCAGCCAAGGGTACATGGATCTGTCATTAGCATGAGCATTGCATGCAAGCAGGCAAATCAAACACCAACACCTACATATGTTGGACTTGTACACCAATATAAAGAGGTGAGCATATGAGAGAGTGTCCTCACTACTGAGTCTATAATTCAGGGGTTCTCACACAACAAAATTTTTGGTGGCCTCAAAGCGCGGCTACCAACTCTTGCTGGTGGCAGCACTGACAATTTTTCCTAGAATACTTAATTAACTTTACATGTCCAAATCATTGTAATTTATTTATATAGCGTTTTTTTGTAGACTCAGTAATAAAAGATAATGTACAGTTGTATTATAGTGCTGTGACATTCCCCTCTGGTGTTATCTGGACCGGTGATCTGCTAGGTCACTCCAATCCTTGATTCTGGGAGCCAGCCTTACACTGCTCTGCTGTGAGAACCCCCACTCCTGGGCTGTTCATGCACAGCCTCTGGCATGTAAGCTGCTCCTTGGACTGTGCAACTGAATGACAATATCTCCAGTCCCAGACACAGCCCCTCCGTTTTGCAGTGTTCAGTTATGCCTGCTGGACGCTGCAAGCTTATATGAGTTTGTCAGTTTAACAAAGAAATTGATATGCACCAGGCTTGTTATCTCAAGGGGAGTCTCTATCACGCTTCAAACCAAACGCACTGCTTCAGGTAGAATAAACAAACAGATTTATTAACTATAAAGATAGATTTTAAGTGATTATAAGTCAAAGCACAACAAGTCGGATTTAGTCAAATGAAATAAAAGCAAGACACATTCTAAGCTGATCTTAATACTTTCAATGTCCTTATAAACTTAGCAAAGAGTCCTGTGGCACCTTATAGACTAACAGACGTTTTGGAGCATGAGCTTTCGTGGGTGAATACCCACTTCGTCGGATGCATCACCCACGAAAGCACATGCTCCAAAATGTCTGTTAGTCTATAAGGTGCCACAGGACTCTTTGCTGCTTTTATAGATCCAGACTAACAGGGCTACCCCTCTGATACTTATAAACTTAGATGCTTATCGCCACAGGCTGGCTGGTTGCTCTTCAGCACTTCAGTCACTTGTTGTGGTGTCTGTACATGTAGGTGGAAGAGAGAGAGAGAGAGAGAGCATGGCAAATGTCTCTCCCTGTTATCATGTCCTTTCTTCCCCCTTGGTTTTGCCCTCCCCTCCCCCCCCCCCCAAGAGTCAGGTGAGCATTACCTCATCGCAGTTCCAAAATGACCAACAGAAGCAGAATGACTCCCTCAGGAGACTAACAGATTCTTTTGTTGCGTCCTTTGTTCCTGTGAGGCTGGGCTGGGTTTGTCCCATTCATGCCCTGACGAGGTGTGAACTGCGCCTCTGCTCTTGAGAGTTTTTGCATGGGCTTGCTTTAAGCCATGAAGATACATTTTCAGCCTCATAACCACATACATGAAATTATAACCTATAATATTACTGTAACATTACAGCAACAATTACTATAGTATCACTATAACAACCATGCTCAGTGCATCATGAGCCTTCCGAAGACACCTGGCATGACAAACTTTGCATTGGATACTACACAATCATTTTACAAGGATGAACATGGGGGTGTTGGGTGTTCCCCCAAGGTACAGAGTGTCACAAGTGTCCCTTGCCCCTGCTGGCCCCTCAACCCCATCCTCCACAGACTCTCCCTGGCCCCTGCTGCCTCCACACACACCCCCACCCGCCGGTCTCCCCATCATCTCCTCCCTGACTCCGCTGCTTCCTTCCCCCCATTGCCCTGAGCTCCCTTCAACAGCCTCACATCCCAGGCTCACCCCACTCCTTGCCTCTTTACCATGGAACCTGGCAAGACCGGCCATGCTGAAGCCCAGAGACGGAGCCCTACAGCTGGAGCCAGTCAGGGAGCTGAAGCCCATCTCCGGAGTCCCTTGGGGGAGTGGGGCTGAAACCCATTCCCAGAGCCTCTGGAGTGGAGGGTACTGAAGCCCACCCCTGGAGTCCCACAGCTGAAGGGTGGGGGTAGGGGGCTGAACCCCTCCCCAGGAGTCCCTGGACACTGCAGGGAGGGGCTGCTGCTTTGCTCCCTTCACCTTCTTTGCCCAGGAGGCTGTCATGGTCGCAGGAAAACCTGCTGGTGGCTGCATGTGGCCACGGTGGCCGCATTTGAGAAACGCTGGTCTGGATGACCACAGCTCAGTGGGCAGACTAAGGCAGGCCAACCCTGCCAAATTCTGAAGCACAGCCTGGCATACTTGACTACATAACATGCACAAGGCCATATGCCCCAGGAGCCTCAGTTTTGTGCTATTGTGACCAGGTAAACTTTGAGATCTACAACAATTGATCACATTGTCTGAAACCCTGAGTTCAGAAGAACAGTTCTGGCTTGAGTTGAGTCAAGTACTGCTCCTATAAACTGTATCCTGTGGACCAGGGAGAGGAAAAAATTTTCTGTATTTACTAACAGTCCCAGAGTACTGAACGTTGACTATATCAAAGACACACTTGCACCCTGGATCAGCCCTTGACAAGCCAATCATCCACATAGAGATAAACTTGCACTCCTGATCTTCTGAGGAAGGCAGCTACTAACACCATAACCTTCATAAAAAACCTAGGGAGCTGCTGACAGGCCAAATGGCAGAACAATGAACCGGTAATGATTTTGATTTACCACAAATCTGAGGTTCTTCCTGTGAGCTCAATTGATCGTTACATGGAAGGAGGTGTCTTGTAAATTGAGGCTGGCAAATTGAGGCTGTGTCCAGGGAGAGGATAAAAGAAGTGACAGTGACCATGAGGAATTTTATCTTTAAGAATTTGTTGAGTTGATGCAGCTCTAAAATAGGTCTGAGATTGCCCTTTGCTTTTGGGATAAGGAAATAGTGGGAATAAAGCCTTTTCCCTCTGTGATCCCGTGAAACCTCCTCTATGGCACCTGCCTGAAGAAGAGTCTGTACCTCCTGGAGAAGATGCTGCCTATGACACTGGTCCCTGAAGAGGGTTGGGGAGGGAGGCTGGGTGGAAAGAGGTAGAAACAAATAGGTGGGTATATCCCACCTCCACAGGGCAGGCATGTGAAAACCTAAGGACTTCAAGGTCACCCTTGAGTTCTTCAGGCCATGGAGCTTGCTGTCTGTCTGCTCTGAGAACAGAGAATGACCCTCAAAAGGCAAGTCCTGAATAGGAAGCCATAGTCTTAGCCACTGAGTCTGCCGCATCCAGCCCAACCTGCAGCCAAGTTCTCACTGTTAATCTGCCCTCATTCACCAAGTATGAGAACGCCTGCCTACCATTCTCAAGGAGCAGAGTAGCGTACTATGCCCCAATAGACCCTGTTGGTTGGCAATTCTAAACTGGAAGCCCCCAGTCAAATAAACATTTCTGCAAATGAGGCCAGTTTCTTTACCTCTCTTGATTTGGTGGTGGCAACTTGATACCCTGGCACTCCCTCTCATTAGCTGCTGCAACCAAGAATGATCCTGGGGGGGGGGTGAACTAAGTTCCCTCTAAGCCATGGGCCATGCAGCTGCCTATTAAGCCTCGCATGGGGGCTCAGGACTGCGGCGGGGAGAGATGCTTCTTCCCCAGAACGGACCTGCTGCAGTGGGGACAGGTCCCTCACTCACCCCCTATCCCCAAGCCTAGGTGCTGCTGCAGGGAGAGAGAGCTGGGGGGAGTCCTTTCTCCCTTCTATAGCCCCTGAGCACCCTGGAATAGTATGGGCTACATTTGTTGTCGGCAGAGGAGGCAAAGAGGTCCCTGGTTGGAGTCCCCCATTGATTGAAGATGTTGCATTCTACGGTGTTGTGTAATTTCTATTCATTATCAATAACAAACCATCTGCTGGGTGAGTCTGCAATCACATTTTGAGTCCCTGGGAGATAGGCTGCCGATAACAGGATCTGGTGGGTGATGCACCAGTTCCAGAGGTTGACCACCTCCATACACAGAGGAGTTGATCTCATGCCCCCATGTCTGTTACTCTAGTAAACAGTGGTGGTGTTGTCAGACATGATAAGAACACTATGGGAACAGGTGGCTGTGAGAAATGCTTGGCATGTTTTCCTTATGGCTCAGTGTTCTAGAATGTTGATGTGAATATGGATTCCTGAGGCATCCATGTTCCCTGTGGCATGTGATCGCCCATGTGCACTCCATACCCTACGAAGGACACGTCAGTGATCATCATCTTGTCCAGGGAGTCTGAGAGACAGGGGATCCACACACATACCTGCCGTGGGTCTGTCCTCCACTATAGGGAAGAGAGTACCATGGGGGGGAAATTGTCAGCATAAGGTCCATGGCACAGCATGTGGGTGAGTAAATTCTCTGGAGCCACATCAGGAGGATGCGAAGATAGAGGTGAGCGAAAGCAGTGATGTATGTGCATGGGACCATGTGGATGAGGGATGGCCAGGACAGAAGGACTGTTGACTACACAGGCTCTGAGTTCTTGCACAGTCTGGAACCAGTCCCTTGGTAACTAACCTCATGCTGTGACTGAGTTGATGGAGGCTCCTATAGAGTCTAGGGATTGTCTGAAACAGTAAGCATTACACACACGTAAACCCCTCCCCCCTCAGGAAATGAGACGGTGTAAACACAATAATTAGTGTTTAATTTAAAAAACAGATGAGAGAAAGAAGCCTTAAAACTAGGGAAATTGTTCACTTATATTCTTCCAAAATATATGCCACTATTATTGATGAATTTCTTTTATAGTCTGCAAAAGTATCACAAAATCATAAAATTAAAAACAGAAAAGCCTTATTGAAGTTTCCACATAGTTAGGGGGTGAAAAAAAATCTGTCTGGAAGTGTGAATTTTTTTATATGTTCAAGGGTAAGAGTGTGTGCGTGTGAGATACAACTTTTAGATAATGTTTTCACCTCTTAGCGCACACACACACAAGAACCTCAGAGTTATGAACACTTCGGCAATGGAGGTTGTTCATACCTGAACAAACCATTATGGTAAACTTTTGAAAGAACAACTGAACATTGACTTAATACAGCTTTGAACTTTACTGTGCAGAAGAAAAATGCTGCTTTTAATCATCTTAATTTAAATGAAACAAGCACATAAAATTTCCTTACCTTGTCAAATCTGTTCTTTTAAACTTTTGTTTTATATTTTGTGGTAGTTTACATTTAACACAGAACAATATTATACAGTATTTACTTTTTCCAACCCCCTTGCTGCTTGATTCATACTATCGGCTCCAAATGAGGTGTGTGGTTGACCGGTCAGTTCGTAACTCTGGTGTTTGTAACTCTGAGGTTCTACTATATAAAAGGGCCTGATCCAAAATCCAGTAATCTATGGTGGTCCTTCTATTGATTTCAATGGGCTTTGGATCAGGGCCATATAGACTGGAGTGTGGTCCAGTAAATAGGATGGTAGATCTGGATTCCACTCTAGCTCTGGCACTCACTTCTGTGTAACCTTGGCCAAGTTACTTAGCTTTCTTTGCCTCAGTTTCCCCATCTATAAGATGGGGATAATGATACTTCCCTTCTTTGGTAAAGCACCAGGAGATCTTTGGATGAAATGAGTTGTATAAGAGCTAAATGTTATTTATCTTAGGGAATTTTGTTTTCCTTTTGACTTGAAATATAGTTTACGGAGGCAATAAGAACCACAGCTAGTGGTTTATATTCCAACCAGTAGGACAATTTTCTATGATAAGTCTCAACTCCAAGTTTGAGAGAGAGAGAGAGAAAAGACACTGTTGCTCACTAACTGGCACTCAACGAGATATTTAATTTGTTGTAATAAAGCAAAGAGAAAGTAGCTGTCAATTAAACTGCCATTTCTGTCACACTTTTTAATAATACTGCTTCTGTAATTACACTGTGGTTCTTTCTAGTTATTCAGTAAAAGCTTGCTTAGTTTTAGCATAGAAAACAATTTATGAAATTATCGAAACAGACTGAACACAGCAGTTCATTTGTTGAGGCAATTATCCAGATCCTTGTCAAAAAAGAGAGAGTAAAGATTGTGATGTGCAAAAAATGTTTCCAATTCTATGCTATAATACATACAATATGTCTGTGGTTGTGTTGGATTATGTTAATAAACTGCAGTCGAAATATATTTGTCACAACACAAAGGAAGGGCGCTATCAATCGTCTTGCCAGATATTTTAAATTAGTCACAAAAACGTCTAGCCAGGGTTTCCTCTATGACCCTCAGATGAAGGGAGAGGCTTATTGGACAGTTTTTCCTGTGGGACTAGACAGATTTTTCTAATGCTCAAGTATTTTGAATAATCTGGAAAATAACTGTAAAGTGAACTGCGGCATAGTTGCCATTTTTAACAGACGCATACAATTCAACCCTGAACACAAATCCAATGTTGTTTTTGGCTGGTTCTCACACAGAGACCAGTTTCCCTAACAGTTCCTAACACAGGTTTGTTTGGGTTTTTGGGGGGTGTGAGGAATGGGGGCATTGCTTGTTTTAGGTATGGCTTAGCTAATAAAGCAGTCAAGTAGTGCCAAGATCCATATATATAGAGTCCAGAAAAGTTTCAAGTTTAAAAAAAAACCAAAAAACAAAACACAGACTTGCTTGATACAGATTCAGGAAGAAATCTGTTGCTTATTAGAGTGCAGTCATTTGTATAACAAGTTGGAATGAGGGCATCTTAAAACAAGCTAGTGCTCCAGAAACGCATTTACAACAGACGGTGGAGTAACTGTCATTGAAATGCACCTCTTTTCCTAATTCTCAACTTCTTAATGTCAAAAACAGATAATTGTCGTTTCTTACAAAATGTTTATTATTTATTCTTAAACATAATATTTATAAAATCAGATGTAAAATGGTTCTCAGGGACTTCTAAACGGTAAACAGTAGTAATTGTTTTCTCTTTCCACTGACAATGCTACAACCAATTTCTATTCTTCTGTTAGAGCCCTCGAACTTCAGCAGAAAAGATTGCTGAAAGCTGCTGTTTGTATTTTAATTTTCAGTTTGTCAGACAAAAGGGGGGAAATGAAGTGCAAGTGCACAGGAGTAGGAGACAAAACAAAAAGAACATCCAAACACAGATCGTGATTTGTGAAAGTGCCACAAAATACTTCACATGTATTAAAAAGTGGATGCCGTTTCTTCCTTCCCCACCTCCCCCGACATCTGGAGATAGTTTGGTGGAGCAATTTCCAGAAACCAAACAATATCTCTTACTAGCTCTTTTCATTTGCAAATAAACAATTAATGGAATGGGCAACTAATTTTCAAAGTGTTCATATTCATTAGCTGTTTCCTGAAATCGAGTAGCTGTTTCATGACACAATGCTGAATGCATATATAAAATGACACTCCTACTCTTCCTGTATTTTTATGAATTATCTGTTCACATTTAATGGTTTTCCTCTACATTTTAAAAGACATGAAATGATTGTAATCTAAAAAGTATAAATTTATTTATTAAAAATGTAGAAAGAGGATGAAAAAAGTAATGAATATTCAACTAGACACATACTAAAAATCATCTTTAATGTTCTCATCAAGGCAGAAAAATCCAGATTGTGCTCTTTTGAATCAATGCGTTCATAGCTTGAATTCAGGATTTTCTACCTTTGAGGCTATATAGCAGGGTCTAGTGGGCATTTCAGTTGCACTACTGATTTTTTTTTGTTTTGTTTTGGGTTGAGGTTTTGGGGTTTTTCTCTCAGCACATTGAGTAAGCTAGGAAAAATCCTACTGTATGGCAGCCTGAAATAAAACAAACAGCTAATGTGGACAATCTGGGCATTTAGCCCAAAAATATAGGTGTCTGCTGGATCAGCTACTTATCTGCACTTAAATATCTTGGGTATGTTTTCAGACTAGCATATCTGACCTGAAGCTCATACTGGAAACTGCTCTCACACCTCAGATTCCTTGTAAATGCTACCCAATGGCAGAAAAAAAAATGGATGATTTGCCCACCTGGTCTACTAGCTTGAAAAATTCCTCCTCTGGATCCGATCATTCCATTGTGTCCCATACTGAGCAGTGCACATGGTTAACTACATGCATGCACTCTCTCCAAGAACAGGCCTCATTCAGTTCTGTTTCTAAGAAAACTTGAGGAGTAACAAAAGAGCAATGACAATGACCATTACTGAAACACATTTATACAGTGCAGTAAATTCATACAGTGCTTTATAAACTGAATCCCCTATCTTGCAAACACTCACCACCAGGCATAGTGCTTACTATTACAAATAGCCTAATTCACAAGTTGTTAATTAATTAATTATTATTATTTACAGAATCATAAAAATGTAGGGCTGGAAGGAACATTGAGAGGTCATCTAGTTCAATTCCCTGCACTGATGCAAGACTAAGTATATATAGACAAACCCTGACAGGTGCTTGTCTAACCTGTTCTTAAAAATCTCCAATAACATGGATTCCACACCCTCTCTTTTAAATCTATTCCAATGCTTCACTATCCTTATAGTTGGAAAGTTTTTCCAAATATCTAACCTAAATCTCCCTTGCTGCAAATTAAGGTCATTACTTCTTGTCTTACACTGAGTGAACATGGAGAACAACCCTATTCTTTATGACAGTCGTTAACATAGTTGAAGACTTATCAGGTCCTCCCTTAGTCTTCTTTTTTCAAGATTTTTTTGCCAATTTTTTTTAAACCCTTTCTCATAAGGTCAGGTTTTCCAAACCTTCTATCATTTCTGTAGCTTTCTGCTCTCTCTATTTGTCCACATCTTTCCTAAAGTGTGGCAACCAGAAATGGACTCCAGCTGTGGCCTCACCAGTGCAGGACAATTGCTTTCCATGTGTTACATATGACATTCCTGTTAATACATCCCAGAATGATAATAGTCTTTTTTTAAACTGCATCACACTGTTGGCTCATTTTCAATTTGTGATCCACTATAACCCCTATATCTTTTTCAGCTCTTCTACTGCCGAGCCAGTTATTCTCCATTTTGTATTTGTGCATTTGATTTTTCCTTCCTAAGTGCAGAACTTTGCATTGGCCTTACTGAATTTCAGTTTCTTGATTTCATATCAATTCTCCAATTTGTCATGGTCATTCTGAATTGTAATCTTGCCCTCCAAAGTGCCTATAACCCCACCCAGCTTGGAGTCATCTGTAAATTTCATAGGCATACTATGCACTCCATTATCCAAGTCATTAATTAAACTAGTACAGGACCCAGGACAGTGGGGACAGCCTCTGTGGGGACCCCACTAGATTTGTCCTCCCAGTTTGTCAGTGAACTATTCATAATTAGGCTTTCAGCCAGTTATGCACCCACTTTATAGTAATTTCATTTAGACCATATTTCCCTAGTTTGCTTATGAGACTGTCATGTGGGACTGTGTCAAAAAGCTTATACTACAATCAAGATACTTCTCCCCATCAACTAAACCTGTCACAGAAGGAAATTAGGCTGTTACTTGTTATCATCTAGGTGCTTACAAACTGATTGTTTATGAATTTGTTCCAAGATCTTTCCATGCATTGAAGTGTAGCTCACTGGTCTATAAATCCCCTGGTCCTCTTTGTTCCCTTTTTAAAAGACAGGTGCTGTGTTAGCCCTTCTCCAGTCCTTTGGAACCTCACCCGTCCTCATATCAGACATACGTGTTCAAGATCCAGGCGGTCTTTGGATAAGTCACCTTAAATGTCAAACCAGCCTGAAAGCAACGTATACTTTTCACTTTACAAGGAGAATGGAAGTGAAAATTCACATGCCCTATTTAAGTGCATTATTCTGCTTCCTATAAATATACAGTATTTTTTAAAGAAATCTGGAAGACTGACCTGGGCAATCAATACATTCAAATGATGAGGGGGAGCTAAGCTGATAGAGGTTGGAATTCTGAAAAAGCTTACAGGAGGAGGGAGTTGGTTTGGCCACTTCAGTTGCATATATGCTAAGGAGAAGTGACCTGTTCTCGTTGTGTAGCAGGAAGGTGCTGAGAAGTCATTGAGTCCACTCTGTTTTATGGCTGAAGGGAAGCTCACTGTAACTCTGGAGAACTCTGACGATGGGAAGCCAGAGTTGAGTAAGAGCGGGGTGCCATAAAGGGAGACTCTTGAAAAAAGAAATTGGAAAAATAATTTAAAACAAAAACATAGTAAGGCCTTGTCTACATGGAGAAATTAACCAGCATAGTTACTGCAGAATAAGCTACTCTAGGATACTTAACTGTGTAGATACTATCAGCATTGTAATGACAGTCAAAAGCTAAAGCATAATTTAACTTAATGTCCTTAAAGTTTTCTGAGTGACTTTGGGCAAACCACTACCCCTCCCTGTACCTCAGTTTTCACATCTGTAAATGGGATAATGATCTTGACCTTTGTAAAGCACTTAGAGATCTACCAATGAAAAGCACTACGTAATAGCTGGTATTATTATATTAAAGGAACACTATAAACCCATGCAGTAGTAAAAACAAACTATCTTTAAAGAAAGGTAAATCCCATGTAACAGCCTTATGGGGATGTTTGTTCTGTAAATAAAAGCACTAAGTGTGTGGACTTTTTTAAAAGGAAAAAAAATCAATTTAAATCCTCAAGATCTAAATATTATTGTTGAGAACTAAGACAATAATTAATTCTTTCAAATTTGTAAAGTCTTCTAAATAAAAAATAAAAGTTTAAACCTTTCTTTTAAGGGGGGGCAGAAAGGTACTTAGTAGGAGATGTTGTGAAAGCCCAGAAATCTTCACCCCTAAGTATGTGTATATGCACAATTTGCACACAGAAATACTATATACTGTGTGAGCAAAATGAGTATTTAGCAAATGGGCGGCTAGATATCTAGGAGGATATAGGCCATTATCTGGTTAGCTGTTTAGGCATGCGACTACAGACAGGTCTCTGCTTCTGTCTTTCTGAAGATCAGGCCGTATAAAATACATTCTGCAGAGTTTTTGTGTGAGATTTACCTTTTTTTAAAGAGGGTAAATTCGGTGGCCTGAGATGGTTGACAGTTTCACTTTGACCATGTCTATAATATTAGATACTTCAGCAATCACATAATTGGATTGTAAAATGAGCATTGTAATATCTTCTAATTCCTGGAATTGTCTACGTGTAATGTAGTTAGTGAACATGGGGTTGTGAGATTAAATAATGTATCTGAGTAGGAATGAAAAGGTTTTCAAGTTGGAATACATTGCCTGTTGTCAGCTTGAACTTGTGGTCCTTTTTGTTCATGGACAGGAAATACTGCTTGATTTAGTAAGGTCCACAAATTTGTAAGATAGAAATTAAAAGGTTATGATTCTTTAGATACCAGTATAATGATTTTGCAAATTAAACAGTGACTTTCCAGGCTGTAAATTACACATGGATCTAAAAAACACAGTACCTAAGCGACTGTAGTAGATTGTAAAAGCATTTCAGGGGGGGAAAATGCCATCACGCACTTTAAAACTTTAGCAGAGAATGCCAAAGTAGTTCAATTTTTCAGATCTGAAACTATTATTTCATGTACTTTGCATTTCTGTTTTGCAATCATATTTCAATTCACCCTCAAAGACCACAACACATGTGCAACCACAACAGACTCTGCTTTAGGACAATCTTTTCATTAACAAAACTTTATTCCTTAACTGAGGTGATTTGCTGAAGGAAACATGCACAGCAAGTGGTGTTAGCAGACTCAAGCACTGCACTCTTGAAAAGATAACGTCAAGTGCCACTTATGAAGAGGGAATGTAATAACAAAAAATTACAAATCCTAATTTCACAAACAACTGCAATTAATTTTACTATTAAAGCACTGAACTGGGTTTCTATTAATATTCTTCAGTAATATAAAAAAATTAAACAAGAAAAAAAATCCCTTTTTTAAATGAGTATATATGGACACCTGTAATCAATTGATGAAAAAACACAAACTTTCAGAACTAAATTTTCAGATGAGCCTCTGAAATTATGGCTGTAATTCTGAACTTAAATTTTGCCCGTGTATTTTTCTGCTGGCATAAATATTCAGATTTAGGTGCATAAACTGCATTTATGCATGCTTGAGAAACAGAAAATTATGAATTTATGCAGGTGTAAAAATTTAAATATGAAAAATTGCAAATTTAGAGGCTGTTTTGAAAATATGACCATGGGACTAACCTACCTGCATAATATATTATGGGTTAATTAGGCTCATAAATACCTACAGTATATGTAACTCCCTTTGTGTTAAATTGATAATGCACTCTCTTTGAAATCTTTTGGTATATGTAGTGGTGACTTTTTTACATATGCACTGACCTGGTGGCTAAGTAGTAAGGAATTCTGACTGGGTTTGTGCACAATCAAGAATCTTTCTCCGTTAATTGAGAGAAGCATGTTGGTTGAATCATGCGGTTCATCTCAATGCAACAGAAAGAGGGAGGGGAAATGGTTCTGCTCAGCAATCTCCAACACTTGCCAACTAATCACTGAGTACTAACTGAATATTCTGATTGTGGAAAATGTCTGTTTCACCCTTCCAGAGGATAGTATTCAGGTGGATGGCAAATGAATGATGGAGAAATAGACAGAGCAAAAAAAACCAAACTATATAACTGCAAGACTGGTCAACTCAAGAATGATAGGATGTGTAGATGCCTCAATGTTATCTTCAGGCAACAAAATCAGAAGTAAAACACAAAACAGAACAAAAAACTCCACACCAAAAATCTCCTGTCTGCTACAAGCAAATGCAAAACTAATAAGCAAAGGTCTGAGAACATCTGCCACATGTTTGTCAAAAAAAAAAAGTGCCAATGGGAGGGGGAAAGGGGGAAGCTCTCTAATAGTGAGCTCTCCCTAATTGCCTAGTGAAAAACAGAAACATCAAAACCCAGTTCAGAAATACTGCAGGAAAGGAAACTTCCCTTAAATAAAAAAAAAACAACAACAACAATGATATTCTATGGCGATGTAAACTCAAATGCTCTTATCTAGGGATTAAAACACATGAAATCCTTAAATTTGTGCATGTAAAACTAAAACTCTTTGACATTATTATTTTAATTCAAAGACTCTTTTTCTTCAAATGTTTATAGCACCACACCAGTTGCTTAGACTGACCCGACACAATTAATTTTAAATGATCTAATACTTCTTGATTTACCAACAGATTAGCACATGATTAGTTAGAGTAAAAGGATTATTATTACTGCTGTTCTAAGATATTAACACTTTTGGTAACCCATACTAAAGGATGCTGTATACATTATTGAAAGAGGAGGCTGAAAACATAAGCTTTTAATTACCCTAAGGTTATCCTGCACTGAAGTAACAGGAACTTTTTCTATTTGTTTTGTCTGTATTTCGCATGATTTCAGTGGACTGCACAAACTGATTAATGGTCAAAGTTACAGAGTTTGTCATAAATATGAACCATAAATATAACTATGCTTAAAGAACCATGCAAGCCAACCTTGCCTATAACATCAGGTTCACTAACAAAACCCCTCAACTCTATAATGAGCAACTAGTTTTCATGTAAGGAGTAACAGAACACAGCATTAATGTACTTAACAAGACAGAGCTAAATTCAATTAAGCTTGACACCATTTATATGAAGAAGGATTACATTTGTTGGGATGTATGGGGGGAGGGAAAGAGAGGCAGGATTCAGGGGACAGCTGAAGTGTGAAGTGATCCAGCAGTTTTTTGTTATGGTTTAGACTTAGCTTTGGGAATGCAACAAAACAATAGCTACAAACTTAGCCCCTTGACACAGGCAGGCCTGTCAGCCTCAAAGTTAAGCACTGATGCACTGAAATCCTAACTCTCACTATCAATAGGTTAATAGACAGGGAACTTTTACTTCAGACCCTCTCTTGTCAAGTTGACGTTCTTGAGGCTATATTTCTGCTTTATGCAAATAAGCACTTCCCAAAATGTACTCATCCATGTGTCACTGCATGGCTCTAGTCTCTCAGTTCAAAACTGAATGTTCATTTTGTTAAATTCTGCCAGTCCTTATAGACTGAAAGATATGTACAGACTATAAAAATAAGAATGAAAACCATGAAGCAAACTAGGGGGGGGTGTTATTTTTTCAGTCATACTGCATTTATTAGCCTGTTATACAAAAAACATAATCAAAAGACAGCAGACATTTTCTCAAAAGCTGGGGTGTGGTGAGGGAGGGAAACAAATTTTATATGAATGTGTTAAAATGAAAGGTCAAGCAGAAAGCTGATCAGAAAACCTTTACATTCCTTAATTCCTGATCTTTTAGTCACTTCTAAATTCAGTGGCCTGGAAGTACGGGGGGAAAAAAGGCAACAACAGATTAAAAATCTGGACTTTGAAAACATTTGTTGATTTTGGGAGGCGGACCACAGTTTTTCAACTTCTGCTAATTATTGCTGGTCAGGCAGGCAACAAAGACAAAATTCATGGGACCATTCCCCCCCCCCCTCCGAGTTTGATAAGATTTCTTGATTTTTGCAGGATTATTTAAGTACAAATTCTGGTAACAAAAGCTAGAATTACAAGGTGAGATAAAATTTACAAGATGGGAAAACTCTGCTTTGCTCTTGTCTCCTATGCATTATCTGGTTCCCCCTGTTGTCATACAGCCAGGGAATAAAGCACTTCCAGAAAACTCACCCAAGATCAAACTGTCTGGTGACAGCAGTGTCCAGGTTATAAGTAATGTTCAAAGGATTCAACAATGCCTGTGACTGATCATTCTTTTTCCCTTGCCATCACCTGCTGATTTTGTCCAGGTGTTTTATGGCTATCTTGAGGCTCTGGAGAACAGACAGAAAGAAGACTTTGCCAATTTCTTTTGTCTGGGATTGCGAATTCCTTACACAGATGGTGGACAGCCACAGGCTGGCCAACACCAGGCTCAATTGCCTTCACCCTCTGAAGGAGAGAATGAGAGCAATATTATCTTCTCCCAAAACACTGTCTGTAATGTGTCTGTGGTTAAAGAATGAGGACAGGGCGGCTTTTCTCCAGGAAAAAAAGGGTTTTTTTCACAGGATCAGGAGGAATACCATGAAAAACAAGCTGAGGCTTTGTTTTTTATTATTAAACTAAGCATTACTGAGCAATCCAGGAGGTTTGTCTAATAAGATGATCTCATATTAACATGGTTTTACAGAGTGTGTAAAAATACATCTAAAGTGTTCCAAATACCTAGTTACTCACACTCTCACTCACTCATCAAAAATGATCATTCATGGCTACACTTTCTAAACTGGGCACCATGAGAGACCCCCACAAAAGTTCTTATTTGCATGTAGAATTGCACAATGGCATATGCTAATAGTTCTTAAGTTACTCAGTTTCATTGTGCAAATGCCTCTTTGCAATTTTTTGGGAGGCAGGGGCGGAGGGAGGGGCTGGTGTAATGTAAGAGCCCAGTTTTGACAACTGGATATTTAAAGTACAGGTCAAACGCTCCTAATTTAACATCTAAAATTGTGAATATATACTGAAGCATATAGGGTATGTACCAAAACATATGTACAATACTTTTGGAACAAGCCAAACTACATTTTACAGTGAGATTTGTAAACTTGTATGTTCACTCTGCTCCCCATAACAACAATGCATGGGGAAATATATTTATTTTATAAGTGTTTAATTATTAAATTAATTATGAAATCAATTATGAAAACTAATGACAAACATGACATAAGTGTATATAAAGATACAAATATTTTGTGGACAACCTTCAACTCAGTACTTTCAAACACAGAGAGAAAATTATTCTGTATGCATATATTTAGCAAGTTTTTAAAATGTACATTATGATATAAATAAGATTTGAGACTTACAATATGTGGAACCAAACAATGACCATGGAGGAGAAAGATTCTGACACAATATAGACTATCCATTTTTTGCCCATGGGCAAGATGGATAAAAAATTGATGATTTAAAAAAAAATCAAATTTTTTAAAAAATTTAATCAGATTGATTTTATTATTTAAATTATAATATGTTTTTCCTTTTGAAAATACCTGTTTAAAATGAAATCTGAATTCAATACACAATATGTTATGGCCTAAACTTCTTATAATCTCAACACATTTAAAAAAAAATGCTGAATCCATAAGCTTTTATCAAAAACTTCCAGTTAAAGGCTGCTTTACTATATAAAGAACGAATCAGGGAAAAACATCTATCTTTTGAGGTCAAGCTTTATAAATATGGGACAAGAGGTCATGTACTGTTTTAAGGGCTTGGTTTGTTCAATAAAGTAAGTTTAAAATGATTTTTTGTGTTTAATTAAATCAGTTACCATCCTTATACAACATACTAAAATGTAAAATTAAGTTTTATAATTGCTTAAGTAAATGTATATAGTTACAGTGTACCCCCTTAAGTAGCAAAAAAAAAAAAGTACCAAATCTAGTGTAAAGGCTCTATTTAGTTGTAAATCAACATTTTAATGATTATATCAAGCAATAAGAATACACCTTTCTTTAGAAATACCTGAAATATAAACAGAAAATCAAGTCAATTTAAATCATGATTTAAATTGAGGATTTAAATCAAAACTTTCCACTTGGTAATTTAATCATGCCATGTGGAAAGCCTTGATTTAAAGTAGTGGTTCTCAAACTTTTGTACTGGTAACCCCTTTCACACAGCAAGACTCTGAGTGCAATCCCGCCTTATAAATTAAAAACATTTTTTAAAATATGTAACACTATTATAAATGCTGGAGGCAAAGCGGGGCTTGCGGGTGGAGGCTGACAGCTTGCGACCCCCCACGTAAAAACCTCGTGACCCCCAGTTTGAAAACCCCGATTTAAATCGCTGATTTTAATCATGATATAAATCTCCTTGATTTAAATCAATTCACCCTACTCATAGGGCAATGGTTCTCAAACTATTGTACTGGTGACCTCTTTTGCATAGCAAGCCTCTGAATGCGACTCCTGTTATAAACTAAAAACACTTTTTAATATATTTAACACCATTATAAATGCTGGAGGCAAAGCGCGGTTTGGGGCGGAGGCTGACAGCTCGCAACCGCCCATATAATAACCTTACGATCCCCTGAGGGGTCCCGGCCCCCAGTTTGAGAACCACTGCCATAGGGTATGTGAAACAGCCCTCACTCATGAAAACATTCAAGGCAAAATTCTTCCCCCAGAGCCTCATGGCACATCAAGAGACTGGTATCCTGCTCTCTCTGCACAGGGCTCAATCTCAAGCACATACGCAGGAAGAGTAGAGTACTGGAGCAGAGATCACCATACAGATCTGAAAGCCCAATTTTGTCCCACTCTAAATTGTTTATTTTAATGGTAAAGGGTGTAACATTTTCAGAGAGAGTGAGAGTGAGTGTGTGTAAGTACCTTAGACCTTAGTCCAGAGGTGGGCAAATTACGGCCCATGGGCCACATCCGGCTTGCGGGACCCTCCTGCCCAGCCCCTGAGCTCTGCCCTGGGAGGCTAGCCCCCAGCCCCTCCCATGCTGTTCCCCCTCCCCCGCAGCCTCAGCAATGCTCTGGGCGGCGGGGCTGCGAGCTCCTGGGGCAGCACAGCTGCGGAGCCGTGGCCTGACCCGGTGCTCTGTGCTGCGTGGTAGCTGGCTCCAGCTGGGCGGCGCAGCTGCCTGTCCTGGCGCTCTGGGCGGCGCCGCTGTAGCACCGCCAGCCATTGGTGCTCCAGGCAGCGCGTTTAGGGGCAGGGAGCAGGGGGGTTGGACAGAGGGCAGGGGAGTTCGGGGTGGTGGTCAGAGGACAGGGGTGTGGATAGGGTTCAGGGCAGTCAGAGGCAGGGAACAGGGGGGTTGAATGGGGGAAGGGGTCCCCAGGGGGCAATCAGGAGAGGAGGGGTTGGATGGGGGCGGTGGGTGGCAGTCACGGGCAGGGGTTCAGGGAGGAAGGGGCAGGGGTCCCGGGGGGGGGGAGAGTCAGGAACGAGAGGATGGGTTGGATGGGGCGGCAGGGGGAAGTCAGGGGCAGGGGTTCTGGGGGCTGTCAGGGGACAGGGAATGGGCGGGTTGGATGGGGCAGGAGTCCCGGGGGGGACGTCAGGGGGCGAGATGCAGGAGGGGTCGGATAGGGGCTGGGGCCGGGCCATACCTGGCTGTTTGGGGAGGCACAAACTCCACTAACCGGCCCTCCATACTATTTTGGAAACCTGATGCGGCCCTCAGACCAAAAAGTTTGCCCGCCCCTGCCTGAGTCCATCCCGTGCTTTGCTGCACATTGGGCTATCCACATTTGTCATCCTTGCCTGTCAAAAGTACACTCAGCAGTTATAGAATCATAGGAGTTATAGATGGAAAAGACGTTTTTCATCCTTTAGTCCATCCCTTCCCAATGTATACGGGCTCCTGACTGTACATTTTCTAGTCCTATGCAAAATGTTTCCAATAATAATTCTGTTATTTTAAGCTCTCAGAACTATATCAGCACTTTCTTTAAAAAAAAAAAAAGTATGTGTATAAGACAGCTCGCAATAATGATCATAAAAGGTACAAAATACACCGCCTTGGACTACAGCCCTTTCCTCACCATCAGAACAGGAGCACCTCCACAGGTAGCAGCAGCAGTAAAATCTTCCAATGCTACTAACTTCAGCAGTGTGCCACAACCCTGACCCAGACAGATCAGCTTTAGGAATGTAAATGTAGTTCAGTCTCCACAGCCCATTCAGTCTTTAGCCTCTTGCTGAGACAGCTGATAACATAGCCAATGTATTTATTTATTTTTGTGTGCTTCTTTAGCATACACATATCCGGAGCTCTTGGCATGTGTACAGTTAACATCATTAGCAAAGCCATACACACTGAACCCACATCCAAAAACTAAAAGCCATCCAAAACCGTCTCCTCTCCCACTCCCTGTCCGATCATTTCTTCATGGCCTTCCATGATTATATTAGGGCCCCAAAATAAAATATCCCTAGCGCCCCCCGCCCAATCTGATAAAATAAATTCCCTCATTACATCCTTCCATTTACCATTTCTGCTAGAAAAAATCTGGGAGAACAGCAAGTCTTGCAGCGTGGACTGCAGCCATCGATCTCAGACTCTGGCAGCCTGTTGCAGGTAAGTGAGCTCCAGAGAAAAGTTATCTCCCCAAGATCAAACTGCTTCCAGACACCTCCCATCCAAGCTAGACAATTTAAGTACCTCAGCCAAGTTGCTTAGGGCTTGACAGCTCAAAACAACCCAGCTGTGGTAGTGGGATTTTTTCTGTATATTTTTTGGGGCGCGGGAGTTGAGATGCACATTTGTACTCTGGGATCTGGACTGAGACTACCATGCTACCATCAGATGTTAGCAACATTCTACTGATGGCCTAGACTGAGTGTAAACAAGAACAGAAAGGCCCAATATCTCACTAGCAATCCCTGAGCCATCTGGTCCCTCAGTACTTTTAATCACAAAATAAAAGGTACAGTATTCTCCTCTACAGTGCTGGGTGCTCAAACACCATATTTAAGAAGCCTGTGAAAGAATAGCATTTTTTTTCCAAATGGCAAAGCTTCTCTTCTGACTTCAAGGCTAAAGGTTACAAATAAAAAACTTGCACAATTCTCGACTAACAATTTACACACAAAGATGTGTTTTTTCCCCCATTCCTGCTGGATAACTCTTAATGGTCGAAGTTCCCTCTGTTCTATCTCATGAACTGGCTTTTTATTTCATTAGTAGGCTTTCAGGATTAAAAGTTTTACTGGATATTTATTCAGGAAAAAAATGACTGCATGACTAGGCACAGCACCATTCTTGGGATTTAATTATGTGTATTAAAAACATAACGAGAACACACATCAGCGTGCCTCAGCTCATTGGATGCCTCATGACATAACCTCAGCGGCTGAAGAGTTACATTTGTTGAGAAGATAGCATGCAGAAAGGGAATGTGGCTGCTTCTCTGAGATGCTTAAAGTCATAACTATGGTATGCGGGGGGGGGGCGGAATAAGAGAGAACATTTCCTTGATAAAATGAAATAGCTCTTACCTGGTTAATAAATAAAGAAAGAATGTTTTTATATTTTTAGCCTGGGTATTATTTACAGGATATTATTATTACTGATATACTTTTATACGTCACCATCATCATAGTCTTTGAGCTCCTCGCCAACATTAAAAAATGAGGTTAAGTGATATGCCCCCGGTCAAACAGAAAGTCAGTGGTAGAGATGTAAATAGAAATCAGATTTTTTATTATTCCTAGTCCAGTGCCTTATCCAGGAAATCATACTACTTCTCAGATGGGCTGCTCCATGACATATCCTTGTTCAACAGCAATAATCCTTAATTTAATTTTGTTTAAAAAATGAATTATTTTGCACGAGTAACTTTTTTTTTTTAAAATACCAGAAGTAGATGGACCATACTACGGACTGACAATCTGCCAATATTTTTTGTTTTTAATTTAAACCAGTGTTGAGTTTCATCAGCAGGGGGTGGGGAACATTCATTTTATTTTTTCCCTCATTTACTCAATTAAAAAAAAAAGATAAAAGGATCAGTTAAAAGACTGAGCCAAAGAATATTTGCTTCAAGGCAGATATTTCTTTATGTCATGTTTCAGCCTGAAGCAAAGTTTTACACACAGCTTGTAACTCTGAAAAACGGGATTTATTTTTCAAGTGTTACGTATACGACTAGATGTACAATGCACTCTTACACCTTAACTACAGCATTACAAATGAAATAAACCTCATTTTCTTTGTTGTGTGATGTTCCCAGCAATCATTAAAGTATTCTTCCCCTCTGTATGTTTGGGAGTGGTCTGTCCATAAGTGTATTAATAAACCATGGAAAGGTGCAGCAATGGACAAAATATTCATATTAATGAACGCCTCATGAATATTCAATTACACGTTGACTCTTACCTCAGAGAACTGAGGGAATCAAAATCTGGCCCGATTCTACTGGTGAAAGCTTCCATAGCTGTAACAATTTATTTTGTATAATAGTAATCCAACCTCTTTATGCTACCATTTATTCTGCTGAAACACTAAAGAAATATACTCTTCCAGTAAGCTAGAGAGGAGAGAGGGGTTAGCTTTTTTTTGGAAACCCAAAACACATGCTACATACATTTAAGTATTTATTTTAGTTTTGGATAAATAACCTATAGTCAACCATCCAAATAAATGTAGTGTTAAAATAATATGAACAAGAATAGATGCTTATGCTGCCTCCCATATTATGCTCAAAAACAAAACGTTATCAATTAAGCACTAATCCCTTCTCCACGCTCAAAACCTATGCTGTGTACATACCATTCAAAAAACACTGGCAACTGTTGTTTACCCTCTTACTAAATAGCTTTTATAGTCTGGTTGAGTTTTATTTCTGCCTTTTCCATATTTTAAATTGGAATTCCTTAGTTATGGTGAGTTACTTCAACAGCATTAGAAAATCATGAATGCTACAACAGACGGTTCCAAGTGAAAGTTATAAATTTTCTAATTAGGGTTTGTTTGACTGGATTATTTTGTCATTTCAGTATTCTATTTCATTTTTTTAAAAAGGGGATTTCTTTAAAGAACAGTCTTTATGTGGTTGAAATTAGAATGCACACTCGATAGTCTTTCAAGGCCAGCATGTACTTCCTCATCCAAATCCCCCACTTCCTTTGCTAGCTAAAGTAACTGCTTCAAATGTGTACATCCTTTAAAAGGTAGTAGGGAGCACCCTTACATGTAATAGCAGGCAGCTGGGAAGCCAATTGGTGCAGGCAGAGTGCACATTTTAATAAGCAGCTCTTTAACATTCAATAAGTATGTGGTAATTGAGCACAGAAACATAAACTGTCAAAGTGAATCAAAGCCCCCCTTTGTTTTTCAGGGCATTATTTTTAAGATTACACTAGAATTAAATTGGAACAAGCATCAACCCCTATGCATTCAGTTAAATTATAACAAAATATATATGACTGTGATTTCCTTTGGATAAAATTAATGTCAGCTTTTTGTCCTTAAACCAGAGCCAATGGGGAAACAAAATATGTTTAGCCCATAAATAGTTGTGGTAATTCAATCCCTGCACTGTACTCTCTTTATTTTCTTGACGACAAAGAGAAACTCCCAACTGGCAAGGCCACCTGCACTGATTACTCCTCCATCCACACCCACGGAATATGAAAATGAGCCAATGATCATTAACCTTAATTTCTTCTAACATAAACCTCAGCTCTTTCTCAGTCTTGCTTCTCAAGAAACTCCCTTGAGATAAGGGGGAGGGCGGGGAGAACGCCAGAAAAAGAGGGGAAAAGCTCAGAGCTGGGTGGGGGGAGAGAAATAAAAAGAATTCAGTGGCTTTTTTGTGGTTGTTAAATTTCACAGCTGGCTTATTATAACTTCACAGCACTCAGATAAAGAGATTTTGAGGCATTATTTTATCTCTTGATAGCAACTTCTTTCCTCCCTGCCTCACTCTCTCCAAGCAAGGAGATAAATGCTTGCTTGCTTGCTTATTTCAAAGTTATTTCTGCGTACAGATAGTTGGCAAAAACAAAGATGGGTCTGGAGATCAGGAATGTAGGTGTGGCTGTATGTCAGGACCAAAGGGCCAGCACAACTGGGTGGGATATTTCCAGCGTAACTACTTCAACATACAGCAGAGAAAATGCATCACACCTTCTGGTCATACACATTCAACTACCTTCAACTGGAATCATTTTTAGTTCAAGCTGTGTGGGGCTAGCTCCCACTGGCATTACATCATCTTCTAATGGATAAGGAGCTAGCTTGGGTCCTCAAAAGAATCTAACACAAATAAATAAAATAATAACTCTGTAGAAATAATGGTCTGTTTAGCACAGATGTGTATACTGAAAAAATAATGGCACATACCCTATTATTTTGTTGAGTTTGCATGCAGACCTAGGTAGACCCTAAGCAGCATACCCACAAGGATTATATGACTATGAAAAACTATCAGAGAACGTATCAATTCATCGATACGCATGTGAGCACATCTTCCACGGCTGAAGCAATCTTTATTCTGCAAAGAATTTTAAAATTGTTATGTTGCTAACGTAAAAGCAAAAAAGGCTTCAATATTTTTGCATTAAAATTATTGACTGCAAAAGCAAATAGATGTTCAAAGGATATAACAAAAGTGTGATTGTATTACTTTCAAATACATTACAACAAGCCGTTTGTCACCTACCACCACATACACCAGGACTTCTGCGGAGACCAGGAAGCAGGGAGTAACTTTGATCACGCAGACATTCCTCATTATTTTAGACCTCAAATCAAATAGCAACAGTCACGGGGAAAGGGTATGAGATTCAGGGGGCTGATGGGGAGGGGATGGAAAGCAGATTGCAATTCTGTATCAGGTACAGCATCCTAATTTAAACATCATCAGGCCGTTGGTATCCCTCTGCTACTCAGCCTCTTGTGCTTCACTAAAAATGACAAGCACATTTCTAGGTTCTGCTTTTTTATCAAGCTGACAAAGGTCAACATACTAGCCAGAAGAGTGTTGAAGTATTCAGTGCCTCAGGTCATCCTAATAGGTACTGGAGGGACCCATTGCAACACACCTGTAAGCCGTGATGGTAGGCTCTTTAAGTAGCAGCACTTTGCACATTCACAGCCTGGTTAATTTAATACAGTACCTGCCTCTTGTTTGCAAAAATATTATTGGCATATTTGAGAACTTTTTTGTGGGTGACAGCTAACCAACTGAATTCAGGCATGTAACAGATGCACCTTTTTATGCTCTGTTAAGCCATGTTACAGACTACAGCCCCTAAGTGCATTCCTTTATTTATGCTGCAGCCAGATGAGCTAATTATCAGAGACAGACCCAATTCCAGCTCTGCAAAGTCCAGTGGCAGTGGGAAAGATTTCTTCTGAAAGAACTGGCCCAACCATAAGCTTTTGAAGTCATCATACAATTTCATCTCTATAAGTGGTATGTTTGGGGGGGGGAACTGTATTAGCAACTTAAGAATTTAGTAGTCATTTTTAGTTTAAATAAATTGTATACTAGAATTCATTTTTAAAAATTAATATATTTAAGACCTAGACAGCTGAAAAATAGCTAAATATAGATTAAAACTAACTCTGTTAGTAGCTATCCAGTGCAACCCAGGCCTCTATTGCTAAACAATACATGAAAATGCCCCTCAGGTAAGCCAATAAAACCATATTAATAATATAATATTTTTTAAACCGTGGTGCATTCTGTCCACATAATTTTAGTCTGCTTTATTATCCATGGGCAAAGAACTCCCATTTATTGTTCTCTTCACACCCAGTACTGTAACAAAGTTCCCTATTAGCAATTATGCCTTGCTCATATTTTATCAGTAGCAGCAGCTAGCTACTTTCAAAATTCTTAGCCTGTCTTGGCCATTTTTCACCAAATGAATGTCTCTTGCTTGCATGACTTCTCCCTATATTAGAGTTTTTGGTTGCAAAGATCATAATACGTACAGAAAGGGAAGGGGGAGACTTGATGTTGATAATTTATACTACTTATGACTAAATGACCTCAACTGAAGAATGAAGAATTAAGCCATTTGTATTATGAGCTATGGTGCACTTTTTATGGTGTACAATTTAGCTAATAACTGGTTGGGGCCAATCTTTAACAAGTCACATATTTCCATTGTCCCTTCACCCCCTGCTTATGCTTTTACCACATCCTAACAAAAACATGACCAGAACTGGTGAAAAACATACGGTTCCAACTAATGAATCACATACTTTCCCGCAAGTGCAGTAAGTACTACCAGCTGTGACAGTCTTGCTTTGGCAGCAGAACCACTGCGGAACAAGGCCGACACATCTGAAACCAGCTGTACTGAAAAACCACAAGCAATATAAGTCCGTCTGCCTTCTCAGGGGCTTCTTTGTCTCTGTCTCTGTCTCTGCTCTGTCCCTAGAACATGCCAGCCATCTTGTTTTGACAGGACTCAAAGTTTCGGAAGTTTCAAGGGGGAAAAAAGAATCTGCTGATTCAGGAAACTGGGTTTCAAGAAAATGATAAGGCAGTCTTTGTCAAGTGAGAGTCCATGTCAGGAAATGTAAAGAGACACTGTATGTATCTACAGGTCTTTTATGTTTGTACCAACCTTTGCAATGCAACTTACAGTGTACATAAATATATATATACATATACACACAAACATGTAAAAGATACACATGCGCGTATGTGAATACACAGGCTGAGAGCGTATGCATCTGTATTTGTTTAATGTTTAGCATATACATGTTGTGGTGAGGTTTAAAGGTTTTACCAGCCTCAATTTGAGTGGGTCACACTATTCATAAGTGGCTTCAGACATCCAAAATGAGTGCTAATAAATAACGTATACTGCTCCACATAATGCTGCATTCTGTATATGCCACATGTCCCAGAAAAACTATTTTAGGAAAGGTTGGGAGAGATTTAAAACATTACATTGGGACAATTTCTTGAATTCCTCAGCCTGCAAAGCCAGGTGCCTTAGTTACCATGAAATGTGCAGGACTCAGAAGGAGTGAAAAATAAAACTAATAAATGTAAAACATTTCCAGAAGTGATCTAAAATAGCTTTTCTATGTGTAAAAATGCCACAAGATTCAGGTTTCAGACCCAGCCAGGACTACAGGCAAGTACTGTATGTCCCATTGGAAAGCTCCCCCTCTGCAAAAGAATAAGCTCCTGCTTCTAGCCCTGAAGAGAGATGAGATATAAGCCATGACATTTTTATTATATGATTCTCCACCTCATGTGCGTGTGTGTACGCACAACCAAACTAAAGCTAAAATCCTGATAACACTGCATCCCATCACGGTACACATATATACACCGCTACCTCAATATAACATCACCCGATACAACATGAATTTGGATATAACGCAGTAAAGCAGTACTCCGGAGTGGGGCGGGGGACTGCACACTCCGGTGGATCAAAGCAAGTTCAATATAACACAGTTTCACCTATAACGCAGTAAGATTTTTTGGCTCCCAAGGACAGCGTTATATCAAGGTAGAGGTATATCTATGCAAAGATCCACACCGTGATAGTGTGTAGTCCTATCAAGGTGTTCGCCTTCACTTATGGTGGGCACATTATTCACATATAGTAAAGCCACAACTGAGTGATTCAGCGCATGCCCCCAAAAAGTGCCAATACAACTCTGATGTGGTACCAGACCATCTTGTATTCTGCATGTGCCACATATTTTGTATGAAAATTATTTCAGGTTCTAGCCCAAGCCCAATTGTCTATGTCACACCACAGGCCGAACCGGATCTCAGGTCTTCCCAAGACTGGCAGGTTGTGGGGAGTGAATAAGGGTTGCAGACATCCATCGTTATCCTTTCTCTTCCCCTCAGAGTAGTTCTGGCGTACCTCAGTATTCATCCCAAAATATCTACATATGTAAACTGTTCTTTTTGTGAGTAACATGCAATAAAAAAGTATAATTATAAAAATGGATAGACAGTTTTGCTGGGATAGTATACAGTACCCAGCAGGAAGAGTGCACCATGGGCACTGCAGTCTTTAATGTGATTTTTGCTAAGAACATACAACAAGAAAATTATGAACTAGAGCCATATGTACTTTTATTAACTATAGGACAGATGGCCAGTTTCTTTTAGAATTTACTATGTTAGCTAGACATGGTCTCATAAAACATAGTTCATAACACAATGAAAAATAATATGAAATGACATTTTCTACCTTACCAAAGTTGCAACTGTATTTTTTTTCATTCAAATCAGTCAACTTTGGGTAATTAGAAAGAGTTAGGAAGACGTCAAACTATAGCTGTTCAGGACTAACATGAAAGGCATGTACTTTACACTCTGTCCTGTGTCACCTAATTTATAAGTACATAGATGATTCCAAATCCATTCTGAGGGTGATTTATTCAGCAGTACTTGAATAGTCATACCAATAATACCCCCATTTGTGATTTTTTTAAATGGGCACCACTTCACAGCAACCAATATCCAATACAGCAATTACTATACAATTCGTTCTGTAATTACACTCTAATATTTATCATTAGAGTTAGTTGAATAGAGCAAAAACCTGCTCATGAAGTTCAGTGAATTAGAAATCAGGTGCCAGTTTGGCCTGTGCATATACTATTATTCACTGTTCACAATCACTGACAATTTTTTCATTCAAATATTCCCAGACATCAATATAGCAGAGATGAATTGCTGAGATTAGTATAACCTGGAAATTAAATTTGTTTCACATTTTTGGAAGCTATGGTTTATAAATTGTGCCATCCAATCAGGGAACAGAAACAATGCCATTTGAATTAGGCAACCAATCACAACGTTTACACAGTGAATTCCAAATATGGAATCCTTCTGAATATTAAAACTAGAATACATTTTTAAAATCACAATCTGTTTATGGACTATTTGTGAACACAAAAGGGCTAAATTAATTGAATGAATTGTTTGGACTGAGTAGGTTGGCCAACCTAACTGATCATTTTCAGTAGCGGCCACACAAACTTGCCAGCTTCCTTTGGTAATTAACTAAATATTTGCTAATAGATAATCAAGTTATTTCCTATGGGAAAATATAATGGAATATTGCAGATGGAGAGATAGTCATAAGTGAAACAGCACATTTTTTCCATGGACCTTAGCAGGACAATAACATTTACTGATGCTATCGGGGCAGATGTAATCAGTGGTGCTGGAACACTTTAACAGTGGGGGTGCTGAAAGCCAGGCCCCTTACCCCTGTCCGCGTTCCCCACCCCACCCCCAGAGCTAGGGCAGGGAGCAGGGCCATGTCTCCAGGGCGGTGGGGGAGCCACACCCAGACAGGCTTAAGGAAGCTGAGGCTGGGGCCACAGCTGCGAGCAGGCACGGGGACCCTGGGCCAGCAGCCGGGACTCTGGACGCAGAGCCAGGAGCCCCGGGAGCAGGGCCAGCAGCCAGGATCCCACGTGGGGGACCAGAAGTGGAGCCCCAACTGCAGGGCTGGAAGCCCATGTGTGGGGCTGGGAGCAGAGGCCAGGCATGGAGCCAGCAGCTGGGACCCCTCATGCAGGGCCAGGAGCAAAGCACCGTGTGAAACCTGGGCATGCTGCAGCACACCCTGCACCCCTAGCTCCCGCGCCTATGGATGTAACAGCAGTTCTTCGGATCCTAACATGGTTGAGAACACCATCCCATCCCAACTTCCCAGATAATTATTTAGGTGCAACTGAAGTTCCTTTGGGAACAGAGATATCTCCATCCCAGACTGCAGGACCAGCTGAGGAAGGAAAAAATGCTTTGATACTAGGGGTTGCTTCCCCAACTCTCCCAGGCCATAAGAGCTGCACAGAGGCCTGATGCTCTGGGTGTGGGACCAAGGAGGAGAGAGAACAGAAAGGGGAGATTTTCATTAACCTTTATGGGACCATATAAAGTAGCTTTCACAATGGAACCATGATGCTAACACAAAATTAGCTTCATATTTGCATAATATTATTTTATTTTTAGATCACATCTTTCATGTAAAAGAATCCCAGTCAGACAGATTTTGTTCTCAAATAGATGTGTACAAGTTTCACATACTTCGATAGGACTTTTGTGATTTTATCTGCGCACACAAATTAGCCCTAAATGTACATGCAGGAAGGAGTTGCTTCGTCCATCACCCGCCACAAGTGGCAGCTGGTGCCCAGAATAAGAGGTGGTCCTACAAGTGGTACTTTCTACACAAGCCTTAGCACATTGATATTTTTAAAGTGACACTCACAGACTCAGAAAACACCTCCCCACTCCCCAACACACATACAACTTTATCCCCTTCTGATACACACCGAGCACAGAAGCTCTCTCAGCTCAGAAATCTTCCTACTTAACTGGTGGCTCTTGAAACATCAGAAGCAGAAGGCAACTAGTGGATGAGAGCTGGAACAGCTCATCAAAAAAAATTCTCTGCTCCTTGCCTCTTCCCTGTTTTGCAGAGACTCCGGGCTGGAAGTTACAGAAAGCAAGTGTACACTTTTTTATATGCTATAACCATGGGGCTCATCTCACCAAAGCTGATATTTCCTACTCTGTGCATCCTTCCTTTGCTGTTAACAGTTTGTGTTTTACGTGGTCAGAAATCTTCTGGGGACAGCCAAGTGTACTTCATCCAGTCCTCCAGAAGCAGCAGGAGATACTACATCCTACTGTACAGGAGCCAAACTACACAGTTGTGACATTTTATTAGTCTTAGTCTCATTAATCCCTATGACCAGACACTCCCACACACACCCCACTGAGCTCCAGTCACTTCTGGAGTAGAGTGTAGCAGGTATTTCAACAGTACATGACAACACTACACAAAATCTTAAGAGGGAGTGTGAAGAACAGCAGCATATATAACTGAAATTACAGGAAACTATAGGGAGGCAGAGTGTAATTACTTAAATGGAAATAAGTCTAGGAGCAGCTAATAACTTTGTCCTTACCAAACGATGCCCTGTTTTGTTTTAATTACAGTAATCCTCTTAATAGAAGTAACTTTTAAGATTTATTTTAAAACAAATAGTCACGAGAAATGCATCTTATTTCGGGCTTCTGGTTTTGGTAGTTTATTGATTTCATTTTTCAGGATGTATTTTTAGCATTTTTTGAGTTTTATATAGCTGTCCAAAAATAAGGGTTTTCAGGAATTTCTCTATCAGTAGGGTCTACTTGGACCAATTAATGTGCAGCATGTTAGTCTCCTTAGTCCACATTACCTTAGTGTAGAGAAGCCCTTGGATACAGGTAACCCTTTCTGGTGTTTTTCTGGTGTTTATTGGATAAACCCAGATTTCTTTTCTCTTTCTCTTTTTTTGTACCCAGGTGTTTTATCAGTTAAAATCTAAAATCAGTAACATTGTGGGCCTTCCATATTGATGTAGAGGTTCGACTGGCAACCATTGATACACCACTTTTCACAGGGATTTCCTTGAAGGTTTCCCACAAATACTGACCTCTCCCAACCTTGCTTAGCTTGTAAGAACATGAGAGTGACTGTACTTTAAACAGACCAATGGCCAGCCTAATCTAGTATTCTGCCACTGAGAGTGGCCAACAAAACTCTTTGAACTAATAAACAAAGCCCCAGGAAGTAGGTTACATAACAGATTAGAGCTGAGAAAAATTGGAATTTCCATCCTGTGAAATTCAAACAAATTCAACCTTTGATTTCTTTCTGAAATGGGTCCAAAAGTTGCAACATCAAAGTTTTCTGTGGAATGGAAATTCCACACAATTTCAAATAGAAAATGTATTATCTTTTGTGTTGACATTTTTGATCAAAATGAAACATTTCAACATTCCTGAAATGCAAATGTTTCATTTTGATTTGTGGGACCACATTGCAACATTAAACTGCATTTCTCTATTGCTTTGTGGGATTAGTCATTCCAGTCCCATTCTCTCCTGTGGGCCAGGCTCCCTGTCTGGACTACATCTTCCATAATGGTCCTAGAATAATGTGACTATCATGATGCCCCACCCATAAGAAATTAATTAAGAGATATGGAGCCCAGACCATAGGAGAGAATGGGGGCTGGACTTAGGGTGACCAGATGTCCCGATTTTATAGGGACAGTCCCGATTTTTGGGTCTTTTTCTTATATAGGCGCCTATTGCCCCTCACCCCCGTCCTGATTTTTCACATTTGCTGTCTGATCATCCTACTGGAACGACAACTTCCATAAAGCAATGTGCCATAAGTAAATGTAATGTAATGGGTTTTTTTTGTTTGTTTGTTTAAAAAAAAAAAGATACAAAAGGAAACATTTCAGGTCAGTTAAAAAATGATATACTCTAGTTCAGGATGAACTGTCCTTTCACTTTGATTTTTCCTATAAGAAAATCAAAACTTTTTTTTTTTTTTTTTTTTTACAACAAAATCAAAAATTTCCAGAAAATGCATTTTCTGTTGAAAAATCATTCTAAAGGAAAATTCCCAGCTGGTTCTAGTAAGCATTATAATCCCAACATTACAATTAGGAAAACAGACACAAAAGTAAAATGACTTGCCCACACGGCAGTAACAGAGCCAGGATTAGAAATCCAGGGCTTTTTGTTCATGCTTGTCCTTGCTGCTTAAGGAATTGTATAAATAGTATTGTTAGGCCTTTCTGAAATTCTATCCTCCATAATCTTTTTGTGCTTAGTTAGCAAATTTTATTACACTGCTATTCATTCCCTCTTCGAGCTCGTTAATGAATATACTAAACACTATAAGTCCTATCACAGACAGCCAAACCTGAGAATTGGTCATTTATCCAATGCTTATTTCTTAACCAGGTTTTAATCTATGACAGGACTTCCCCTCTAGCTCCAGGGTTACCAAGTTTCTTTAATAGCCCCTTAGGAAGGACTTTGTCAAAAGCCTTGCGGAATCCAAAAATAAAGCATATGTAACAGTTCTCCTTAGTCCATCATTTTGTTCACTCTTTCAGTAAATTCTAACAGATTATAAAAAGCCACACTAGTTTGTCCCCATCACATTACACTCCTTTTAGAAGCTTTAACATTCTACTTTTTATCATTTTCTTAGTCAGTTCTCTTGATACCAAAAATAATATTCACCCGTCAGTATCTTTAGGATTTACCTTTAAATGTAAGGGTAAGGTGTTTGGCCATCATCCTGGGAAACTGGCTGATTTTTATTGAGAACTTTAAGATTGGTATTCTGGTTAGTAGCCCAACACTGTTGGATTGTAATTCATTCAAAACTCTCAGGTGACTGCCATCCAATCCTGGTGATTTATTGCAATTTAATTTCTTCTCATACCTCTATGAGCTCCACCGACATCTCAGCCTGACATAAGCTGTATAATGGCGACAGCAATGGAAATATTTGCTCGAAAAGTTTCACTAGCTCAGAAATACCCACAATTTAGTTACATGCAATCTATATAAACAGTTATGCTGGATTTAGCTTGTATTTAGTACCACTTGATAAAAAAACTATTACCAATGTGGTTTACATAAATTAAATAAAGGATATTCCATATGGAAACCATATTTTAGCAGCAACCAATGTTTCATAATGAACACACTGACTTGTGCTCTCTGGGGCAGGCCTTCTCTTGCCTCTCACTGGCTGCACTATTCCTGTGATTTGTCTGCTAATATACTTAGCTCATGAAACCCAAGTAATTTGAATATTCTCACTGTAGTTAAAAAGGGATTAATTTCATCCCATGTTGTACTGGTAACAAGATAATTGGCCTCTTAGAAAAGTAGTACAATAAATTGCCCGCATCTATAAGTTATTCCAAACATAGGATGCCAACAGTAATTCATGGCTTGAACATCATTGTTTGTGTAAGTTATTAATGTGTTTTGTCTGTTTTCTTTATAATGTTCAAGTCCCTTTGCTTTGATCTCTGTCATGTAAAATTAATTAACCAACATGCCACAAAGATTCATCCTCTAAGTAGTTTAATATTTTATAAAACATTTGAGTAATATTGAGTGTTTTTCTGTTTTAATAACTACGGTATCTTTGGGTATGTGTACACTGAAATGTAAACCCAGGGTCCAAACTCAGGCTCCAGCCTAACCCTCCTTTTATCTACACCCATTTCGTGCTAAGCCAGAGCTCAGACCCAGGATATCAATACCACATGGGGGTAGAGGGTCCAAGGCTGAGTAAAGCTAGGACTGAGTAAAGCTAGGACCCTATTGCTTTGAAGTATAGACACAGTCCCCACTGGACTTGTGCTCTTGAAATCGCCAAAAATATACCACAATACCGTGGGCCAACTTTCTTTGTCCTCTGTCCAAGTTTTCCTACACGGCACCATGAACAAAGGGCTAGAACAGCCACATTTTGGTAGGGCGCTAGGACATCTGGAATATGGGTGGCTGGACTCAGGCCTGCATACTGCAGTGCAGACACTGAAGCCCCAGGTTGGAACAGTTCCTAACCCGGGGTTACAAATGAGTGTAAATGCTCAAGCCTAGGTTAACAAACCAAGGGCCTGCTAACCTGAGTTCTATCATCTCTGGCCTTATGTTACACTGTAAACATATTCTTTATGTCTCTATTTTACTAGAATCGATATAAGGTGCAAGTTAAGCAAAAATCACTTAGGCTTATGAACTAAGAATCTGAATGAATGTTATATCGCTTTCCTCTAGATTTTAAACTTACAAACTTAATAAAAACTTAATTAGATGTCCTAACAGGTCAAGGCAAGAGAGATAATTTTGCTAACAGGACTTTAAAAGATTCAGCATGAAATCCTGGCCCCTTTGAAATCAATGAGAGTTTTGCCATTGCCTTCAACAGGGGCCAAGAGTTAACTCTCAGTTATGTATAAAATACACTCCAACAGGGGAAAAAGGCTGCTTCTGAAAAGAACACAAAAGAAACTACTGCAACAATAATGGGTTTCCCCTCCTTCCGCTATTCTTTATTGAAAGATTTAAGAGATAGGAGCAAAGCTTGAAAACTTTTACCAGATGCCTACTAGCCAGGGGACTGTGTCTAGTACCAGAGATTAAAAAATGATAGAAAGACAGTACCCTCATTGCAGGTCCCAAGAAAAGTGCTCAGATGAGAAGTCTGCCTGAGTGATTTCATAGAAAATGACAACTTTTTAACAGAAGTTTAAAGCAATCTTACTGAATTTCTAATTATGTCCTTGTGACAGAATTCTAGAGAATGGTTCCAAAAAAAAATCTGGATCCTCTAGAAAATATCGCATTCTCTATTAAATTCTGTAAGTTTTCAGAGTAATTTTTCAAGCCCCATTGGTTTAACCGCAATTAAGTTCCATAGAACATTTTCATCAGGACTAGCAATGCCAACTCCCATGTTCCTTGATACCAGTAGGAATCATACCCGGTATTTCCTACCAGAGTGCAGTCTCTGCACCCTGCCTTAAGTCCAGATTCCTATACGTTTGATAAATCTGTAGCACTCCCTAACCCTGGTAGGAGCAAGAAACAGGTCTTTTGAGGCAGATCCTCAGCTAATGTCAATTGCCATAGCTCTACTGACTTCAGTGGAGCTATGTTGCATGCAGTGCTGTTGTAGCCATGTTGACCCCACAGTATTAGAGAGACAAGGTGGGTGAGGTAATATCTTTTATTGGCCAAACTTCTGTTGGTGAGAGAGACAAGCTGTCGAGCTTACACAGAACTCTTCTTCAATGGAACTGTGACAGGTTATATCAGCTGAAGATCTGCCCCTCCCTCTTTACTCCACTGCTCAAACTTAAGGTAAACTTCCAGACATCTGGTGAATTTCAGTGCTTTTCAGAACTCAGTAGTGAAACTCACCATATAATTGTCAGTTTGACTATTTCTATCATCTCTGATCCACTCACTAGATAAAGTTTCCTACTCACTGCTGGCGAGTGCATTTTTCAGCCTTTGTAGAGAAATGGGATCAAGTGGCCTGAAAACAGGGCAAAGAGCCAGAAACTCCTACTTTCTAATTTCAACTTCTGTGGCTTCTGGCAAGCTAAGAATGCTTTCTGCCTCAATTTTCACCCTCTCTAAAAATGGCGATATTTACTTACCTACTACTCAGAGTGGCTGAGAGGATTAATTGCCATAGTCTTTATGTTTGCAGAATTACTGATGTTAAAAATTGCTATACAAGTGCTTAAATCAAAATAATTTTCAATGCTAAGCTAGTGTCTAAATATATACTCTTCAACTCAGATCAGAGAACTGTAATGGAAAAAGAGTAGATGTGATATTTATATTTGGACAAGAGACATGTAGCTTCAGAATGGACAATATTTGTCAAGAAATTGAAAAGAGTAGTTCCACTTGCCAACCAGTGTAATTTCAGATAGCAATTCTACCCTTTACCCACAAAAGTAATCAGAAAGGTAGTTCCATTGTAATCCAGTGTACCAGACTGGGATTGTCTTGTCATGTTGTCCAAATCATTTGCACCTTTTTGCAAAGCTTAGAAAGCTACGCTGGACTTAAAAAACAAACAAACAAAAAAAAAACCCTAAGAACTTAAATTCAGACCACCTTTGCTTAATCAACAAAGTATTCCTGTTTTTCTCACATGCATCACCAAATCAATAGGAACAGTTTTCCAGGAGCAAGCACTTTGTCTGTTCCCCAACTCTGCAGCTGCAGGATGTAGAAGGCTCTATACTAGGTCCTGCTCCTAATGCCGCTATATTGACGTTTTACCTCAGTCTGCTGATAAGAGAAGTCCAGAATGTAGTTGGAACAAGTAGGTTGCTTTTGTTTCTAAATTTTACCATGAGGTAAACTAGGTTAGGTCAATTCCAAGCAGGGGAATAGGGCTGCCCTCGGTGAGGCTACCTCAGAGTTAAACAAAAGTGCCTTGTCTTCACTTTTTTTTACTTCAGGATAGCTCACATACAGTAGTCACCCCAAGAGGGGGGAACATCCTTTTTTAGCAGTGAAGGCAAGACCTAAGTTGACTATCTCCATAAAAGCTGAGCATCACAGAAGCAGGTCCCACCCAAGCTACACATTTTAATCACAAGGTAACCAAGGCAAAGGATGTTTTGTAAGATAACACCTCAGGCTCACTTGTTTTTGTAGGCCAAGGCTTTAGCATGATTCAGGAATGTGGTCACAGTATCATCAACAGTACAAAATGGAACCACACTGTTAAAGTGATCTCTGATATGGCTGTAACTGTACCATAAATGAGTCCCTGGTAAACTGGAAAACATTTTTCTCCATTGATTCTGGATGTAATGCCTTACCAAGTATTTAATGTCATCCTAGATCTCCAGGCCTTTTATTTTTAGGGCCACGAAGAGCACACCATTCCAATAACGTAAAGGAAGCTCTGTGTAAATATCCAAAGAACTTCTTAGTATGAAAATGATGCAGTGGAGATTAAAATGGAAAGAACTCCCCTCTCCCCCAATCCTGACAATTTCAGGACAAAGTAATTATTCTTTGGGGTGGTATTACAAGGAGACCTCAGAAGCATTTTCAGTGAATGGGAAAACTAATGTAAATAACTATATTATAACAACAAATGTTTAATTTCTAGAGCACCTTTCATTAAGGGTGTGTAAAGACCTTAAACTAGAGACTGTCATTTCCAGTTTACAGATGTAGAAATTAAGGCACAGGGGGTGGAATCCTGGCCCCATTGAAGTCAAGGGCAAAACTTCCAGGAAGTTAAGTTGCATGGCCTCGGGCAAGTCAAAATTGAATGACACAGAAAAGCTAGGAACATGACCCAGGATTTGTAACTCTAACATCCCTTTCTCTAATCACTAAATTAAGGGTATGTCTACACTATGAAATTAGGTCGATTTTATAGAAGTCGATCTTTAGAAATCGATTTTATATAGTCAATCGTGTATGTCCCCACTAAGCGCATTAAGTCAGCGGAGTGCATCTTCAGTACTGTGGCTAGCAGTGTGGTGCACTGTGGGCAGCTATCCCACAGTTCCCGCACTCTGCTGCCCATTGGAATTCTGGGTTAAGCTCCCAATGCCTGATGGGGCAAAAACATTGTTGCAGGTGGTTTTGGGTACA
Organism: Mauremys mutica; assembly: GCF_020497125.1. Classification (NCBI taxonomy): domain Eukaryota; kingdom Metazoa; phylum Chordata; order Testudines; family Geoemydidae; genus Mauremys; species Mauremys mutica. The sequence continues at coordinate 101,435,317 of NC_059077.1, read as the reverse complement.
TGTCATCAGTCTCCCCTCCCTCCCTCCGTGAAAGCAATGGCAGACAATCATTTTGTGCCTTTTTTCCTGGGTTACCCGTGCAGACTCCATAGCATGGCAAGAATGGAGCCCACTCAGCTCACCGCTGCTATTGTGAGCATTGTAAACACCTTGCGCATTATACTGCAGTACGTGCAGAGCCTGGCTTAGAGACGGCAGCACAAGGATGATTGTGAGGAGGACATTGACACAGATGTTCCTGAAAGCATGGGATGTGGCAGTTGGGACATCATGGTGGCAGTGGGGCTGATTGATACAGTGGAACGCCGATTCTGGGCCCGGCAAACAAGCACAGACTGGTGGGCCTGCATAGTGTTGCAGGTATGGGATGATTCCCAGTGGCTGCGAAACTTTCACATGCATAAGGCCACTTTCCTGGAACTCTATGAGTTGCTTTCCTCCGCCCTGAAGCGCAGAAATACCAAAATGAAAGCTGCTCTGACAGTTGAGAAGTGAGTGGTGATAGCCCTGTGGAAGCTTGCAATGCCTGACTGCTACCGGTCAGTTGGGAATCAATTTGGAGTGGGCAAATCTACTGTGGGGACTGCTGAGATTCAAGTAGCCAAGGCAATCACTGACATTCTGCTATCAAGGGTAGTGACTCTGGGAAATGTGCAGGTCATAGTGAATGGCTTTGCTGCAATGGGGTTCCCTAACTGTGGTGGGGGGATAGACAGAATGCATATCCCTATCTTGGTACCGGACCACCTTGCCAACCAGTATGTAAACTGCAAGGAGTATTTCTCAACGGTGCTGCAAGCACTGGTGAATCAAAGGATGTTTCACCAACATCAGTGTGGGATGGCTGGGAAAGGTGCATGACGCTCGCATCTTTAGGAACTCTGGGCTGTTTGAACAGCTGCAAGAAGGGACTTATTTCCCAGACCAGAAAATTACTGTGCGGGATGTTGAAATGCCAATAGTTATCCTTGGAGAACCAGCCTACCCCTTGCTCCCATGGCTTATCTCTGAGATAAGGGGGAGATGTTTAGGTAAGGCGGGGTGGGAGGTTGAGGCAAATCACCTAGTGGCCGATTTTGAGCAGCCAGACACCAGGGTGGTTAGAAGAGCACAGCAGGGCGCGCTACGCATCAGAGAGGCTTTGAAAACCAGTTTCATGACTGGCCAGGCTACTGTGTGAGAGTTGTATGCGTTTCTCCTTGATGCAAACCCACCCTCTTTGTTGATTTTAATTCCCTGTAAGCCAACCACCCTTCCCCCTTCGATCACAGCTGGCAAAGGAAATAAAGTCACTATTGTTTTGAAACCGTGCACTCTTTCTTTATTAATTAAAAAAAAAAGTGAGATAATTGACAAGGTAGCCCGGGTGGGGTGGGGGAGGAGGGAAGGACAAGGCCACATTTCTTATTGTAGCCACACTACAAATCAAAACTGTCTGAATGACAGCCTTCTGTTGCTTGGGCCATCCTATGGAGTGGAGTGGTGTGGCTGGGTGCCTGGAGCCTCCCACCACCCCGATTCTTGGGTGTCTGGATGAGGAGGATATGGGAATTGGGGAGGAGGGCAGGTGGTTATACAGCGGATGCAGCGGCAGTCTGTGCTATTGTTGGCTTTCCTGCAGCGCCACCAGACACCTGAGCATGTCCGCTTGCTCCCCCATTAGCCTCAGCATCGCATCCTGCCTCTTCTCATCGTGCTCACTTAATGCTTTCCTGGACTCTGCCACAGAATGCCTCCATGCATTCAGCTGCGCCCTATCAGTGCAGGAGGACTGCATGAGCTCGGAAAACACATCATTGCGAGTGTGGTTTTTTTCACCTTCTAATCTGCGATAACCTCAGGGACGGAGATGATAGGGGGAGCACAGAAACATTTGCACCTGCGGGGGGATAAAAAGGGAGAGTAAAATTTAAGATGATACATTACTGAGAACAAAAGGGAGACTCTTTCACAGTGAATCAAGCAATTCACAGCAGACAGCACATGTGCTTTAGGTACAAGGTCACATTTTGCCTTTTATATTGAGTGTCTGCCGGTATGATGACACATCACACACGGCTGGGCAACAGAATTCAGTTTCCAGGCAACCATGGTAAGCCAAAGGGTACGTGGGGTTGGCTTCCTTCTGCCTTCATAACATGTGGGAATGGTTTCAAACCGCAGCGCCCTCCTTTCCCATAGCAATCAATGCCAGTTGGGTTTGCCATTTAAAAGGAGGGGCTGCGGTTTTCAGGTGGATGTGCAGCACACATCTCTCCCCACCCCACCGCGTGACTATTCTCTGGGATGATCCCTTCACCCCTCCCCCCACCATGTGGCTATTCTCAGGGATGATCCCTTTTAGCCAAGTGCAAACAGCCCAGCATGAACGGGGTCCTTTTACTGTTCCCTTACACCAATTCCCCTATTTCAACCAGGTGACCATGAATGATATCACTCTCCTGAGGCTAACACAGAAAGATATAGACCGAGTGTTGCTTGAATGCGACCAAAATCCAGGACCATTCACTGCCATGCTTTGTGCTGCAATGATTCCAGACTACTTGCTACTGGCTTGACATGGTAAAGTGTCCTACCGTGGAGGATGAAATAAGGCAGCCCTCCCCAGAAACCTTCTGCAAAGGCTTTCAGAGTACCTCCAGGAGAGTTTCATGGAGATATCCCTGGAGGATTCCTGCTCCACCCCCAGACATGTTAACAGACTTTTCCAGTAGCTGTACTGGCCGCAAATGCATCCCAAGTCTTCAGGGCAAATCAGACATTAAACACTATTGCTTTTAAACCTTTACTGTAGTTATAAATGTTCACTTACCAGAGGTGCCTTCTCTGGCTTCAGGGTCGGGGATCCCGCCTTGGGAGGGTATTGGCTCCAGGGTGATGAAAAGGTCCTGGCTGCCAGGGAGAACGGATTCACTGCTTGCCTGCTGCACATTCTCCTCCTCCTCTTCCTCATCCACAAAATCTGCCTCCCTGTTGCGTGAGACTCCCCCCTTGCAGGTGTCCACGGACAGTGGTGGGGTAGTGGTAGGACCCCCTGCCCCTTAGAATGCCATGCAGCTGATCATAGAAGCAGCATGTATGGGGCTCCGACCCGGAGCAACCGTTTGCCTCCTTTGTCTTTTGGTAGGCTTGCCTGAGCTCCTTAACTTTCATGTGGCACTGCTGTGTGTCCCCCATTGTAGCCTCTGTCCATCATGCCCTGTGTGATTTTGGCATATATATTAGCATTTCTTCTTTTTGATCAGAGTTCTGCCTGCACAGATTCTTCTCCCCATACAGCAATCAGATCCAGTGTCTCCTGTTCAGTCCATGCTGGAGCTCTTTTGAGATTCTGGGGGGACTGCATGGTCACCTGTGCTGCTGAGCTCACCACGCTGACCAAACAGGAAATGAAATTCAAAATTTCCCAGGGCTTTTCCTGTGTACCTGGCTAGTGCATCGGAGTTGAAAGTGCTGTCCAGAGCAGTCACACTGGAGCACTCTGGGATAGCTCCCGGAGGCCAATAACGCCGAATTGCGTCTTCACTACCCCAAATTTGACCCAGCAAGGTTGATTTTAGCACTACTCCCCTCGCCAGGGAAGTCAATTTTAGGAGCCCTTTAGGTCGACAGAACTGGGTTGGTTGTGTAGATGCATTCATTATAAAATCGACCTAATGTGGCTAAATTCGACCTAACCCCGTAGTGTACCCCGTTCCCTCTCATACAAAGCTGGTACCATGTCAGGTAAGTAGTGCAGGATGGGCTCTGTTAAAATACTAAGGTTTTAACTTCTGACTGTAACTAGTACTGGGTGAACAGTTTGCCACTTCTAGAGGTGTGTCCAATCTGAATCCAAAGCTAACCTCTAAAACTCTTTGGTTGACAAATGAGTCTGGAAAGTCTACAAGAATAGATTCTTATGAGATTTCTAATAATTTCTCATCTCAGGCAGGGCTGAAAATATCATAAATGCTTTGGTCTAAGTCTGTTGAAGCTCTGGCTTCTTCTACCAGCTCAGAAATGGTTGAGATGTCAAAGGCTCATGCACACACAAGACAGCTTCCAAACATGCTCCAAAAATATTTGGGTTCAGATAGAGTTTCAGGTCAGCTCCTAGTTTATTTGAACTGTTTCTGCTCTTTGGGCCAGGGACAGTCTTTTTGTCCAGCGTTTTGTACAATACCCAGCAAGATACTCCTACTTCATAATAATAGTTGACAGCACATACAGACAAGACATCTTAAGCTGACTTATTTTAGGGCTTACAATTGTTTTCTGAAATTTTTCAAATTCAGAAAGTTTCATGGAAAATGTTTTGCACAGATCTAGTTATAATGGAAATGCTGACAGATCTCTAATTATAACAATGTTATTGTCAGAGTCTGCTACTACTGGAACAAGATTTGATTACGTTCATATTTTTCTAACTTTAAATTTCAATGTTCTGCTACTAATTACAAATGTCAAAAACAGAACAAAAGCTCACTTGCTTGGCTGGTTGACTTCTGCACACATGTCAAACACACAGAGTTCATTAATGATTTCAAGGTTCCAGAAATGATAGCAATCTCTAAAGCAGCACTGTTGATTATTTTATTATTCCTTTTCAGATTAGCATCTTTCTGTACTGAAAATACTGCTCGGTTCAATTTCTTAAATTCACAATACATATCAAATAAATAGTTTTACACTTTGTGAAAGTGTAAATGAAAGTCCCATAAAGCTATCTGGGTTCTATATTTAAAATAAAAAACAAACAAAAAATACTAAGCCCTAAATTAAAGCAAACATGAGCCAGTTTCCCTGAATTGCACCTCATCAAGCTATCATTAGAAACACAAACTTAGTACGCACACTAACTAGAGGTAGTTAAAAAACAGCAAGCCAGTGCCATGCTCCTCTGAGATAGAGAATGAAGACCTCTGCTCTTCTCTGTCCTCTTTACGTAAAGATGTCTTTTCTGGGTGAGAAAAACAATAGCAAGACAACAATGAATAACCCAGCGGTCTGTAAAGAACAAGAGAAAGGTGTGATTTCTACAACCAAGTGTACGATACAAAATAGAATGTGCATAAACATTTACTGAACACAAATAAATAGCCTGTGTATCAATTACTGTAATTTTGGTGATAGCCAGGTGTAGTGTTTCTCCCCCCTCACTTTGTTTTGGTTCTGTGTGAAAGGCCCTTCCAAACAGCAAGACACCCCAACCACACACAAAGTGACGTCAAATACACAATTAAACAAAGTGAAAAAACAGAGGAAAATACTTTTTCATTTCTAGTAATCCAAGGTGTAACTTTTAACAATAGCAGGAAAACCATTTTCAGACAAAAGTGTGATTGATGTGGACAGAGCAGCAAAATGAGGACAGATTCATGCATAGAATTAAGTGAGAAACCACAACTTTTATTAACTTTTAACACAAAGCAGGGGTGCCACCCACTCATTACCCATACTCTCCTGTGCCAGGCATTTAATTGGTTCTAGTACGGCGGTTACAGGGCTCCTTACCATATAACCCATAACTGGTGCCACGGCTACTTACCATATAACCCATAATGTGGGGTAGGTTCTCCTCAATCTACCCGCCAGAACTCCGCTCTCCTAAGCATCCTTTCTCCTCCACAACTGGGACAGAGGGTGCAGCAGGATGGGGACCTCAGCCCACAAGGTATGATCTGGGCCCATAAAGACTACCAGGTCTCACCCTATCGCCTGAAACCAAGGCCCACCACAAATACCCCAGTTCTTTTACCTTTAGGAAGAGTTCATTTTATTCTCTTAACCACACTGGAAACTGGCCGCAAGTTGCGACAAATAAACAACTCCACCCCAGTTAGGCACTAAGCACATTCCTACTTAACCCGATGTGACCTGCAGGTGCTGCAAGGAAGGCAAAAAACACTCTGGTCGTCTGCCAATTTGGTACATGGGAGAAAAAAATATTTCCTGAGCCCCTAAACAGGCAGTTCGCTAGACCCACAGCATCTGTCAGGTTGGGTTCCCATTCCTAGTTAGAGTGGATAGGGTGAGTTGCTGGAAAGGAGCTGAAAGACACTTCAAATGGCATCTGCGCTGAGCTACATCCTTGGAGCTGCGGAATGCTGGCCAATGAACACTGCAGCTGGCCAATGGGTGCCAGAGACTCCCGGGAAGGAGTATCTCCCTCCCTTGCCACTGGGACTGCTCCTGTTTCACCTGCACATTGATGCAGATGGTGGCCTTTTAAGTACACAGTACCTCATTAACTTACTCTACACAATAATTAAAAAGACCAACTCTTGAAGATACATAAGGACTAGCAATTACTATGGGGAACTAATTTTATGCAAACATACTGAAAGACATGTGGGGTATTTGAACCTGGTACCTGGATTGTTCTTCCAGTAAATTTAAACGTTTTTAAGGCAATTTGTGAAACTGTGACCACACTGTGCATGAATAAAACCCCTACAATTATTTCACTTCTCTTATAGGATCTAATTCTGCCTGTGTTCCTACTGGCTCACACAGAACTCTTGCAAGCAGACAGTTGACATTTCCTCACCCAATTTTGGTTCCTCCATACAACACATGAAGAGACTCAGCTTTACAAGCTCCTTGCCATGCAAGACATAGAACTCAGGACAAAGCCTAGAGGACATTTAATATGGTCCACATATGCCCCTCAACAAGGCAATGGGAAGTGCACACTCACTGTCAGACAAATTATTTATACTCATGATAGGAATAATCAATGAGGAGTAGGAGCATTTGTACTCAGAATATTGTTACGTGTTAGTGATGCCTTTGCTGTGTTAATGCACATAGGTTCTGGAATTCTTTACACAGTAGGCCAGAATTGAGTACATAATTTTCACAGAAAACCAGATTACTGTAAATTGTACCAATACTATGAAAATATTTTCAACAACTTTGGGTTTTTTCTCAGAATGTTAAAAAATACCCTCATGTTTTAAAAATATTCTTCAGATACCCCAAACCGTAACATTTTAAATGATGTAATTAGTCTTGTAACAGCAACACATAATGCAAAGAAGAAATCTAACAGTAATTAACAATTTAACCACCTCTTCCTTTCAATCAACAGACTGAAAGAGATACTTGGTTTTCTGGTTTGCTTGGGGTTTTTAACCTCTTTTTAGAAAAAAAGTATACTCACTTTGATGGGGTGGTTTTATAATAAGAGCAAAATAAAGTCAGCTGTTGATAAATTAATCTTTGGACAGATCAAGAACTGTGACTCAGATCCTCCTCCTCTGCAGATAAACCTGCAGGAAGGCCTTATGGAGGTTTCCCCTCCGCAGAGATTCCCTCCACTATCATAATCTCAGTAGAAGGGTAGGTTTTCATCCTCATGGAAGTGTGAGGGGGCCCTTAGCATTAACAGGGCATTTTCCTCCCTACCAACAGGGGGTTCTTTTGCAGCCATGTTACTGGGAACTTCTCCAGACAGAAAGTACTCTGGGACCCACAGGACTGGAGAAGGGATTACATACAACCACACCAGTCCTCATCCTCTCCACCCCCAGCTGGTTTACTCCCAACCACCTCTCCTAGCATGGAAACAGGACCTTATGGGGAGGACCCCACAGGAGAATATAGATAAAGATGGTGCTGTAGAAGGCTGAGCCCCAATTCTCTGTGAAAGATTGGGGTGGGGGAGTTATTCTGCTTGGGGATCTGGCTCTCTGTGGCTAACAGAAGTAAAACACATCTGTATACTCAGCAGCATTTAAGTTTTGAACAAGGTTTTTTTCTATTTTCTAAGCAGAATAATATTCCTTCCTTTGCTTAGACACAAATATAAAAATCTCCAAAACTCACCCATATCTGCCTATTTATTGGAAAAAGTATGTATTCTCTCACCATAAGCAAATACTAAAAGTAGCCGTTACTAAGCAACGTTTATCATTCAGTTTAAACCTGCTCATTGAAGTTAAGACTTATCATAATGTTTCATAAGACAAGATAAACATTGACCTTACATTTATAGCACTGTTTTTACAGGTTGTTAGTAGAAGAGCACTGATTACTTTTGGGAATATTAGACATTAGTGTAGCTGTTTAACTTCTCTGGTCTGCTTCTATGATTATGTATTCCTACACTTTTGTAGTAGAAACAAAGAAACAAAAGTAGAATTACCTAAATGAAGGAGACACACCAAAATATTGAGTAAGAGACAAAAGACTTGACTTTCGAAGAGGACTGGTGAGTTTGGGTGCGCTTTAAAAGAGGATGATTTTTAGAGAGCGGACACATAGCACTATCTGAAAATCAGGCTCCTTTAAGGTTGAAATTGGGCACCAAAAACCAACTAGTCAGTCTTGAAAATTTAGGCAACAGTTCAACAAGGTCAAACAAATGGTTTTCCTTTTTATTAAATGTATGGATTCTGAGCAAAGGTATAGCCACAATTTCCTTTTGTCCTAACTTAGAATATAAGAACATAAGAACGGCCATACCGAGTCAGACCAAAGCTCCATCTAGCCCAGTATCCTGTCTACCAACAATGGCCAATGCCAGGTGCCCCAGAGGGAGTTAACTTAACAGGCAATAATCAAGTGATCTCTCTCTTGCCATCCATCTCCATCCTCTTACAAACAGAGGCTAGGGACACCATTCCTTACCCATCCTGGCTAATAGCCATTAATGGCCTTAACCACCATGAATTTATCCAGTTCTCTTTTAAATGCTGTTATAGTCCTAGCCTTCACAACCTCCTCAGGTAAGGAGTTCCACAAGTTGACTGTGTGCTGTGTGAAGAAGAACTTCCTTTTATTTGTTTTAAACCTGCTGCCTATTAATCTCATTTGGCGACCCCTAGTTCTTGTATTATGGGAATAAGTAAATAACTTTTCCTTATCCACTTTCTCCACATGACTCATGATTTTATATCTATCCCCCCTTAGTCTCCTTTTTTCCAAGCTGAAGAGTCCTAGCCTCTTTAATCTTTCCTATATGGGACCCTCTCCAAACCCCTAATCATTTTAGTTGCCCTTTTCTGAACCTCTTCTAGTGCCAGTATATCTTTTTTGAGATGAGGAGACCACATCTGTATGCAGTATTCGAGATGTGGGCATACCATTGATTTATATAAGGGCAATAATAGTCTCAGTCTTATTCTCTATCCCCTTTTTAATGATTCCTAACATCCTGTTTGCTTTTTTGACCGCCTCTGCACACTGTGTGGACATCTTCAGAGAACTATCTACTTAAGTGGATGTTTTTCAAGAAAAATGGAGTAAAAGACTCAGTTGAAACCTCAGGATATGGTCCAGTTTTCACTTGGTTGTCAACACTCTGATGTAGGGTTTCAGACCCACACACTCTGATATTGTGCTAAAGCACATGAAGCTGAAAATGAAAATGACTAATCTATTAACTTTGACTAGGCACTGAAATGCCTGGAGTAATAAAACAGCACAATTGGTCAAAAATAAATTAGATTTTTTAAATTATTTCATATTTAATAATCTCTGAAGTTATTAATAATTAAATGTAGTAAGAAAATATTTAAAATATGCATATAATATTCAACTTGGCATTTCTTTGAGTGTTTTGTCTGAGTGAGGGAGAACTGAACAACAGAATCAGTTAATACCTTTTGACAATATTTGTCAAAGTGTGTGATGGCAATAGGAATAAGGACCTTAAGATTAGGCCCTGGTAATCAATAGGAATAAAAAAGGTTGATTATTTCTTCTAGATTTTGTAAATGTTGCCTAAAAAGCTCACAAGTCTCATCACTTTAAAAACAAAAACAACCTCTCAGACTTCCAAAAGCAGGAAGTGACATGTATTAAATCAATTACTCTTCTAGACACGATCCTTTTAAAGGTCTCACCCTATGGCCAATTTCTGAGAAGTTCTGAGCATTTCCATCTCCCACTGAAGTCAGTGGAAATTTCAGCTGGTGCTCAGCAAATCTCGGAATTTAACCTGACACAATTAGGGGCAATATCACAGTACAATGTGAAGGCTATGCTGAGCTCAGCTACCAAAGGACACAAAGGTAAGGGTCAAATTGTACTTTCCATTTACTGTGGTGTAACAGAGCAGAATTTGGTCAAAAGCACACAAATGTTATCTATATTTAAATGTTTTAGCAAGAGCAAATGAGAAATTGCTAGGCCTTTTTCGTTCAACTTGGTAATTGGTGCACATTGCAGTAATATCCCAAAGGCCCTGTTAAAGACTGAGGCCCCATTGTGGCAAACACTGTACAAACACATAGGAAGAGACAGCCCCTGCTCCAACCTTTCAATTGGAAAAGACAAAATGCCAACAAAGGGCCACTGTTGGCAAATGTCACGTTAGTTCTATTGTTTTATATTATATATTAAAAATATTGGGGGGAGGACAGGAGCATGGGAATAGGAAATAGGAATAGGAATAGGAAAAAAGGAACAAAAAACAACAGTTGGGAGAGAAAAGAGGCTATGGAAAGACAAGAGGGAGGACAGAGAGAGCACTGAAAGGCAGGGAGAATGAGGCCAGCTGCAGAAAGACTCTGATTAAGAGGGGAGAGAGGAGAGATGAGCAGTCAGTCAGTCATCAGCAGAAAGGGAAGAAAGAATCTCCACAGATCAAAATGAAAAAAGTGAAAGTCTCTTATAAGGGATGGGAGTAAAGGTCTGGCTCCACCCTCAGGAGCATTTCTCTTCCTGCCCCAGTGCACACGGCTGGGAGAGGCAAGGGCTGTTTGGGGGCTGTTTCCTTCTGGAGCAACCCCTTCCAGGGATAATGCCCCTTTTCTGGGGCATCAAATACTGCCCTCGCTTTTGAAACCAAGAAGATGTGCACTTAAGCCCTTACAACATATATGTTCATATGGGAAGAAACACCTTTACATTCCAAAATCAAGGTCCTAATATGGACCTGAAGTATTATAATGGTTGTTTATCCATATCCTATCAAAATATATTATATTTAACATTGGTTAAAAGGTTTGCATTACTACAGAATATAACACCACTATAACATTCCTTTTCCTGGTAATCTAAGGATTAGGATCAGCTGTCACAAAGTGAACAGTCACTGAAAGCAACTGGATTGCAATAGTTCATCACAGCATAATTAGTAACAATTTTGCTAAAAATGTGTAGTAACAGTTAGTATGAATCCATCAACTAAACGGTATTAATGGTGTTATTTGTCAACTGTCCAAGTATTGCTGGAAGCCCAAAGAAGAGCCGAGAACTACCTTCTTATTTGCTGAATCCATACAAGTGATCCTTTAGCGTATATTTCTAAGGGGCTCAATTCAGCAATCCTCAGCACGCTGAACTCCCATTTACATCAATGGCCTGCGCGCACACACATACACAGGAGCAATGTCCTACAGCATTCTGTTAAACAGAACTGGACAAATATCTAAAAATATTTCTATGAATATCTGCTCAACCAAAATACTGAATTTACTCTGCACATGTTGGTGCTCCTTTCATATTCGCTTTCTGTGGACATTCTGGTGATTACATTTCCTGGCAGGAATGCTTGTAGAACAGAGAACTGAATAGGGAGTGAATGTTGGTGCTCTAGAAAGGGGTTCACCAAATGTGGGCTTTTTTAATAGGGCATTGCAACACAATATAATTGTGCCATGAGGAAATATAAGATTCAGGCTGCTGAATTTCCTTAAAGTTTGGCATCTATCAGCTTACCTGAACGTGATTGGCTCAGATGAGCCTGGATCATTTCCCTGAACCATAAAACCTAGGTTCACCCCTTAAAACGATAATGTTTCTATACCATCAGCCAAATAAATGCTAGAGGAATATAAGTGATGTATATACACACTACATCTACGATCTCTGAAGGATTAAAAATGGTATTTTTCATTAATATAATGCCTTTCATCTCAAAGTATTTGAAAGCTTTTCACAGACACATCTGGATCAGACAGTACAAGCCCACCTAATAAATATATCACTGAACAACAGAAGGATTAGACTTAAGTTTGGCCGAGGACAATGGCTCTTATAAAATGTACCACTGGATCTTTGCGCTTTATTCTCTGAATCAGGAGCATAAACAGAATTACTGTAAATGGGCACAGCACAGGTGTGAGAAGAGAATCAGGGCCTTAATGTCCACAGAAACAGGCAGGGGCTTATTTTTAAGGTCTCCTTTGAAAGATTTCCTGACACAGTAAACTGCACAGTACTCAGTTCATCTACCCACTGAAGGGCTGAGAGAGTGGATCCTGCTGTGATGTGAAATGGCAATTCCAGGGAATACAGACATTCTAAAACTCAGGCTGAATCCTGAACTCTTTTCACAGTCCTTGCTCAGGTAACACCCTGGCTTCAGGATTTGGTCCCTGTTGTTTAGACCTGTAAGTCATCCCCCTCCAGGTTAGTCTTCTTGTGTTCTAATACCGTATGTGCTGTAAACCAGAGAGGAACAGAAAATGTGCAATGGCATTAGAAGCTGCAGAATCTCTTTAAAATCCAAAGCAAAAAACTGATGTGTGAATTTAGAACGACAATGGATTTTACTTTCCAGTGATTTTTAATGGGGTACATAGGGTATTAGTGGACCCGTCTTGTTTAAATTATGTGAAAATCTGAGATGTACAGTGCATAAATGCAGGTAAAATAAGGCCCCTATAGATTAGTGCCAGTCACTGAAATGTTTACACATTCCAGGTAAAATATTCCATTGTTATAAATTCTGTAAAGACTAATTAAAGAGTTTTCAGAGCTTTACCTTCCAGTCTGTGTAACTGAGACTTTTTACGTCTGACCTGCAGGAATAAAATATCCTTGACTGCTGAACTGCCTGCCTTCACAGTAGAAAAATATTATTTTAAAAACTAGATTAGATCTCTTTATATAGTATGCTAATAGCTAAGACATTCTTAAATCATAAAAATGGCTGTTTTCAGGTTTTAGCCTGGTTTCAGAAAACCTCTAGAACCTTTTCATTTGGGTGGATCTAGTAGGCAATATGTTATAACTAGCTCTTTTTATTTTACAATCAACTTAAAAGTTGGGTTCAAAGTTGGCTTTAAAAGTTCCATATACCAAGTAAGTTACTCATACAATTGTGTTCATTCAGAGACAGATTCTGTTCTCGGCTGCACAGTTTAAGAGGCTGGAATAACTCTACTGAAATCAACAGAATTATTCTAGATTTATTTTAACTGTAATCAGAATTTGGCTCAATGGACCAAATTCAGAGGTGACAGAAATGGTGGAGAAAGTTTCATGTTGTAAGATGGGCATGAATGTTTTAAACCAGTCAGTGTGTACGTCTACAGTGCAAAAAATAATCATCATCATAATAAAAAAATCCCACAGCAGCAAGCCATAGAGCCTGGATCAACTGATCCAGGCTCGCGGAATGATGGACAAAATAGCACTGCCGATGTCCCTGCTCAGGCTGAGCCCAGGCTCTGAGACCCTCCCCCCCCTTTCCAGGTTTCACAGCCTGGGATCCAGTCCGAGCGGGATAGTCTACTCAGCTATTTTTAGCCTCATAGCACAAGCCATGCGGGCCTCTGGGAGTCACTGCCATGGAATTTGGGTTTTTTTTTGCTGTGTAGATGTACCCAGTATTAGTTACATCCTGAAGGGAGCAAAAAGACATTGGTAGCAGCAAACGAATCAAAGAAAGATGGTGTAACAAAGTGCACTAGAGATTGCTTATTTACACCTTCCTATTGATTAGTTTTCCTCCTACAGTCCCTTTCCTTCATTCACACTTATACCAACTTACACTAATTTACAGATATGTGATTTATATCACGAATTATATCATAAGCATCACGTGTACAACTTGCCCAGCACAAGATAAGAAATTAACATTCTAATTTGCTGAGTTTCCGTACATTGAGGGGAAGATCAATCATTTTAGTTCCTTACATATTGTAATATGACTCTTTTCAATTTGTTTTTGTATATATTTCATAATATAGATATTTCAGCCTATTTCTGAATGACTTGAACACACTAGCATTTTCCACACAGAAATAGAGCAAATGTGACATGAGCTGTGCTCTTTTTCATATCACAAACCAAATTTGACCCATGTTATTCACCTTTCAACTTTTATAACCTGTAGGATTCAAACTTCTGATTTCATTATATTGTTATTTTGGGTTGATAGACAATATTTTTTAACCAAAAATGCCACTAAACTAGGGAGACTTGGAATTTATCATTTCCAACCACCCACTTGGCCAATGAACTAAACAGTATTCCCAGTTCTCTGGCAGATCATGGCAGGTAGCTCATTAGATTGTTCTTCACGTTGAATTACTGAAAAGGGTGATGTATTTATAATACCTCTTGCAATGCTATAAAATGGCTCATCAATCTGTTTTATTCAAGGAAAGTCCACATAAGGCCACTAGTCTGTTACTGGCAATAAACCTTGGGTGCATTTTCAAAAGACCTGCATATTAGATAGTGATTTATAGTCCCTGTCCAAGAAATCAAACATGACACTAACAAGGCACGGGATAACTCAAGTGACACTTTCAAAAGCAATATAATTCAGAAAGTACATCATCTGAGTATTACACACACTATGAGAAGGAAAACAGAAGAATATCTTATTTTTCAAGAGAGCATACACTTGGAGGAAAAAATAACCCCCCACTCATTTCTATATCCATTTCCTTTTTGTTTTTTAAAAAATGTAATATAGTATCCCACTTGGTTTGCTGTAGTGTGTTAGGCTTTGTCTGCACTGCCAATTGAATGACAAAACTTTTGTAGTTCACAGGTGCTTTAAAAAGCCCCCCCATCCTGAAAGACAAAAGTTTTGCCATGGCGAGTGGCAGGGTAAACGGCTTGTTGTCAGCAGGAGTGCTCTCCTGTCGACAGTGCAAACCCCACTCGGAGCAGATGGAAGTATTTTGTCGGCAAAAGTACCAACAAACAGTGTTTACACTGCCTGGCTTTGTGTGGACAAAGCCTTAGATGCAGATTGCTCCTACTGCACACCTCCCTATCTATCTTGTGACTTCACTGTGTACTGTCAAAAAGAAATGGTTGTATCATCTAGTTACTGTCTATATCTTTGTATCTCATACAGCACTAAGCACATCATCAGGAGCTTAACAAACAACAACATGGTCTGCTTTTTAAAGAGATGCTGACAGCTAGTTTAAAACCAAAATGCAGGTTTAAAGGGGTTTTTATACAGCCTAATATAAATATAAATGCTTCCATGTAATTGTTTTTTCAGTGTCAGTGCAAACTTTTTTTTTTCTATTTATGTTTTCAACACTACAAAAAATATTTAATGACAGTAATACTGTGCAGTGTATGAAGAACAGAAAGGGAAACTCCAGTCTAATTATGCTCTCTAAACTAAGTGAAGTGCGAAAAATAAACAGCATAAAAAGGAAAAAGGAAACATTTTCCCCGTCTAGCTTTAACAATCTAAGTGGTAATACTGGTGTGACACTACGCCCCATATTCTTCATAGAAATATTGTTATAATATGCTTATAAGATGTATTTTATGCAAGATGGGTCTTGTGAGATATCATTGGAAAGGTTGCGATTTACTGAATATGATTATCCTATTTGTATGCATGTATCATTTTTGTATCTAAAGTTAGGAATATTGACTATAACAGAAAATGACAAACAATAGACAATAAGACAATAACAAAAAGACAATAACAGAAAATATGGAAATGGCAGAGGTGCTTAATGACTTCTTTCTTTTGATTTTCATGAAGGGTGGTGGTGATTGGATGTCTAACACAGTGAATGCCAGTGAAAATGAGGTAGGATCAGAGTCTAAAATAGGGAAAGAACAAGTCAAAAATTACTTAGACAAGTTAGATGTCTTCAAATCACCAGGGCCTGATGAAATGCATCCTAGAATAGCCAAGACGCTGACTGAGGAGATATCTGAGCCATTAGCAATTATCTTTGAAAAGTCATGGAAGATGGGAGACATTCCAGAAGACTGGAAAAGAGAAATATAGTGCCCATCTATAAAAAGGGAAATAAGGACAACCCGGGGAATTACAGACCACTCAGCTTAACATCTGTACCCTGAAAGATAGTGGAGCAAATAATTAAGCAATCAATTTGCAAACACCTAGAAGATAATAAGGTGCTAAATAACAGTCAACATGGATTTGTCAAGAACAAACCAACCTGATAGCTTTCTTTGACAGGGTAACAAGCATTGTGGATAGGGGGGAAGTGGTAGATGTGGTATATCTTGACTTTAGTAAGGCTTTTGATACTGTTTAGCATGTCCTTCTCTTAAACAAACTAGGGAAATACAACCTAGATGGAGCTACTATAAGGTGGGTGCATAACTGGTTGGAAAATTATTCCCGGAGAATAGTTATCAGTGGTTCACAGTCATGCTGAAAGGGCATAAAGAGTGGGGTCCCACAGGGATCGGTTCTGGGTCCAGTTCTGTTCAATAACTTCATCAATGATTTAGATAATGGCATAGAGATACACTTATAAAGTTTGTGTATGATACCAAGCTGGGAGGGGTTGCAAGTGCTTTGGAGGATAGGATTAAAATTCAAAATGATCTGGATAAACTGGAGAAATGGTCTGAAGTAAATAGGATTAAATTCAATAAGGACAAATGCAAAGTACTCCACTTAGGAAGGAACAATCAGTTGCACACATCCAAAATGGGAAATGACTGCCTAGGAAGGAGTACTGCAGAAAGGGATCTAGGGGTCATAGTGGATCACAAGCTACATATGAGTCAACAATGTAACACTGTTGCAAAAAAAGCAAACATTCTGGGATGTATTAGCAGGAGTATTATAAGCAAGACACAAGAAGTAATTCTTCCTCTCTACTCCATGCTGATTAGGGCCTCAACTGGAGTGGGGGTGAGGGGGATAGCTCAGTGGTTTGAGCATTAGCCTGCTAAACCCAGGGTTGTGAGTTCAGTCCTTGATGGGGCCATTTAGGGATCTGGGACAAAATCAGTACTTGGTCCTGCTACTAAAGGCAGGGGGCTGGACTCAATGATCTTTCAGGGTGCCTTCCAGTTCTATAAAAAAAAATAATATTGTGTCCAGTTCTGGGTGCCACATTTCAGGAAAGATGTGGAGAAAGTCAAAAGAAGAGCAACAACAATGATTAAAGGTCTAGAAAACATGACCTATGAGGGAAGATTGAAAAAATTGTGTTTGTTTAGTCTGCAGAAGAGGGGACAGGATAACAGTTTTCAAGTACATAAAAGGTTGTTACAAGGAGGAGGGAGAAAAATTGTTGTTCTTAACCTCTGAAGATAGAACAAGAAGCAATGGGCTTAAATTGCAGCAAGGGAGGTTTAGGTTGGACATTAGGAAAAACTCCCTGTCAAACTGGTTAAGCACTAGAATAAATTGCCTAAGGAGGTTGTGGAATCTGCATCATTGGGGATTTTTAAGAGCAGGTGGGACAAACACCGGTCAGGGATGGTCTAGATAATACTTAGTCCTGTCTTGAGTGCAGGGGACTGGACTAGATGACCTCTTGAGGTCCCTTCCAGTTCTATGATTCTATCTGTACTACAAGAGTTTTTGCACCCGGGGAACGCCCACTTGACAGAATGCAATCAGTCTGGCTGGCTAGCTGGGGACAAGTCAATGGACCATTAGGGAGGACAACAGGTCTCTGAAGATGTTAATCTCCCACCTTTCTGGGATGCTACAAACAGCCTTTGACTCATGGCTGCTTTGACACTGCAGGGTCATGTGATCATGTCACCTGGTACTGGACTCCATGATAGAATACCAGTATTTTTCCACTGAGAGGAGGAGATGACCACACTGGGAAACAAAGGATTCCTGCCATATGTAAAATCTATTTAAGGCAGGGGAACGACTTAATCACTGGTCATTTTTCACTGAATCCCTGCCCAGGATGACTGCTGGAAACATCTAAGAAACAAAGACAAAGGGAAGGGGAAAGGACTGAACCCAGGTGAGAGGGTGTCTGGCCCATGAAACAAATACCATAGTTTTAAGCTGCCAGCAAAAGCAGCTTGCCTTCAAGAACCTCTGCAATCAGCCTAAAACAACATTTAGGGTGAGAAATTGCTAGTTATAACCAGTTTCTTTAATATATTAAGCTTAGCTTGCTAGGTAATCTGCTTTGATCTGTTTGCTATCCCTTATGATCACTTAAAAGCTGTCTTTTGTAGCTAATAAACTTGGTTTTTCTAAAACCAGTTTGTGGAATTCATAACGGGAGGGGGAAAGGGGGGAAAAAGCTGTGCATATCTTCCTCCACATTGAGGAGGGAAGCGGATTTCAATGCGCTTACGCTGTACAGTTATCTGTGCAGCGCAAGATGATATAATTTTGGGTTTACACTCCAGAGGGGGTATGCACTTATCTAGCTGAGCCTTCCCATACAGAGCTGATTTCAGTGTCTGTGTCTTTCTCCAGCTGGGTGTGTCTACCTGTGTGTGCTCTGGAGGAGGCTTGAGGGCTCACTTCAGCAGGATACTGTAAAGGAACCCAGGCTGCTGGAACAGGCAGATTCAGTGGTACCACAGTACATCAGGTGGCACCCTGGAAGGGGGAGGGGGGGAGAACAACCAATTACAAGCGGTAAGGCCATTTTAAAATTTTTATTTTATATACCTTTGTGCCCCTTCAAAAGTGAATATTTTGCAAAATGCCATTGAAAGTATTAATGGGACACAGCCATCTTGAAATCTAATCAGGTTCAAAAAAGAATAAAAATTAGTTTCTGACACTACTCTTGACTCTCAGTGCCTCTGCCAATTTTTGCTTTTACAAACAGATTTTCACATTATTCTGATGTTTTTCTCTCTCACTTGTGTGAAGAAGGGAAAACTAACTAGAAAAGGGAAACATTGAAACTGACTATACAGAAAGTGCTTGCGAATGCATAAAGCAAACAATCTGAAAAAGAGCAAGTTTCCTCGAATATCTTTCAATAACAGCAACCACAAACTTAGATCCAGCAACAAGACTGGACTCCTGTGCCCATATGGAGCCCTGAAGGATAGGGACCTTTTGTGTTACTTGTAACCACAGTTTGGATAACACTTTCAGAAAGAAGTGTGATTTTTCATATGACAAACTCTCTTTAAAAGCACTGGTAAAACCCTGGATTGAACAAACATTCCAATACCTACTGGATTAAGTGATGTCAGATGAAGTCCAGATTTCCAGTGTTGATGGGGTTTTTAAGGTTATTCTATATAAAAAATATATATCTTCACCTTACAATGCTTTCCATTTTGAGTAATATGCTCATGGGGTAACATTCTACTAGGAAGAGAATCATCATCTGGAACCCTTACTTATTATAATACAAAATACATTACCTTTGCTAAGAGTTACAGCAACAAATATTTTATAAACCACCTCCTTGTCACCTGCTAAGATGCTCAGGCCATGTACAACAACTTCAAATACAGCACAGTACCATAGATAAAGATGGATGGATGGATACCAACTATGGTAACCAAAAAGGGGAGTATCATTTTCAATGGAGATACTGTAGAACCTATCAAGGGGCTCCCAAGCTCTCTGGCAACCTTCATATTCTCCTCTCCCTATCTACCTCTTTGGCTTTTCTCCCATCTGCTGATTGTGATGTGTCATGTTCAAGATGAAAGTACTTCAGGTCTGGGACCGTTCTTCTCTCCAGTCTGTAATGGACCTAGCACATTTTAGGAAGTAAGTAAACAATAAAATTGATAATAAAATACCTAATAGAAAAAAAGTGTAGTGTTTTAACATGCTTTTAAAAATAAAAGATGAGGTAAGGTGATGTCCAGGGAAAGTGGGTTCTACACTCTAGAAGCTGCCAGAGAAAATGCACAATCACTCACTGACCCAAAGCACAATGGTGGAATTCTCAGACAATGGGCACTGTCAGAGTATAGATACATATCAGAACTTGGTTCAAAGAGGTGACTACAAATTCAATAAAGGCCCATGCTGTTCAGGACTTTAAAAAAACCAATTGCACCTTTAGAGATACCATCCCCCAAACTTTGGCATAACAGTTTTGACTCTCAGCACCTTCACAGGAAAAGCTTAACCTAAAATGAGGTCAGTTGACTGTTAAAACTGGGTTGTTTTTTCTCCTTCCTACGGGTAGTGGGGGGAATCAGCATAACAGAAAAAGTAAAGAGTGAACTCTGCAGGCATAGTACACAAATCACTTGAAGTGCAACATGGTAATAAAATGTAACAGAATGTTTAAAGTCAACTCAAATATTTCTCAGAAAAGTGGTCATGTTTTTACATGCACAATATGCCTGGGTCATTTTACTACAACACCACAAATAATTACAATCCTATTAAAACGTTCCTGACTTGGATTAGTGCAGGTGGGCTTGCGTCCCACTCCCCCTCACCAGGCCCATAAAAACAGAAAACAACTTTCTCCTTTGTAAGAAAGAGGTGTTTTTTCTATTTATTTTCCTTAAAGTAGTTCTTAAATTCTTGACCGATTAAGTGGAATTAGCGTTTCTCTTGAATTTTGGGGCAGTGGAAAAATCGAATTCTCTGTCATATGGAATATGGTGCAGAACAGCTACCATGGGCCTCTGGGGGGAGGGATGGGAGTTGTTTCGGCAGGCTTGGGTTTCTCTCTGTTTATGTGAAACGGACATTGGCATATCTTGCCTGCACTTTTCCTGTGGGGTTCCTCTAGTAGGCAGGGTGGGGAATAGTTGTCTGAGCCATACCAAGGTCAGCCTGCTACAGCTGACAGTTTCTGTCTCTGTACAAAGAAAAGAATCAATACTTTTGGACTACGGCTGTGCCCTCAGTGTAAAACAACAAACATGCAGCGTCTGACATGTTTCTAGGTGATTTGTGGCAGAACCTCTTGTCTGATCTGTATCCAGGAGCTGCTGTGTTACTGCTCTTTGCTTTTCTCCTCTCTCTCCCTAGCTCTGTGATATCTAATACTTTACTCAGGTACAGAGGCGTGTGTTCTACCCTACAGCTACTTGTCACTCAATAAATCACACCTACAAGCATAGTCTGCACATAGTGATCTGGGCTTTAACGAAGGATCAGAGGGACAAAGTGCAGGCAAGATACTGTAATTATAACAAAAATAAAACATTCCATGAGCTGTAGCAAAGAGACAGGCTCTAAGGCACTGATAAAATGTCATTAAAATTGTAGTTTTGTTCTGAGCTTTGGATATTCACTTTTAATCTTTTTCATTGTTAGATTTCTCTTTTTCATAATGTTCCCCAAATATAAAATAACCTTTAAGAAAAAAGCTCTATGATCAGAAGCTCTGGTCTCAGTGTTCCTCTATGTGAATGACAGTCACTTTCACTTGGTATTCATATTTTTTCTTAAGTTCTTTCTTTGAGTATTTGTGCACATGGGCTAGTAATGCTTTAAATCTTATCTAAATGCAGAAACAGTACTAACAAGACAGCTATTAATTATGACTTGAGCATTATTATTTGAACAGTCTTGAACCAACCTAGCTTTATACAGTATGCATTTGTTTCGTCTGACAGTATAATTTGTGTAGAAACATCTCAGTAAAACTAACATATATCATGAAGCCATATTTGCTTTGGAAACAATTTTACACTAGGGCTGTTCTCCCCACCTAAATTATTTTCCAGCAGGTAAACCATTAGCCAACTTGGATCTGAGGCTATGGACAGTGTTGTCAGTTCTAAAGATTTTAGATGCATCCGTTTGAGTTAACTTAGCAATTTCAATCAAATAAGACACCTCTTCATATAAGGTAAGTGATTCACCATCACGGAGCTTTTGCACAACCCTACTGTAACTGTTGCTGATGAAAAAAAGCAGGTTGGAATAGCTGTACACTTCCTTCCCAGTCAATCAATGACTGACAGGACCAGTTCCTTCAGCCATGTACGGTCAACAATGATGAATCAATAAGTGGTTTAACAACAGGGAGCCACCAATCACTATATGAACGATTAAAAGTAGTTTATAAGCACACGCCTTTTCAAATAGACTGGGCCATAAGACCAGAAATTTGCTAGGTTTTGTTTTATGTTGGAGGGAATATCACAGACTAAGCAAAAGCTAGAGCCAGAGGAATACAACAGTCAGAAACACTCTCGGTCTAATTCTCACTAGCACGTTTTACACTAGTGTTAATCCACTGACATCTGAATTACACTCCTGGTTTATACTAACGTATGAGAAAGTGGGATTGAACCCTGCATATTTGTCCCACACTTTCCTACCTCCTCTTCAACAGCGGCCGGTTCCCACACCCCATCCCCTTTCCTGAATTTTATTAAGCCTGTCTCTCACTACTAGTGGAAATAAAGGGCAGCTTTACTTGCACATTAATACAAAATAAGCCTTGTTTAATCATTACAAATGAAAGTCATTTTGATGATCTCACAAAGGGTCAGTGCTTCCTCACTGGGAATAACTGACCTTCTTCCCATACAACATATGCTGATTTCCCCCACTGAGAAAAGGGAAGGACTATCGCACAGGCCTGCCCACAGACGGCAGCAATGTCGTCACCCTCCCCAAACAGCCATATTTCCTTGAATCACTTATTATCAGAGACACTAAGACTACCCTGGATAAACTGAGAAAAAACTTGCTATAGCAAACATCAGAAGCTTAACAACAGTCCTGAGACTGCTCAGCAACTACTGCTGGCCTGAATAATCCCCAGATTGTCCAAGAGAATATCACTTTTTGATCCCCTAACTTATTTTCAAATATCCCAAAATCACAATTAGAGCACCTAATGTAAAATTATTAACAAGCCACTTAGCCTTCAGAATTCTGGCCAACCTGCTGTACGCTCTCAGCCTTGCAGGTATGACTCCAACATTCCTTCCAGCTTTATGAATCTGTAAACAATTGGAGCTATCTACTGGGGAATGATTGCAGTTTGCCATATAATTGTACTCCAAAAAATGTTTTAATTAAATAAATAAAATAATATTCCAAAACTAGACTTCTTGTGTTGCCAAATGAAATAGTGATTGTTTAATTTTGTCATGAAGCCTAATGGAAGTCAAAAAGCATGACACATTATAAAAGACTGCACACAGAAAATCCAGGTAATAATTTGCTTTTCTGTTGACACTATCATTGCTACCAACATTGGACATGGTACAATCCACTGGCGTATCGATGTTCACAAATCAGAATCCATTTACTCCTTTGGGCATCTGCAATTCTCAACAAATGCCTCTGAAGGAACAGTGGCCTGGTATAGCTAGAAATGAGGCAGAAGCAGAAGAAAATGCGATTCTTCTTTACTAAAGTATCTTCTAGCTACCTACTTACTAATTTTTTTTTCCCCCAGTTTATGTTTCCAGTAGAAGTGCTGGATCTGAAGATGCCGCTTGTCTTCCACTTTCCTCTCTTTGCTTTCCCCTGCTACAGACTATGGTCCACAGAATTTTCTCTTATGTCAAAATAATCAACTAGCGCAACCAAGGGAGACTCCAATTCACTCCAATCTCCTCTTTGCACCCTTCATGCATATCAACAACACTGAGAAATATTTTTAAAAATACACACAAAAACAACACTATTTTAGAAGAGTAATAGAAAATTAAATATCACGGGCAGTAAAGACTGTACACTGAGTCCAGTCCTGCAGTCTTTATTTCATACTTATCCTGTCAAAACTCTATTGCAGTCAGTGGGAATTCTGACAGACAACTGCAGGATTTTGCCCTTAAATTATGTTATTGATTTAGTTATAAAAACCTTTCAAATCAGATCAGTTGAAATCAGGTCAGTTTAAAAAAAAAAAGTTAAAGCAGTTATGGGTACCACACTTGCTCCTGAACCCCTGCCAACTTCAATTATTTTAAAATCATATTATCCTATTTTTAAAAGGTTTTTCTCTGCTGTGATGCTGTGAGAAAGACCCATATGCACAACTGGGAAGATGTTGGAAGGATGTGTAATTTTTAAGTTGAGAGTGTACCTTTAAATTGTTACCGGAGTATCCAACGGATACTCACTTCATTATTGGACGATACAGTGAAAGAATGTGTTTGTTTAAAAAAAAGTAAGTTGCCAAACTGCCATTGATTTTTATCTATTGCTCTCTATACCAGTCAGTGCATATCTTTTAGGAAAGTACACCTGGAATACAATGATGATGTCCTTTCATGGTTTTTTTTAGGCTCTTTGTGATTTTGCCAGAACCCATATTAAACCATTCATTCATTAATTCAGCTCTGTTTACAGAATGTGATCACAAATGTTTCTTCTCTCATATTTCAAATCAGTCAATACTATATGAGAATGTGGAAGGTTTTTTTAAAGCAGTAATATATATATGTATTAAATATGTATGTAATACATCTTTTTAGCAATAATATGTATTGCAATGTTTTGCAGTAAAGGAGCAACATCCTGCTGTGGGTTCCACGTTTCCCCAGGTAGTAAAAGACACACTTTACACTGGCCTTTTAAGTCACAGCGCAGGCTACAAAATATGACAGTCTCATCCCACATTTTGTACTGTATAATACTGATAGGCCTGATTTTCAGGTAGGAGTGCAAGTAAATGCATACGTACCTACTGACCGAAATTCCTACACTACAACACTAAGTCGTTTCTATTCCAATGTGTTCTTTCACCTATGGTGTTTTGTAAGAATGGAATAAAGTGAAGATTATTGTTCTACTATTACTTTACCAATATGATGATGATACAACTATTAATATTAATCCTATCATATCTGCCACAAATGTAAAGGATAAAAAGATATCCTTGACACTTAACGCTGAATTTGTTTCTAGTAATTGTTGTGTGGGTCTGCAAGGAAGACAATGTTAAATTCATCATTTGCTTATTAGCAGTGTAGAATCCTGGTTAAAAATAAATAATCACAACCCCATTACACAACAAATATTCTTTTACAAGTTCCAAAAGTTCTTTCCAGAGCTATCCTATTGCTTTATGTGATACATTAACATTTACGCATGCAAGTAGTTTCATTGGGCTTAATGGGGCTATTCATGAATGAAGTTAAACATATGTTATGTCTTTATAGAATAGAGGCTTTAGTCCCTTGTTGAGTACTCTCTCTCTGTTTACATTTTGTTTATTACATAGAAAATTTGCTTATACAGGTAAACTTGAATCACTGGACATCCCCCTTGGCTACTGTGGGCCCCACTGCACCTTATTTCGAGACCCGTCACTTGAGATGTTTTCCTTCTTTTTCAGAGAGCTTAGATTTACATTTTAAAATAGTTTTTCTTCACTAGGTTTTTTTTTTAAAATATATATATTGTTCCATAATGTTTTTGTCATGAATTATATTTCTGCACTGGAGTGCTTCTACTTATGAGTTATTCTCATTTTCTTCTCATCTTCAACTCTCTGTTTTCTTTCCTTCAGGTAATTTTGGGATTCCCTTGATCTTTTGTTTGATGCATTTTGATATATTCTTATCCAATACAATACATACATGTAAAGAGAAAAGTAGATGGAAGGAGGAGCGTTTAAAGGGGAGGGGGAACCACACACCAAGACAATATTATTGGGAAATACTTTTCAATTGGCTGTATTCTACATTTATGACTGACCTACTACAATAAAGAGATCTACAAAGCTGGCAAGGAACGATAGGTATCTTTCAAAAACCACGGTTCATATCATTATGGAACAGCACTGGATCACTGTGGATAATACTGGAACATGCACATGAATGATCTGATATGTTCCCTCGCTTTGAGCTTCACACATAAGTAACAGAATCTTATCTGTTTACCACCTGCATAAAAGAGAAACCAGAATAACCTATCCCAGAATCCACAAAAACATTTTAAACATTTTGCTTTTTATCAGATGTCTCAGGCACTGTATCTATTTTACAGTAATTGATGAACAGCTGTCAGTCCAGACACAGTTGTAATGATATATATTTTTATAATCTCTCACTTGTTAAATTTATTATGTAGTTATAAAATGTAAATATTGTTATGGTGTACAATTCTGAAGCCACTTCTGATTCAGAACTTATACTGCAAGTTCTTTGGAGCAAGGACTGTCTTTTTGTTCTGTGTCTGTGCAGTACCTAGCACAATGGGCTCCTGGTCTATGACTGGAGCTCTTAAGCACTATGATAATACAAAAAAATTATAACAACTTCTAGTTTTAGCTATAGGTACCTACCAAAAAGCCCACATAGGTCATTACAGGCAATAATTCAGGCAGGCCACAGATCAAGTAAACAGTCATGAGGCCATATACAGCACTCAAAGCATGCAAACCGTAAAGGTCTCCACCACAACAAAATGGGAAATGGAACTCGCAAAATTGCAAAAAAACATTGGGTAACAAAGCTTTGTTTAGTTTTGCCCAACCTGGCAATGATTACCAGTTTAAGAGGTGATAAGTGTGTTATTGTGCCTTTAAGAAACATAACCTTTGGTAAGGAAGCACTAAGCAGGCTGGGGAAACAGTCAAGCTGTTTCGGTTGTTAGCATAAAGATGTTTATTTGAACTTGCTAGCACAGTAATACAAAAATGATTTTAGCCAATCTGGCACTATGAGGTTTTACTAAAATAAAATGATGACCAAGATAACTCAACCTTACTATGTCTGTTATTACTATTGTTGGAAAACAGATGATGCTGTGGTCATTATGGCTTGCCTACTTTCACATATATCCATCTGCTACTGGCCTTCATGTCTCTAAAGGCTAAAAACATAGCATTCTGCTGCTTTGCTTTGGAACACACTTTTTGCTACACTGGAAATTGATGATAGCCATGCAGATGCCATGATGGCAATACTGCAGCAGCATTTTGGACACAGACCAGGAATTCTTTTGCACCAATTACTGTTTCAGTGAGAAGGCAGAGTAGGTTGGTGACTCAGTTGTGTAGTGCTGCATGGCAGAGCTGTGGAAACTTCTTATACATCATAACTTCAATCAGGACCGCCCAGAGGGGCGGGGCAAGTGGGGCAATTTGCCCCAGGCCCCGCAGGGGCCCCTACGAGAGTTTTTCAGGGTCCCTGGAGCGGGGTCCTTCACTCGCTCCGGGGGCTCCGGAAAACTCTCACGGGGCCCATGACCCCGGAGCTTCTTCTGCTCTGGGTCTTCAGCGGCAATTCGGCCTGAATCCTCTGGGCGGCCCTGACTTCAATGCTGAACGACTGAACTGGTACAGAAAGAGACACCCTCATGAATCCCTATGACTGCCTGCTCATTTATCATGATTCACTCTCCATAACTCATGCCAGAATCGGTGATCCATTTGGAATGCATTCACCAACTAGTGGAAGTCTCTTGGAGTGATGGCCTTGGGAGGCTTACAACTCGAACTGCCATGTGACTTGCCATGATTAGGGACTACACAGCCTGTATTGTAGTGTTTCCATCATTTTGCTTACCAATGCTGCTCAACACCATGACAGGCATTCATGAGCCCCTACTAAGATTGTGATAGAAGACAATCAACCAATAGCAGTCAACTATATAGGGCTATTCACCAGTGCATTTTACACTTGTTATTTACTGCCAATTCAAAGTGCCTTACATGTTCATAGTGAACAAAGAGACTAAATCACCAATATGCAGCCAGTGTGAATTTGCCTTTCATCTCCAACCTACCGCAACCCTATTCACCAATTACTAGGTTTGGACTGTTGCTTTGTTCTGTTGTAAGCCAGATGGAATTGTCTGTGCACCACCAATTATAGGAACCTCCCTCTTCTCTTGGTAGAGCATTTGTGGATGCTCATATTACCACTGCCCTTCCACTTATTCTGTAGCTAGAAATAGAGAGAGAATGTCAGTCTTCACAGTTGTCACTCAGCACCGTCAACAATAAGTACATTTATTTTTTTCAAAAAGAAAAAGACAGGAGTGACTTTTTACATATCTAAAACACAAATTGTTCTGACACAAATCAGGAATGACAACTGTCCTCCAACTGCATTGTTAGGCATTGTTGTAATACTGATTTTATTTGCTGAATATAACTATCTGGTTTTGGCATTTTCCCCTTGTATTGCCTTTCTGCCATAGGTCGTAAAACTTATTTTGAGTTTATACTGTACTTTTGATTGGAACTTGGATAGAGCTACTGTTGCTAGTCAGGATAAAGCATACACTGTAATATTGTTGACATTTCTCATGTTGGACAGACTATAATGTAAATATACATTTTGCTACAGCTATAAATATGGTTTTGATAGATTCTTAGATTATAAATTGATTGTAATTCAGAACAGGTCTCTGCCAGAATGAGTTGATAATTCACAAAGCAACTACGTGAATGAAAAGGAGATGACAAAGGATCAGTCTGGATGTGAATAACTTGACCCAGTGGTTTATGGTATTGTGATTTCCCCAACCCTCCCACAATTTTCATACAAAGGAAAAATCCCTCTGTCTGTGCTGAGGGAGTCAGAATTAGTCATAGTACTAACATTTTAGGTTTT
Source organism: Mauremys mutica (assembly GCF_020497125.1). Taxonomy (NCBI): domain Eukaryota; kingdom Metazoa; phylum Chordata; order Testudines; family Geoemydidae; genus Mauremys; species Mauremys mutica. The sequence continues at coordinate 101,406,946 of NC_059077.1, read as the reverse complement.
TTTAAAAAGATTTACAGTAAGTCAGCGACTCAAACCACATTTCACATATTTAGGTCATAATGTAACTGTGAGGTGTGTAATATTGCATATATTGACTGAAGCTGATGTTTAGAATGGAAAACCATTACCGTACAGGCTATGGAGCGACAGACAATGGAATGTAAAATGCATAAAGCCTTAGAGCCCACTTTTTCCAATCGAAGAGGCAATAGTTTTCCATGTAAGCATAAGACTCCATCCGACACGCTCACTATGCTATATTGCAAGACTTTTTTTTTTTTAAAGGTTATTGCCCCTATGTGGGCTTCAGCCTCCGATTCAAGATAGTTACGTCCAAAGTACAATGTGAAGAGTTACACAGGGATCTCACAAAACTGGGTGACTGGGCAACAAAATGGCAGATGAAAGTAAATGTTGATAACTGCAAAGTAATGCACACTGGAAAACATAATCCCAACTATACATACAAAATGATGGGGTCTAAATTAGTTGCTACCACTCAGGAATGAGATCTTGGAGTCATTGTGTTAGTTCTAGGGAAATATCCGCTAATGGGCAGTGGCAGTCAAAAAGCTAACAGAATGTTAGGCACCATTAGGAAGGGATATACAGAAGACAGAAAATACTACTACTACTATATAAAACCATAGTATGCCCTCACCTTCAATACTGCATGCGGTTCTGGTCACTTAATCTCAGAAAAGATATATTAGCATTGGAAACCGTACGGAGTAGGGCAACTAAAATGATTAAGGGTATGGAACAGCTTCCATATGAGGAGAAATTAAAAAGATACGGATTGTTCAGCTTGGAAAAGAGATGACTAACGGCGGGGATATGATAGAAGTCTATGAAGTCATGAATGGTGTGGGGAAAATGAATAGGAAAGTGTTATTTACTCCTTCACATAACAACAAGAACCAGGGGTCACCCAATGAAATTAATAGGCAGCAGGTTTAAAACAAACATAAGGAAGTGCTTCACACAACACACAGTCAACATGTGGAACTCTCACAGGGTATGTTGTGAGAGTCAAAACTATAACTGGTTTCAAAAAAGAATTAGATAAGTTCATGGGGGATAGGTCCATCACTGGCTTTTAACCAAGATGTCCAGGAATACAACCCCATGGTCCGGGTGTCCCTAAGCCTCTGACTTTCAGAAGCTGGCACCGGACAACAGGGGATGGATCACTTGATAATTGCCCTGTTCTGTTCATTCCCTCTGAAATATCTGGCACCGGCCACCATTGGAAAACAGGATACTGGGCTAGATGTACCACTGGTCTGACCCGGTATGGCCATTAGCATGTTCTTATATTCCTTCTGTGGAAGTTTCTGTGTTTCAGCTTAGAGTCGTATGCCAATAGAAGAGCTCCAGTACTACTACCTTTATTACACCATTCAGTCCCACTGATGGAGACTTTGTCATGCCATAAGAATAGACTTGCACTAATTGCCTTTTTAGCTGGTCAATATCTTTCACCATGGAAAAACAAAAACTAAAAACAAACAATCTCTAGCCCTCACTACTGACTGCAATGTAATTCCATCATGGTCAACTGAACTGTGTTTTCTTCTTTTGACATTCTGTCCTTGATACTTAGCTGGCTGCTTAATCTGCTTCCCTTTCACTTGCCACCAGAAATTTAAATGAAAATTGAATTAAGCACAGAAGTAAGTTTTAACTAGCTTAAAAAAAATCTTTTTCCTTCAGTGATATCCTTTTGTTATTTCCTGGTTCACTGAACATATAACTCAGGATTCATCATCACCAATACCACAGCTACATGGGTGGCAATGAGATTTCCAGTATTTTTGATGCTCCAATCTGGGATCTCTTCATCAAACATAGGGGTAACAACAAGATTTATTCTGGGTTGGTACAGTGCCTAGCACAATGGAGTCCTAGATCATAACTGGAGTTCTTCGGCTCTACTGCAATACAAATAGTAAATAATCGTTTCACCAAAGGAAAAAAGTTTTTATAAAAGTTAGTTAAAAATAATTTCTGTGGTGGATGTCTCTAATAATCAGCCCAATTAGTAGGGATAAGCAGCATACACATTTGTTCGTGACTTAGGTTTTTTTCTTGCTATGACATTCTACCTTACTGTTAGAGAGTCTGAATTCCTTCTGACAAACTACATGTGCAGGAAAAGGAGACAGAAAGGGTATACAGTGTAACTGAAGGAACCACTATATGAGTGTCTATGCATAAAAGAATTTAGCTGTACCCTAGGGCCCTCAGCCTTAAACTTTGATGTTGTTTCATCTGCTTGTTCCATGACTCTTACCTTGTAATTTTTTTCCTTCAAATTTGCTATGGAACCAATAAAAAAAAGGTAACCACAAAAAATAATCATAATGCTGCATCTTCTCTTTCACACACAGTATTTACCTACAACCGCCTTCAAAGTGGGGATTTTGGAAAATTTAGTAGCTATCACCTGCCTTGAGGTTCAGAAACACACCCAGGTGCTAGGTACTATAGGAATTAGATACACTGGTTACAAGCATGCTTCACAACCTCCACATTGGTTGCTGTCACAACTTTGCCAGGAAGATAAAACCTTCTTCAAGAACCACATTCCACCTTTGAAGTGGGTTTGTTCTTTCCTGCTGCCAAGCTGCAAGGCTCAGAAGCACCCCAGACCCTGTACTCCCTGAAATTTCATTTCTGAGGGAAAAAAGGCTGATAACCAAATGGTATGAGTGAATCTGGTGAGAGGGGGCCCATATGTGAGGCAAATTAAGGAACATTCATTTTATCTATTTTAAATAGAAGAGGAACCAGAGGGAAATAGATTGTGAGGCCACACAAAGGCAGTGAATAGGTTTGGGAAAGGTGAGAAAAGAAGAAGTGTAAAAGCAGCAAGGATTCCTCCTCTTGTGTCTCCATTTTAAAGAAGACTGTCATTTTTAATTCATATTATTTTCTCTTAGATTTAAACAGTGGCTTCTATTGAACAATAGTGCCCTCCACCCATGAAGGAGGCATTGCCTACCCCCACTTTTTGTTGTTTTCCAATGCATGAAGCTACAGTTTTCCATTATAAACCTCATCTTTAATCAATAGATTCCTATTTTGGTAAAGGCAGAATAATAGTTGCCCTGAATAACTTCAAGAAAACAGACTAAATCAAACTCAAATATGTCTGCATAGCTCAACTGTGACTCTGAAAAATTTGTGCTTAGTAACGTTGTCATGCTGAAGAGCTTTCAACAAAAGCCCAAACGTAATGCTTAAAATGTACTTTTACAAATGTGATGCGGTCGTATTCTCTGGTTTTTCTCATTAAGAAAACCGTGAACAAATCATTCATGGATAATTTGTCTGAAATCCTTCAGTGACTACTGATTCACAAACCACAGAAATAATACAAAATCTAACATTTAGAATGGGATGTCAGTATTGTAGGGATCACTAGGAAATAGTTGCTTCATTTTAGGAAATCAAGTGGAAGAGGTAAACAGTCTCTTCAAAATAAAATGCCTATGTTTTCAAATCACAGGGTTTTGGTGTGTTTTTTTAATTAACATTATACAATTTTTATTCTTTAGCCTAGAATCAATCAAAATATACCATTTCATTTTGTTATATGTGAAGTTCTACTCTCCCAGTTCACTCAAACAGTATAAATCAAGCATGATTCAAGGGTAAGTCTTCGAATGCCTGCCACATCATACGCTAATAGCTCAATTCATAAAAATAATATTTGTGCATGAATTACATGGGTTTTGTGCTACTTGTTAATGCCATAGCAGGGAGCGTATTTGAAATCCGGTTCAATCAAAGGAAAATACACACATTTGGCAGCAATATATTGGCAGGGTCTATCCAGACATACAAAACGCATACAGTGATTTGGAAATAGGTACATATATTTTCTTTAATAATTGCCACAGAAATCAACTTACAGATTTTTTTGGGGGTGGGGGTGTGAACTAAATCCTACTGGCCTGATTTTCAGAAGTGCCGAGTATCCAGAAATCTCACTGAAGTCCGTGGGAGCTGCAGGTGCTCAGTACATTTGAAAAACCAGGACGTATGTTACTGTATTCATTCTCCACTACAAAGTTAGGACCTGATCCTGCAGCTACTGCAGGTGTAGAATGTTATATTATATACTTTAATGGGAGTGCCACACACCGAGGAGTTACATGATCGGGCTAATTGTTTCCATGAACACATTTTTCCTATTTCTACTTTGCTGCTTCCCAGTCAGATGACAACAGAATCACCAATTCACCCAACTTCAAGGGAAGTTTCTCGAACACTTAGCCACTGATTTTAAGAGGAGTACCTGTAAACATAATTCCTTTGAACAGCAAAGAAAACATGCTTACTTTATATAAGAAATCCCTAATAGCTACATATACACCGGTAAGTGATTTTTTTTTAATTTGGGTCATAGCAGCTCAAGAAAATATAGCCTACAGACAGAAAGTAGCATTTCTAATTAACTTTGCTGTGGTTTGATAAAATAGTATCTGAAGTCTATTTATACTTAAGGGGGAAGTGAACAAGAGGTTAAAAGAATACAAATCCCATGCTAAAAAAATTGCATTCCTTACTGAGAGCCAGGTTTACAATTCTTTTGCACAAATATCTCTATGGAGGTACACAACTTCAGTGCAAGTTCTACATGCAGAACTACCAGACAAAATTGCTCTAACTGATGACAAAACCATACCGAGAAACACTGTTCCATCATCACAATATTTCTGTTATGACATCATGAGCCTCACAACCAAGCTTTATAAAACAGAAGGTGCATTGCTATTAATACACATTTCTCTTCTGTAAACAAACTTGACTTGACTTATCTGGCTGACAAATGAATTCATGGGGATGGAATGGCCTTTTTATGCCTAAAATCAAAGACAAGATCCTTTAAGTCTTATCTATTTTAAAAAAAACAACACAGTTTGCATTTTGCTGGAGCTAGCAGACAAATAGTTATATTCCTTGAGGATTGCCTTCCATTGTCTGCTTTTACTTTTACACTTAAGATGCTATGTTTTAACAACGGCTGCAACAGTATCTGTTCACCCTGCAGTTGTGAATTCAGTTCTCTCCCCACTACCCTTCCAATGCCTTAGAACTGCCAGAGGTTAACCCTATTATTTAACTAATTTAAAATGCATACATGCACACCCCCTATTCTGTGGAAACAGCTGTTTGCACTAGCATGAATATACCATATACCAGTCTGGGGTGAGACAGTTTTTATTTATACATTTTCTGGTGACTTTGCTGAGGGATTGTTTCTCCACAGCTTCCAACAGCATGTAAACAACTGTGGTTAATGCATGGTGCTATACATTATGGGGTAGGAAAATGACAGTCTGGTAGGCCAGCATGTAAATTAGCATAGTTACAAAAGTTTTAAAAAGTGACTGCCCTTAATCCAGAAAGTGCATGGCAGTAGTATAGCATGGTGGGGAAGGAACTGGAATATCTCAGATACAACACACAAAACACAAACATTTAAAAACAGAAATGGTATTGTCTTCAGTTTGTTTTCAGTAACATTCATCCATGCAGCAATCAAGCGCCTACGTTTAAAAATGTACAAAGCCATGAAGCTGGCACATGATAGAAAGTGGTGGATAGACTGCATTGGGCCCTATCACAACTGTTGAACTGACAGGTGGAAATCAAAGAAAGAAGAAATTAATGTGGCCTGACTTCTACAGATACCAAGCTCACCTGAGAATTCAGTTGGAGTGGAAGGTGCTCGGCACCTCTGAAAATGAAGCCATATTTATTTAGGTGTCTTCAAATAGCAGAGGTGCATAACTTTATGCACTCATTTTTTAAATGTTGGCCTAAGAGTGCTACAGCTTCACACTGACATGAAAATGCCCGGTTGCTGTCCTAAATTTTATGTTAATCACTGCACAGCTCCAAAAGGACTTCTTGTGATCAGGTAGGAAGGGGCGCCTGATACATAAGTTATATATTAATGCAATTTTTTTTAAAGAGTGCCAGTGCTATAGTCATCAGTATTTTATTTTTATGTACAAACTTTCATTTAATGAGATTTTGCTACTAAACCAGACGATTGCTCTGTCTGCAGGGCATGCAAGAAGAAGAAAGAAAAAGTAAATGCAACCAGTAACTGGAAAGGATTACACTGGTGTATGCTATGTATACTGGTGATCCGGGATACTGTCATTTCTGTTGCTCAAAAGCATTTTGCCACCTCATCCTTTGCTGCTGCTACCACTGCAAAAGTAAGACAAGAAACAAGGAATATATTCAAAATACATACATTTTGGTAGGAGAAATAGTTGTCAATAACTAATGAAGCTGATGGTGCAGGAAGTCATTAAACACTACTGAAGCTTTATGACATTGATATCTTTAAAGGGCAATCCAGGGGGGGAAACCCTGATTTAGAATACTATACTTAACTCTTTCAGAACCTCAAGGTTTCTTATGAGAAACCTTGTCCTATACCATGAGAGGTGCTAAGTGCCTCCCACTGGGAGTTAAGAGCACTCATGATGTTGCAAGCTAGAGCAACAAAATTGGAAAATGTTTGCTCAAGCTAAAAATAAAGATGTACTAATATAGATCAATCTCTGCTGTACCCAATTTCTGTTGGTCATGGCAGAGGGGAGCAGTCAGGGACCCAGCCAGCACTATGCTGGCACCAGCAAAATTTTAGAGCAACCTCAGGGCTGCTCTAAACTGTGGCTACCAAAGCAGGTGGACTGCTCAGATGGGGATAATTAGAGCACTGAGAGCTCTGGACACAACTCCTCACCACCCCACATGTTCCCTAATTGCAGGAACAGGAAACCAGCTATGCCAAGTCTACACCTCTCTGTTCTGCCTGAGCACTGCATAATTGAGGGCCAGATAATCTGTCCCATAAATGCTGAAGAGAAGTAAGTTTGTACGTAATAACTGTTCAAGAGAGTTTGACCTTGTGAAACTATTATCCCTACAATCCTGACAAAGGTCGGTTCCACATGGATTGTCCTTTGTATAAGAACTGGCCAAGCAAAAGCAAATTCAGGGGCTAGATCTTACACACCCAATTTTTTCAAATTCCCCGCTTCCCTTTTGTACTTGCACCGATGCTTTGTTTTTTGGATATAATTTTTAATACCATTGATCCATATAGAAGAAAACCTCATGTCGATCTACTTCTCTTCTCTGTATGTGAAAGTAAGACCTACGTGAAATTTCACAAGAACCAATCTGATATGGGGCATTAGTCAGGTATTAATTACTTGCCAGTATCTCTGCTTCTGTCCAATTCCAAAGTTATTAGCCTGCTCAGTCATTGGCCAAGACTCATGATTTGGAGAAAAAAAACAAAACCCTCACTGCTTTACTAACATTTGCAGGGAAGTTCTCTACGCAGGTATAGCTATTTATGAGCTGTATAGTAAGCAGATATTAGAACATTCTGGGAGTCTTTCACTTTCTGTTTTAGTCCTAAGTACAGCAGGGCAAATGCAGTACTACTCTCAGTTGTATCCATGCAACTTCACTGACTTCAGGTGTCAATTTAAGCATAAACTGATCTAAGTAACATAGCACTTTTCTGTATACTGATCTTCAAGTTCTTTCTTTGAATGCTGTTCTACACGATGTCATCACACTGTAATTCGTTTCATTTACAGTATCTGTTTCACTTCTGCTCACAAGCTAATATAATTCAAAAAAAAATTTAACTGCACACAGACTGCTCGACACATGTGCATGGCAAATGGAATCTGAACTTAGCTTAACAGCCTCATTTATTCCTGATGGTTTAAATTATTTCATCACAATTAATGACACCCCCTCCGCTTCCTGTGCAGCACTGCCAGATGTTCAGAGACCACAAAGCCACTCTCTTCTTTGACGGCTAGTGACAAGTCGTCCTCTGAAGGACGTTCCCTAGGTGCATAGGCCGGATGACACCTCCATTGCTTAGCACCTCTCTGCCTCCCTGGGTAACCATGGTGAGGGAAGCAAGAAGGCATGAGAAACCAGCCAGTGCATTAGTGAGGACAAATTACGTGAAGTGTTCTGAACTTGAAGGATCGTGTCTCCTCTTCCTGAGCTTCAAACCTTGTTGTTTTAGGAAAGGGTCGAGACAACTTTTTGCCTTAACCTTCAAAAATGTTAACTTTTCCTTGTGAAATATATCTTTTCCCTCTATCCCTTGTTTCGTTGTCTTTTTCAAAAGGGTAAGGAGGTAACCACATGGGCAGTACACTGTAACCTGCTCTCCTATCCCTTCAGCCTCAAAAAAAAAATTGCACTTAGAGAAACCTTGAACATTGGAAATGTTTCAATCACTTGAGATTAGCTTAATTTAGCCATTTAGCATGTTCCATTCTATGGGTGAAAGAGGAAGCTTCCTCCATGCTCCTGCCTTAATTAAAGGTTATCCCTAAAAGGAGCAGATGAGAACCTAAGAATACCCTAAAATTAAAAAAAACATTGTTTGTGAAGCCTGTTTTGAGATTGAGGTTATGGACCTATTTCTTAAAGGGCTGGATGAGAAGTGTTAGTGCCAAATGAATGCTTCACCACTGTCACAGAAGAGAAGAAAGGCAAAGCTCTTGCATTCTTAAGCTTAAAAAACAAGTAACTATGTTCCTGAAGACAATTCTATTAGCTATTTGGAGCACGTATGGTAGACATTCTATTGATTTTTTTTAATTAAAAAAAAAAAGATGCTGATCTTTGTCAAGGAGTCAGGGACTGTTAAGTTTGCCAAAAGCGTAGTATTAAAGCAGAAAGGCCACCTGTGTCAGCCCACCCTACAGACAGGCTGGGAGCTGGAAAGTGTTATTTTTTAAATATTTTTAAAGGGGAATTTGGAGAGTGGGGGGAAAAAACCTATTAGTACACATTCCAAACAGATGCAAAAAGAGACTCCTGTAGATGACTGTTTAGGTGTGTAGCCATTTCCAGGATTATTTCAGGTCCCTTAAAAATTAGTTCTCTCGCTGCTATTGTAAGATACTTCGAGAGAAACTTGCTCTCTCTCAAACCATCTTGAATACAGTAGCGGAGGGATCTTCCATAAGCTGTCGAAGGCTTATTTTCTCACCTATTTTTTTAATAATCCTTTTAAACAACTGTTATGCAGCAGAGAGGTCATGTCTGGTGTTTATTTAGTTATTCATTATAATTGCTTTAGCAGAAGATCTCACAGAATCTCATGCCTCATTTTCGGGAGGAGGAGCTGTTTGTAAAGCCTAACAACAGGAACTTGCAAAGCTACATCTTTTTACAGACACACAACTATAAGAAGCTAAATAAAATAAACAAAATAGTAACATTACCTAGATGAAAGTAATTAAAATAAACAACTTATTCTTAATACCACTGAGATGTATGTCAAGTCAGAGACAACAGAATGAAGTCCATATGAATGCTTTACCATGGAGGTGGGGGTAGGGAGGACGGAGAAGGAGCTGAATAAACTTTAAACTCTCATGTAGGGATGTATTGCCTGTGTGTCCCTGGCAGATGTGGAAAGGAGATGAAATGGGCAAGGGAGAATCGAATATCCCATCGCTGCAGGTTTGCGAAGGGGAAAGAGCACTGCAAAGATCTCACATCTGGCAATCATTTGTCAATAGCTGGAAAGAACGGCAGGAAACTTTTTGGCTCTTGTGGAAGATGAAAAGACAAAAACCATGTGTCATACATGCACTGCACTGGTACAGTGACTACTACATTTCTCCCCCCCCTTTTTTTATTTAATGATCTTCAGATATACTCTACTCCATGGTCAAAACCATGCAGTCACTTGACTTGTTAAAGCTGTAGTATACGTACATTTTTCAAATAAACCCCAGGGCTGATGTTAGAAAATCAAAATCATTCAAGCGTAGACCGCCTGGTACTTTGGGCAGGGATCCTTGTGGTTTAGTCAATAAACAGAATCTAAATGAAAGACACCACAGTAACTAGACAGCAATGTTTTGAACAGTTCTTAACCTTAGAGAGAGAGAGAGAGAGAGAGAGAGACCGACCAAGTGGCCAGATAAAATGCTACCAGTTTGCAGAGATCACTCTGCTGTGCACAGCATCTGTGTTTGCACACAAGGTCACTCACTGTTTCTGAAAGAGAGCGTGCTTTTATTTGGGGTTATTTTTAAAGTTCTTTTGTTGTTGATTTTTAAAATTACACTATTTCCCCCATAGAATTGCATGGTAGACAACAATATAATGATTTCATTGACTTTTCCTGGCCATAAAGTCAGATTTTACTGTCCCATTTCCAACAGCGACATCATATAACACTGCGAAAATCCTTGCACAAAGAGTTGTTAAACTTTGTAGAAATTCAAGGGGGCTAGACCGATAGCTTTGTTCAACTACCTGTCAGGGACAGCTTTCAATTCATTCTTAGGCTGCCTTTAAGGGGAAGCAGCTGCAATAGGAGCAGAACTTGTCCCTGTGACTTCATAAGTGAATGCGGCAAGTTGTATAATAATCTAGCAATTCACAGCAGCTTGTCAAAGTATTACAGGAACAGTATCTTCCCCAAACAAGCCTCATCACGGTTAATTACAATGCAGACCAGACAGCAGCCACAATTGTTCATTAATTATAGGAAGCACTTCATGTAAATTTTATGGAAATTTACACTTGCCCCCCAGTATGCCTGAAAAAAGGAAGGGGTGGAAATAAGCGTTCACAGAAGGAAGAAACTCTGGCTTATGAAACATCACAATATATTGTGTATAAACTGCTAGCGAAATGTTGCCTCATTATTTACTTTAATACATCAAGAGGCTTCAGTGGTGGCATTTATCAAGTCCAACCAGTATGTGGAATTATTACCCAAGCAAGTGACTGTGTTTGGGTTAATCGTGGGAGTTGTAAATGCCAATAAAGCACAATGAAGTGTATTTAGATTTGGAAAGGAAAAATTTATCTCTATAAAGAGAAAAATATATATAAATAGTGCTGCACATAAAACAGCAGTGGGGCCCTTTCTTCATGTTAAAGGCAACAGTTCCCCCTAATATTCTGAAACAACATTTGTTGTAGTGCTCTTTTGATGCATATGCATGGCTCATTGGCGCTAACACTTATGATGAGTGCATTGAGGGAGAATCTGCTCATGATTCTATGACAACTTTATTTGGGAAAGATGGGCAAAATAAAATGCATGCCCTGCATTCAATCCTATCCTTTTTGTGAGTCACTTGTGTAACCGAAAATCCTGACAGATCCCCATTTGGAAAACTACTGGTTTTTTTCGGAGCATAACATCCACATTTGTAGAGCTGGCTGCTGGTCACTACTAGCCACAGTTAGCTTAAGGCATGTTTTTGTTGGTTCAAGGTACCTTATTCTAGTTCTTATCTATTATATAGGCTGCTTCAACTATTTTAAACTGAATTTACTCTCTCCTAGAATAATTATTTTGTAACACCATCAGAAACAGTTTGCTCTGATACTTCAAGATCACTGACCAATCTGTTTTGTGAACTATTATTCAGAAAATTATTTCCAAAAACTTCACTAATGACAAAGGTGAATATATGTCTGTCTTCTTTCATAGCTGTTGGGTGAGCTAAGGGACGTGGGCAAATCAAAAGTGTATTCCAACCAGTAACATTCTTCATACAACTGGACTAAAAATAACCTTGGTTGGATGTGGTCTTGGATGAGACATACATTACAAGCTGCTCCTAAACCAGGGGTGGGCAAACTACAGCCCGCGGGCCGGATCCAGCCCCTCAGGGCTTTGGATCTGACCCGCGGGATTGCCCCCCGTGGCGCCGTGGGCCCGGCGCCACTCTCAGAAGTGGTCCCCGGTTGTGAGGGCAGAGGACTCCGCGTACATTGGGGAATGCCGAGAATGGGGAACTACGGCCAATGGGAGCTTCAGGGGAGGTACCTGGAGGCAGAGCAAGGGCAGCGCACACAGAGCCCTCTGTCCCCCCACCCTCCCCCAAGGGCCACAGCGCTTCCTGGAGCGGCGCAGGGCTGGAGACAGGATAGGCAGGCAGGGAGCACCCCTCCTGCAACCCAACCTCCTTCCTTGAACCCCCTCATATGCCCCGCACCCCTCCTCTGCCCCAATCTCTTGGCCTGATCCCCTTTCTGCACACCACAGCCCCTCCCTCACCCCAACCCTCTGCCCCAGCCCTGCATACAATTTCCCCACCCAGATGTGGCCCTCGGCCCAAAAAGTTTGCCCACCCCTCTCCTAAACTATACCATTTTGTACAAAATTTCTTCAGGTGGTGATACTCCCTCCCTGATCCCCTTTACAGGATCTGGGCAGGAGGGGGTCAGTGTGCTCAGGCATTTCCCTAGTGACACCCTTAATACAAGAGGGTATAAAACTAGATGTAACAGAGAAAATGTAATTGTAGGTTAAGTGTCGTGAAATCAAATAGATTGAGAACTTCTCAGGGAAGAGGTTGAAGCCCTATCAATTAAGAAACTTCCAACAAGATTGAAGAAAGCACTAGAAAAAAATATATAGTATATGGAAAAATCCTGCACTGTAAAGGCATGGACTAGATGACTTACCAGAAATAGGTCCTTTTCCATATCTAACTTCTATAATGGAATTCCTGTGAATAACTTTCCATGAAGTGATGTTTAATTGTAATCACAAAGAGGTTAATAACGATAATAGTACTTAGCACTTACATAGAGCTTTACATCTTCAAAGTGCTGTCCAAACACTAACCAATTAATGCTCACAACACCCCTGTGAGGTATGCACTGCAGGGATTATAATGTCAGGCATTTACGGTAGAAATTAGGGTTGCAGAGTGTGGCATGCATGTCACACGCCTGCATTTCCAGTGCATTCTTTCATATAAAACTTAGAATACTAAAAAGTGCCCATTCACAATCATCCTGTCAATTATTTAAAATCAATTATAAATTTCAGTCAGCTCACTTGTTCTTTCAAGCAACAGCTCTAAATACAATTGGGAATACCCCAACACATTGGTCAGTATGCCACTAACCTGCCCATGAAGGACAAGTGAAACAAATTGGCCCTGCAGCATGCCTTGAAAAAAATACATACATGAGTAAATCTGGGCTATTTTGGAACAACCTCATGGCCTTTATGGAGAACACCATTCCAGCGTCCCCCTGTATATTATATTGAGGGGGATCTAGCATCAGCTGATCCCTACAGCGACCGTATATCATGAGGGAGGGGCAAGCTCCCAGGCTGACTGGTTCCAGGCTATTTAGGGCTTTACAGGTCAAAAAACAACACCTTAAAATCTAGCTAGAAGCTCTCACAAAATCAATGCAGGTTTTAGAGCAGTGTTTCCCAAACTTGTTCCGCCGCTTGTGCAGGGAAAGCCCCTGGCGGGCCGGGACGGTTTGTTTACCTGCCGCGTCCGCAGGTTCGGCCGATTGCAGCTCCCAGTGGCCGCGGTTCACTGCTCCAGGCCAATGGGAGCTGCTGGACGTGGCGTGGGCCGAGGGACATACTAGCTGCCGCTTCCAGCGGCTCCCATTGGCCTCCGCAGCCACTAGGAGCCGCGATCGGCCAAACCTGCGAACGCAGCAGGTACACAAACCGGCCCGGCCCACCAGGGGCGTTCCCTGCACAAGCGGCGGAATGAGTTTGGGAACCACTGTTTTAGAGCATAAGTGTCATGTGCTTTCTATAGGATGCCCAGCTTACCAAGCAGGTAGCTGGCTTCTTCACTAGTTCCAGCTTCCAGATCAACTTAAGATGTAGCCCCCCACAGAGTGCATAGCAATAATCTAACCAGAGGTGAAAGTAAGCCGGTACACCTTGGTACGGCATACCGGCAAGAGCCGGTGCACCGTACCGGGGAGACCCGGCTTCCCCAGGAGGGAATTTAAAGGGCCTGGGGCTCCCAGCAGCGGCTCGCGCCCCCGGCCCTTTAAATTGCCACCAGAGCCCCGCTGCCAGAGCCCTGGGGTAGCAGCGGCAGCCGGGGGCTATGGCAGCGGCTTAAAGGACCCGGGGAGGTAGCAGTGGCTGAGCCCCAGGCCCTTTAAATTGCTGCCAGAGCCCCACTGCCAGAGCCCTGGGGTAGCAGTGGCAGCTGGGGGCTCCAGCAGTGGTTTAAAGGGCCCGGGGCGGTAGCAGTGGCCGAGCCCTGGGCCCTTTAAACTGCTGCTGGAGCCCCCAGCTGCCGCTGCTACCCCGGAGGGGGAGGGCACTGATCGGTACGGGGCAGGCCGGGGCTGGCTCTGACCCCCCCATCCCTGCCCCTTCCGCCCGAGACCCCGGCCCTTACAGGGCCAGAGCTGGGCCCCAACCCAGCCCTGTACCGTTAAGTCCCTATTTCTACTTTCACCCCTGAATCTAACCCTAAAGTAACAACAACATGGATGATAATAGCAAGAACTGCCTTTGAGAGCACCACTGCTACTTGATCTAAATGCAGCTGTTGTTCTAGCAGACCCTAAAGTTATCCACTCAGGTTACCAATGACAACTAAATGCCCTCAGCTTGAGGCTCTGATGTAGTTGCTGTTCTCCACTCAGGTCACCAGTGACAGCTAAATGCCCTCAGTTTGAGACTCTGGTGTAATTTCTGCCACCTCTTCCATTTGTTTCTCCTAACCTACAAGCATCACTTCCATCTCAGCTGAATTTAGTCTCGTCCATCTCACTTGCATCCAGCCCCCAATCTCCACCGGACACTGGGCCAGTCTATCAACTGATTCTGCTGGATAAGTCAGGAGGAGCATTAACCGAAGTGTCATCAGCATCCAATAACAGTGAAGCCCAAATGTCTTCTGTTAACAGTCCCAACTGTCTGATCAACAGGCAATAAAATAGATCTCTGCAGTATGGAACATAACAGTGGTCTTGGAGCTGATGAATACCATCTTATGGAGCCTTTGAACTAGGAAAGAACAAAGTTACTTCAAGGCAGCCCCATCCATTCCTGCCATACAGTGGCATCAAGGGAAACCAAGAGATCTAATATGAGCAGCATATTGACAGCTGATCATTGTCTATCACTGGGAGATTACTGACCAATGCAACCAGGGCAATCTCTATCCCAAACCAAGTGTGTACCCAAATCAGCAAGGGTCAGGTAGATCTGAGTCAATTAGATGCTGTGGAAGGTGTCTCACCACAAACTTATCAATGACCTTACACAGAAAAGGAAGATGCAGTACTGGTTGTAAACTACAGTTAAACCCTGTTATCTCGACGGCCTAGGGGTTTGCCAAAAGCCATCGAGATAACCAATGATCGAGATAAACCCCTATCCACCCCCCCACCCCCTCCCTGCCCCCTTACCGCGCTGCCTGCACGTGGCTGGATCCGGCAAAGCGGAGCCGGGCGGACGGGCGGACGGGCAAGCGGAGCCGGCGGGCGGCAGGCGAAGCCGGGACCAGGTATGTGGGGCGGGGACGGGCAGGGACCAGGTATGCGGGCCGGGCGGGTGGGCGGGGACAGGCAGGGACCGGGTATGCGGGGGCGGGGAAGCGGGGACCGGCGGGCGGGGAAGCGGAGCCGGCGGGCGGGCGGCAGGAGAAGCCGGGACCAGGTATGTGGGGCGGGGACAGGCGGGGACGGGCAGGGACCAGGTATGCGGGCCGGGCGGCCGGGCGGGGACAGGCAGGGACCGGGTATGCGGGGCGGGGAAGCGGGGACCGGCGGGCGGGGAAGCGGAGCCGGCGGGCGGGCGGCAGGAGAAGCCGGGACCAGGTATGTGGGGCGGGGACGGGCGGGGACGGGCAGGGACCAGGTATGCGGGCCGGGCGGCGGGCGGGGACAGGCAGGGACCGGGTATGCGGGGGCGGGGAAGCGGGGACCGGCGGGCGGGAAGCGGAGCCGGCGGGCGGGCGGCAGGAGAAGCCGGGACCAGGTATGTGGGGCGGGGACGGGCGGGGACGGGCAGGGACCAGGTATGCGGGCCGGGCGGGCGGGCGGGGACAGGCAGGGACCGGGTATGCGGGGGCGGGGAAGCGGGGACCGGCGGGCGGGGAAGCGGAGCCGGCGGGCGGGCGGCAGGAGAAGCCGGGACCAGGTATGCGGGGCCGGGCGGGCGGGCGGCGAAGCGAAGCCGGGCGGAGGGGCGGGCGGCAAAGCGGGGAGCCGGGCGGGCAGGCGGCAGGCAAAGCGGGGACCAGGTATGCGGGGACGGGCTGGCAGGGACGGGCAGGGACCGGGTATGCGGGGCCGGGCGGGCGGGGACGGGCAGGGACCGGGTATGCGGGGGTGGGCGGGTGGCTGGGGACGCGGGGAGCGGGCGGCTGGGGAACCGCGCGGCTGGAGAGCCAGGGAGCGGGTGGCTGGGGACGCGGGGAGCCGGGCTCGAGATATTAGGGTTGGGCAAATCGACATAACAGATGAGAAGCCCATAAGATAAAGAGGGAGTTTGGCGGTTCCACTTCTAAAACCTCGAGTTAATAGGATTGGCAAGTTAACCGAGGTCGACATAAATGGGTTCGACTGTAACTAGATTGTCAATGGCAAGAGATGATATTTAGAGCAATCCAGGTCTCTTTCAAAGCTGGCAACATCCTGCCCTCCCTAACCGAGGCACTGTATTTTCAGCAATATACCCAATACTTCCCAACCAATCCTCACCAGGCAGGAAGGACATGGGTCTAATGCATAGGTTTGGGCATAAAAGTTCTCCCGACGTCTCCAGCTTCAGTAAGTGACGCTAGTCAAAATTGAAAAAGAGACATTGCAGATGTCCCCTCAAGATCATGTCTACTACTCTAAATGATGTGTATAGTTCACTTGAATCTGATTTTTTTTCCTAGCAAAATATCTAGAAGTTTCCTTATAATGGGAGAGGCTTGAGTCTGCTGTTGAACTGAAGCATCTTGGATTACTCAAGTTATCCACCACTTTAAAACAAATCCACTGATGGAGATCCTGTGACTCTCTTCTTTACCTCCTGTTCAGCCAAGGATTTCTGGAAAGCCCTAATCTGCAGTGTAAAACAGTTCAGGTTGCAAGCTACAGCTAAAAAGCAGGTGGGTGCCATGCCTCTTCATGTCACTAAAACCAACGTCACATTCTACATTATGGATATATGAGTTCTGTTCATGGATGTTTCCCATCACAGAGTGTGAGCAATGACAAGAGAATTACTCTACCAACTTTTGCTCACCTAATAAAATTGCAATTTGAAAAGATTATGCCAAATGAATTTTCATACATATGTTGTCCTGTTTGTTCATACTGTTTATCTTCTGACATCTCACCTTCATATATATATTTCCTCTAACATAGCAGGAAAATTTATGGTATAAGGATTGCTCACCTGTTGCCTGGGTTATGCCATTTCCATCTTTGATGTAGAAATTTGGGGGAAACTGATTCAAGTCTAAACTCCTCATCCTGAACTTCAAGACTCTGCACAACTCTGCTCTTGGCTACATCTCATCTCCCATTTCTTCCTGCTCCTTTCATTCTTCTCCTTGATGCCCTCAGCCTTACTGTTCATTTGTGTCTTTCCCCACTCTTGTCTTCATGCCTTCTTCCATGTTGCTCTTCGTGCCTGGACAGCCGTTCTCTCTCTATTCCACTCCCTCTTTAAACAATTCATATCTGCTCTAAAGCGTGCAAAATGTTAAGCTACCTACAGAAAGCGGCCTCGTCCCCATTAACAACAATGTTGTTACATCACTCAAAGATGGAACCATCCTCTGGGTCAACCTGAGCATTTTATGATTGGATTTTGTACATCTGCTTAGAGTGTAAGCTCCTTGGGGCCCATCTTCTGTTTGTTTTGCAGGGCCAAACAATCTACTAGCACTTAAATAAAACATACACAATATTTTTAAAAAAAAATTCACTTGGTTCCATTTAAAAGCCCTTTCACAAATATGAACAAATATATCTGTCACCAGCTGGTAAATACTTTTATGGAACTAAGATATTTCAGAGTACATCCCCAATTTACATGATCTCTTTCGCATGCTACTATTTGCACTGGGGCATTTTCATTAACTGATGGTGACAGAGTATATGCCAGAAATTTAAAGACATTTCTCTGATCAAGGGATTACAGTTGTCCACCTTCATTGCAGGGACTGTGGATAGCAGCTGCCAAGGAGAAAGGGGGATGGGTTTAATGGAATCTGAATCCTTCTGGAAGGGGAAAGCTGCATTAGAATGGACAGTTTGGGGAATCATTACTTTGGGAAATGAAATGGAAAGGGAGAAGACCCTCCCCTTAGTCAAGACAGCAATGGAAGACTCTGGTTGCAGGAGCCTTAACAATGAAAGAAATGGACAGCAGGATGCCATTTTCTTTATTATTGTTATTTGTTAAGCACTGACTGTGCAAAGACACACATCAAGGTAGTCCCAGCCCCAGAGAACTTAAAAACTTGGGAGACTTCATAGAAAGACAAGCTGCACTGGATGACATAAAGAAAGGAGTCATTTTAGATAGATTTGAGTGGGGGAAGGAATCTTTTCTTTTTTTATTCCTTTTTTGTAAGCCTGGAGGAAGAATTGAGTCTTTAGAAGGTTTCAGAATGAAGATGGGGTGAAGACATGGTTCAACGGGAACAGAAGGTTATTCCAAGAACTGAAGGTAGCACTGAGAGAAGAATAAGAAAGGGGTCTCAAGACTATCACCATTGGATAGGAGGGAAGGAGGGAATGTGATAAGAGAAAAGATCCAAGTTGTAGGCCAGGGTCCTTTCTGTTTAAACCCTGCCTGTGAAAGCCATTGTTTTGTACTGAACTCAAACAACCAAGGGACTAGACTCAGGCTGCAGCAGCTTCTCACTGGACATGGATTAAAATCAGATACTTCAGCAATGGGTACATCATAAAGTAAAATAGTCAATTCCCAGCACAATGAATAGCAAGTTGACCACATGCGCACAAACATCTCCTTAATGGCTGCCAGCCCCTCTCAGCGCACTGCCCAGCCTGGATGAACGGAACCCGGGCCAGCAGCGGGCTGAGAGGCTGAGCCCGCTGCCGGTCAGGGGTTCCGTCTGCCGCCCGCGCTGCCAGTCTGGCACGCGAAACCTTAAATTAATGAAGACTTGGCACACCACTTCCCAAAGGTTGCCGCCCCCTGTGTTAGGGTCTATCAATATAAATGCAAGGAAGCATGCAAAACTGGAGAGTCCCACTGTTTGAAACATGGAGGAATACATCCCAGTCACACACGATGTGTCAGGCTAATACTAACCCCTCACCCTAATGTTATTATTCACTCTTCCAGAGAGCTGCAGTGCAGATCAAGCCCTATGTTTGAAATGAAGTTTCTGGAGGACTTTAAATTTTCTCCTGAAATTTAAAAAGTACTACATTCCTAAGGCTTTCAGAAACAGATTTGTCTATTAAATTTACTATTAATAGTTAACAATTTTATTCAAGCTGGGTTTGTTTTTTTTTAAAAGAAGCTACAGAACTTTATACAAGGTTGTTGTTTTTCTCATGTCATCAGCTACCACAGCCTCAGAGTCACAAGTTATCGTCCTTCATAACAAGATCATCATGTTCTTTAGTATAATCACTGGCTGATGTACTTCCCGTGTCCCGTGTTTGCTTTGAGTGACAGTGACAGAGAACTCCATTCTTAACCATGTCTTAAGGGCTCTGTGCATCTTGGATATTGTAATTCCCACTTTTTCAGCCTCTCAAAATCCCTACTCTCTAAGCGGGTCAGAATGCTACAGTCAGAACAGTCTCTCATTCCAGGAAGTGGAAACATCTTGCACCCCTTTCCTAAGCTTCCAATTTAACCCAAAATCCAATTCAGACTTAACATTACATCCCACAATGATTACATGCAAGAGGAGCAGTAGGAAAATATTCATGCGATTCAGCAGCTGAAAACCAACACTCACAACTGGAGCCAGGATTCACAACTAGCAGTTCTCTGTGGACCACAATCAGATACAGATATCGCTATGTATGTACTGCAGACCACCAGTAGTTGATGGATGACAGTTTGAGAACTTCTGCTCTATTTCTTCTTAGTGCCCCATTTTGCCTTTCTTCTTGTATGACAAGCATAGAACCTAACTGTGCAAATCATTGTGGGTCACAATATGGAAAAACCTAACATCTAGTTAGCTCAGCAGTCTAGTACACTTGACCAATTGAGTCTCTCTTTGCAGTCACTATGACCATGCATTCATTACTCTATCATACACAAGTACACTGTACTCAGAAATGGACGGTTTTATGAATTTAAATGAAAACTGATAATGCAACCAGCACAACATTTCCAGTGATGGATGAATAATTCCTTTTTTTGTTAAATGAAAGTTAAAAATACTAGAGTATTTACTAGAGTAAATAATTCTGCAGCAAGAAGTGGATTCCGAGGCAGTTTCCGCAGATGTGAAACCGCAAAATACAGAATCACAGAAATGCAGGGCTGAAGGGGACCTGAGAGGTCATCTAATCCAGCCCCTGCACTGACCAAGTATGCCTAGACCATCCCTGCCAAGCTTTTGTCTAACTTCTTCTTTAAAACCTCCAAACAGAGGAATTGCACAACCTCCCTTGGAAGCCTAGTCCAGTGCTTAACTACCCTTTTAGTTAGAAAGATTTTTCTAATATATAACCTAAATCTACCTTGCTGCAAATTAAGACAATTATGCTTTGTCCTACTTTCATCACTGTGCATAGAGAACAATTGATCAGTTTTTTTAATAATAGCCCTTAACATCACTGAAGACTTATCAAATCCCCATCCCCCACCCCCATCTTGTTTAGTCTTGAGAAAACATGTCCATTCAAAAAACAAAAACAAACAAACAAAAAAAACAAACAAAAACCCACTTTACTTCATAGGTCAGGTTTTCTAAACTTGATATCATTTTTGAAGCTCTCCTCTGGACTTTCTCCAATTTCTCCATGTCTTTCCTAAAGTGTGGTGCTCAGAACTGGACATAGTAATCTAGCAGAGGCCTCAC
The DNA here is from genome assembly GCF_020497125.1 of Mauremys mutica. NCBI lineage: Eukaryota > Metazoa > Chordata > Testudines > Geoemydidae > Mauremys > Mauremys mutica. Next base: position 101,386,079 of record NC_059077.1, on the reverse strand, counting down.
TGGTGCTGAGTAGAGCAGGACAAGTACCTCTGTTGTCTTACATTAAACACTCTTTTTAATACACCCCAGAATATTAGCCCTTTTTTTGCAACTGCATCATGTTGTTAACTCGTATTCAATTTCTGATCTACTATAACCCCTAGATTTTTTTTAGTCGTTATTGCCTAGACACTTATTCCCCATTTTGTAGTTGTGTATTTGATTTTTACTTCCTAGATGTAGTGCTATGCCCTTGTCTTTATTGAATTTAATCTTGTTGATTTCAGACCAATTCTCCAATTTGTCAAGGTCGTTTTGAAGCCTTATCCTGTCTAAAGTGCTAGCAACCCCTCCCAGCTTGGTGTCATCTGCAAATGTTGTATGCATAGTCTCCACTCTATTATCCACATCATTAATGAAGATATTGAAAATGCAGGGGCCTGATTATGTGTACACACCTGTATGCTTTTATTCTCTATATTATGGGTGGTCTTATATATATACACATACACACACACACCACAAAAACGTGCACCACAATCTGCTGTGATTGTCATCTGCACCCATGGGGGAAAAATATGAAACAGGTTGAGAGCTAATATAATTACCCAATCATATGGCAAATTACCATATTAGCAAATGTAAGTGTGTCTCTTTTAGTTTAGGAGCCCTAATGTTCTCCAGGTTCAGGAAGTTAGTTTGATTGACAGTTAGAGGAATAAATTGAATTAAGCCCTATTATTACTTCACTGTAAAATAATATATTAAAACACCACTTGTACTTTCCTAGTCATATTTTAATTATTTCTTTCTTTTGCTATGGTGCAAAATTCAAGCAGTTTACTAGGATTCAAACCCTTTAGGGACTTTTGTGTGTCAGGCAAACCCACGGACTGAGATTGTTTCGATGCTGTGATGACTGCTACTAAAATTTTTTAAATAATGCTCAAGCTTTAATGTCTGGATGACATTTGTCTGGTACAAAACTAAATTCCATTCTGTCAAAGCTGCAGAAATGAGTGAAAAGCACCTTTAAAGTGTCCCTTTACAATCCCTAGAGCAAATTAAGGCTGAGTGCACAGCTACTGTGCTGTATCTCTCTCAAAAGAATTACAATAGTAAGTGAAAGCGCCATTTACAACTTGCTTTGTGTATAATCAGCAGAAACAAAAGATATAACAACAACAAGTATAAAGGACTTTCTTCACCACACCCCCAAAGGAATTAAAAGAGAAAAAGAGCAGTGGGCATTCCATTCTGTGTGGAAAGGGTTTTCAGGCAATACATATTCTGGGTCACAGAAGAAACATGGCAAATTCCCCCCTCCTATATTTTCTTTGTTTACCAAGTTCAGCCACGGGCAGTAAGGAATGGGCTGAGGAAGAAAGACAGGACCAATACTCTTTTGACAATGAAATGAAACAATAGGCCAAGGCAAGTAAAGCAGAATGGAGATGGTAGGGGAGTCCGGTAAAAGAGAGAAAAGGGTGCCAATGGCGTGGTGTTGCTAGTGGAAAATAGCAAACAGAGCTGGAAGAAAGAAGAAAAGAGCAACCTAAATGTCATCTCCAGCTGTAGGCAGAGTAACTCCCAGAGAGAAACAGATTGTAACCAAAGGCTCCAAGAACAGTAAGGGGAGTGTCAGAGAAATCTCCAGCAAATGGAAGAAACAGGATGGTGTCACAACTGGAGGACATGCTCATGGGTCCATTCCCCACTACACAGAAGCTGCCAAAAGTCAGGTTGCTGAGCTTGAACTGATGCTTCAGGAAGAAAGGTATTTTTTTCCTCACTTGAGAGAGAGTCAAACAATTTTTTTTTCTTATCTTAGAATATACTAAACCAAAGATAGAAGCATCAGGATAGAACGGTACCTTTTCAGAGGCAAAGTGTGTGTGTGCTAGGAGGAGTTGGGAGTATGATGAGATCCAGAAAATGAACTCTCAGCACAGGAGGCAACACTTGCAACAGCTTTCTTTCACTTCTGGCATTTAGGATTAAAAGTCCAGAGAAGGCACCCACTTATCACATGCAGATGAAGGAACTCATATACAATTACCTACAGTGCTCGGGGGCTTTTGGCAGACATACATTTTACGTCAAAAGTATAATTGCACTTGGCAAATCCATACACTGTCTACCATGATAGATACATTTTGGACTGAGTATACAAAAATATTTTTCTTACTACACGGGGAACAGAAAATGGAAGCAGAAGAGGCATCGTAAAAGAAAGGGAATACTGGGCAGGAAAAAATATGTGTAGCACAAAAGTGATTCCTAATTCAGTATCTTAACAGACATCACTGGCGATAAATACATAGAAATATACAATTCTGACAGAGAAAAGCTAGGTACCACCTGTGGGACGAGATTTCACCATATATAGGTTAGATTGCCGGCACCTCTTATTTAGAATAGGATGTTCTTCCCACAGTGAAAGGGAAGATATGTAAAGAATGAGACATCTTTATCAAAATTCCACTTTATCCAATACTAAACGTGATGTCCATGAAGGCAGGGTTTTGGCTTTGCAATTTATGGCACTAGATGTTCCTACTAACTTCGTAGCATACATTTTTAAGGACAGGAATCCAGCGAGATAGCTGAGGATGACAGAATCCATGTTGTACTAACACAATGTTTTCAGAAGAGGTGGCATAAGAAAACAGAAGGAGGAAGGTTGGGTTTGTGGACTGCACATATAGTTGAACAGAAAAACAGGCACTCTTGGAAACAGACAAGTAACTGAGAATTCCAGTGGAATAGCCAGGCTGCACTGGTTAGACAAAGAGGGAGATGCAGCAGGAAAAAGCAATGTACATACGCTGGCAGTGCACTTGGATGGACTTTTTTAAAAATAAGAGATACTGATGTTAAGATTTACACTGAAAATTTTTGTGAATTCTTCAAGAATGTACTGAATGAGTTAACTTCGGTTTGCTCCAACTAGAATGGAGTGTGGAGGCATACAAGGAATATGACGTCAATAGCATTAATTTTGTAGAAACCCGTTTGATGCAATATGCAAAAATCATTCTTTGATCATTGTGTGTTAATAAAGGTTTGATACCTCCATGCCAATCGAAGTATATTAGTGAGCTATTGGAGAAGCAATTGGGAAGGTTCTGAGAGCAATGTAATATATTTGCAAGAAGTTCTAATTTACATGATATTTTTGTGTTTATAATCTATTAGAGATGGACCTAAAGCAAAATTCTGGATCCAAACAGCTGAACTTTAGGGGATACTGGTGCCAACTTTGCATCTCCCTCCCCTGCTCACGTTAGGTCGAAGTCTGTGAATGAAGAAAATTCCATTGGTACTGCCTGGCTGCCCACCTAAATGTCATCTTCCAAAAAAAGGACTATTTTAATGTAAGCATTTTACTGATAATTAATGAAATATATAGGATATGTTTTAATAGTGTATGGTGCAAGATGAATTGATGTGATTTTTCGTTGTAGGTGAGACATATATTTTGTAGCAAAAATAAGAGGAAAGTAGAGTGAACACAATTTGCTTCTGTAAAATAAAAACAGAGCCAATACAAACCCTTGTCATTCAGTATATTTATTAAGTTGAAAACTCTTCCCCTCCTCACACAACAGTTTTCCAAAACTCCCAAAGACCACTTTCTACTGTCTGGTTTGCATTATGTCCTCCTTATTTATCATGCCCTCGATCCAAGTCCCATCAGGTCAATGGCAGTACTAGAAGTGGACTGAGAAGATATGCAAACAGACTGTAAGATGGCAGAGGGACAATGTAAAACTTTCCAACAACCACATTCAACTTCTCTTACTTTTTGGAATGATAAGGAACAAAATTCAAATTAGATATTGGATTATATATTTTTTCTTCTCTCTCTTTGTGTCCTTCTTACCCCTTATTTTAAAGACTAAATAGGAAACACGGATGCTTGTGAATCAAAATGGAAGTTTAAAAAAAAGTGTAGAATTAAGGTTGTTTTCATTGAGAAAAAGCTGAATTAGTTGAAATTTTGTTAACATTTACATATTTATTTGGATTAATTAAGTCCACTACCCAGTGTCTGGCAGTGGCCAATAACTGATGGTTCACTGGAAATCCAAACAAAAAAGATCCACTCACACTGTTCTTAGTAAATTAAGAAATGCTGGACATTTAGAAAGAAAGAAAGAGAAAAAGAAAAAGAAAAAGAAGGAGGAGGAGGAAGAGGATATAATCCTGTGGTGATCAACATATGTCCTGAAGCACTCATTTTAGCATGTATTGCCACAAATATCATTGGTCAAAATTTTCCTACTCTCTGAAAAAAAATATCCTGCTGCCATGTTGATACAGAATTTTTGCTGTGAAAATACTTCATTTTACATGCAAGACCAATCAGGAACAAGCAAGAGACAGACTTCTTTTGCTGGTATTTATATGACTCTCCTTTAGCTTCCCATAATGGAGAGATTGGGCTGTTTATTTGTTTTCTAGAGAAAGTTTACTTGCCAAGCAGTTTTGTATGTGTTTGTTGTAAACAGATTCTTACAGCTCTGTTAATAAAGCTAGATGGAGAGAGAGAGGAAACGGCATCTGGATGTTGTATCAGTACTTTTGTCCAGTGCTGTGCCAAGAGAGTTGGTCCCTTATCGGTGAGAGGTTGAAACGCCCTGCAAGGTGTTGCATGCCCTCAATTCCAGTTGTTGAAAGAATACAGCACCTTGAGAGATTGGACCCTTCACTCATTACTTTAGAATCATTAAACTCAAGAGGCATGTGAACAAAGAAAGAGTCTTTGCTGAAACTGTATTGATTAAAGTGCAGCTTTGCTGCTGGGTTACAAATGCAAGATTTTTTTTAAAATGCCCCAAACTCAGATAAAACACAGCTAGTTGCCTATGTGGAAGTGGGATGTTTCTCTAGTCTCTACCCCCATTTTACTAGGGTTAGGAACTAGGTACAGGGAAAAGGTGTTTAACATTATGTCCTCCTTAGCCTTGTCTTAACCTACCCATTTTTAAAAGTCCTTGCTTAAGATAAAGTTATGCACTTATCTAAAGACATAAGGCAATGGCTAAAAACAAAACAAAAAATAATTGCACTTAGCTACTCACTTAAAAAGGAGTCTCTATTCTGAAGCAATTTGAAAACAACACCCATGACACTCTTAGTACAACAACATATTAAAAAAGACCAAATCAAAACACAAACCAAGTTGTACTTCACATGTTTCAATGTGGAAATACTGGGAAGTAGAGCTGGAGACAATACACAGTATGATCCTGTAGCCTTTTGACAGGCAAAACTCCAGTTGACTTCAGTGAGAATTTTGCCTTCATAAAGGCTGCTACATCAGGCCTCAAAACAGATCGCATATTTAATTGCATTTAACTTCTCTTTTTAAAAAAAGGAAAGAGCAAAAAGCATTCAGTTAATTGCAGTAAGGACTCGGCATGGCATGTGCACTTAAGCGGTCGTAAAACTTTAATAAAGCCCCAGTCTCAATCTCATTTGGCCACTCATTTTGGCATGCGCAGGATCAGATTTTCAGTTCTCATAATAGCATGACACAGACACTGCTAGAAACATAAATAGGTAAGAACGCACTGAAAACATCATATGTGCACAATCTTTTCTCACTCAGACTTTAAAACATTTTCTACTGCGTGTGCACATGTATTTGTCTCCCTCTCACTTTTCAGTATTTCCTAACTCAGTCTCTGATTCAGTGAGGTACTTAAACAAACATGTGCAGCATTACATTAAGCACATGAGTAGTCCCCACGTGTTTAAGTACCTTGCTGAATCAAGGTCTACAACTCCAAATAATTTTTTCAGTTTTGGTCATAGATGTACTTGTTAATGAGAACTATTTGCATAAAGAGGTTCAAAGAGTTCTGCTCTTTTTGAATTATCTAGATGGGAAATAAATTATTGCGCAACTTTTTTAAAATCTCAAAAAAAAAAGCTGTGAGGATTTTAACTGAATCTTAAAAATCAAAACGCCAACTACGTTTGGCCAAACTTTAAGTATGGAAAAGCTTAGGATAGCTGGTGACTTTTTTTAGTAAGCTATGGGTGTGTGAAAGCAGGGGAGATGATCACTGAAATTGTTTTTCAGCCTTAACAATAACACCGGCTACTAAGTGAGTGCTATAACATATAATCATTTCACTTACAGCCTTACGTGAAGAACTATATGATTGCTAATATTCAGCCCTCTACCTTCAAGATTTTTTCCTTGTGATTAACCTTCCTTGATGTGGTATGCAAGGCTCAAACTTGATGCCGATGTAAATGAACCCTGAAATTATACCTCACTCTATCAAAAAGGTAAAATGTTAAGATGAACTTTGGAACTTTTTCACAGTTGCATGTGAAGGACCTATCTAGCGATTGTAGGTTTACAGAGAAAAGGAAAGATAAATGGATCAGAAAACATCACAAATACGGGCTTGTCTAGGTTAGAAAAGTGGTACCAGTGTAAATAAATCAATTTAAAACTCGCTCCTGATGTAGACATGTTAAACCAGTTTAAATCATGTTTATACTGGTTTACATTAATTCAGTTAAGATAATGGATTAAGCTAATCCAGTTTAAGCACAATTTAAAGGGGTTTAAAAGTGTCTGTATTAGAGGTTTGTATCAGCATAACTAAATCGGTATGGACACATCGATGCACAATCTTGTTTGTAGACTATCCCTTAGGTTGGAGAAATACAATTTCTCCAATTATCGCTATTTTATTGCAAGGCTTGTAATATTTTATTCTTTTTCTTAAAGCCCCAGCTTCTGGAAGCATTTCATTAGATGAAAATCTCAGCTTTCATTTAAACAAATAAATTATCAGCCTCATGTGTGTGAAGAAAGGCTTGGAAGCATGAAATCAGTGAGCCCTAAAGGCCCAAAAACCAGAAGGCAAATAAAATATATCCAAATTTCTTTTTAAAAGCTCATGATTTTAAGCCGATCAAGATTTTGAGGGGGGCTGACTCGTAATTTTTGAACACTTGGAATCCTTTGAAAATCCCAGCCACATTATTAGTCTATCAACACAGCAACAAAAACCTTGGACTAGATTATCCACTGCTTTCACACTTTCTATAGTCATTTATACGTGCGAAAGATGTGTGTGAAGAAGTGTAAAATGCTACCACTGGCGTGAGTAGAGAATTCAGAGTTAGTTGCATTTTCACACCAGTTTGCACAGGTATAAATGACTACTCAAGGGGCAAGGAGGGCAGAAAATCAGACCTCTTGTTTCTAAAAAGGATTTTAGTTACTTTTAAAAATGTTATTATTTGAAGTCTACAGAAGAACTGCTCCTCAACTAGTGGGAAATGGGATAGTTGCTATCAAATCACCTCTTCCCCAAAAGGAATATGAAATCTGTTTTCAGGACACTTCAGTACATTTTTTGCAATATTCATTAAAAAGAGTCACAATTTACAAGAAGTCCATTTGGGAAAAGATTTTTTTTAAATAGTCACTAAATGAAAGGAAACATTGTGTGAACATATAACTTGCCACCTTCCTTTGGAAACCATAATTTAAAAAATCTCATTTTCAAATCATCAAAAGTAAACTCCCATCAATTTGTACTCAAAATGGTTTAAAGCAGAAAAAATATAACTCAAAGTGGGTAACCTTCAGAAACTATGGAAGATTTTAATGATGAGTTCTGAAATCTGAAGGGCTCAATAGGTAAATAAATCATGATTTTGGTATAGAGGTGATTGTTCGTTGAGGCGATGACTCTCCGTAAACCTTGACAATATACGTATTTTTAAAAAACCAACAAAAACACCCTCTATCATCATCATCATAAACAGGGCACTAACCAGTTTAAAGTTATGTTAATCTGACAAAAATCATCCCTTTAATAGAAACAAAATAAATAAATCATGCAGCCAAACATATGTGAGTCACTCCTAACTTTTTTTTTTTAAATTTTCAAAAATTATATGGGATATGAAGACCTACTAGTGGCTTACTTTTTTTTTTTAATGTTACATTCCTTAATAACATTTACATGCATTCCTGATACATACGTTGATAAATGAGAAATAATTTTCCTGTAACATGCTTTATAATATAAGGTAAAATATAAAAAGTATTTCAATGCACTGTGAATGTGTATTATACAAAGATTTAAGCACAGAATACAATACGTATTGTAAATCTATATAAAATTACATACACGTATGTATACATGTTTCATATTCGCACATTAAATATTTACACATATATACATATTCAACAAGGGGGAATTCCCTTTATCTTTGCGATTCTCCTCCACTCATATTTATAAATTTAATGTATTTATTTATCTATTTATTTTTTAACAAGGTCGGTAGAATTTCTTCAACTTCCCCTCACTTTGACCTCAAAACTTGCACAGTGCTGAGTACCCTTAACTGATACAAATTGACTGTGTACAGCACCCTGCAGGATCAAGCCCATTCAATCTTGCGTGTATATATTTGAGTTTATACCACACCACTGAGAAATCAAATACATCAAGACATTGTGGGCCAGATGGAGCTACGCCAATTGGCCCCAGCTGAGAAACTGGATGAATATCGTTACTATAATACTGCTAATAATATGAACAATTTAGACTAATGCCAACTTTTATTCACGTACCTTTCATGTGTCACAAAAAATTTATGAAATGGTTTACAATATGCTGCATTTTAATTTGTTCAGAGCGATCAGAGAATATGATCATTTCTCATTCACAAAACTAAAAAATGTATTACATTTCCCAGTCATACACTGTCTGTATATATTAAACATTAATATATGTGTGTGTGTACACACTCACATGTGCACGCACACATATCCACACCCACACAGTACACATGGTGACAGAGTATTTATATAAACAAACATACATACATAAGAACAACATCAGCCTTCACTTACACCAGTGTAACTCCTTTGACTTCAATGAAGTTGCAAGAGTGCAATCAAATGAAGAACGTGATTCACTGGGTGTGGGGGGCAGGGAGGTGTTGTGCATGCCCATGCACACACCAGCATTATGGCCACAACTTTTTCCACTTTTGGTTGCCTAACATTAAGCACCTAAATAAAAATGCCCTGATTTTCAGAGATGTACCCACAAGTCTCATTTAAGTCCCAGATACACATATCCACACAGATTATTTTCACATTAAGCCACATAAACATCAACATACAAATAAACACAATGTAAGCCTGTAGCAAACATCTAAACTCATGAAATTTCAGGAATATATAAGGTAACTTTTTGTAAAAAACAACAACAACAACAAAACACGTCAATAAGCAAAAAAAACCAAACAAACCAGACAGCCTATGAAAAGTCAAAGGAACTGAGAAATATGAGCATGACTTCATAATAACGTCTCTTTACAAGGATTAAATCCCCATAGCTATCCCAAGCCCCGCACTATTTCTGTATTCAATAATCCTGCCAGATTATTGCTAGAAAGCATGACAACTAATGTCAATTAGATGTATCTATTATCCCTGATTTAAAAAAAAAAAATCCCTGAAATCCACAGCGTTTACTTATTTCTTTACTTTGTTCTTTTGTATTCTAAAATTAAATCCTTCTGACTCATGTAAACCATTATTACAAAGAAATGTTTAAAAAAAATGTAAAAAGGAATGAGGGAGTAGTAATGGTAACATACAGTACCATGAGCCGCTTTGGCCTCCCAGTCAGTGGTGTACAGTTAACAGATCACTCCTGGCCTTCAGCAGACAGAAAGGGGTGGGGGGGGGGTCGGGGAAACAGTTCTGGAGCAGAGTAGTGAGGAGGGAGGGGGAGAGGAGGGAAGAGGAGATCTGGCAGTTTACACAAGAAGGCAACTCAGCTCCTTTCTGGCGCATTTCTTCCCTCTGTCTCCCAACCTCTTTGCGTGTGTCTTGTCATATTTTCTTCAGCTGTTAATTGTCTGGACTGAGAGATTTTAAAAAGCCACAGTTTAGGAAAAGCGAAACCCTTCTAAGCGGCTATCACAGCAAGTCAGCTTCATACTGCTGGGTAAAATTTTCCAAGGGAAGTGTTCTTCTGATAGTTCCTGAGTCTCTAAGTCACCCTCCCTCCCCCTTTCCCCACCACACACACTCCCCTTGAGGCCTGAATGCACTTGTGGCAATAAAACATTCATGCGACTTGGAATTTTAACACAATGCCATTTCCCTAGTTTAACCTGAAAGGAATGCACTAGTCACAACAGACTACATCATCCTGCCATTAAGCCCTGCCAAGGAACCGCTTTTTTGGCTGTGCTGGGCCAGCTCTGACGGGAAAGGAGTACACAGACCCACACACAGAGCAGAGGGGCCACCTCTGCTTCCTCAACCTTATCCAGCAACACCCTGCTCTTAACCATGACCCCTGACCCGCTTCTGCATTGTGACAGGCTTGTGATGCATGTGTCACTTCAGAACTTCTGCAGAGTCACAACACTGAGCAGGGAACTCCAGCATTTCACTAATCTGCCCTGCTGTTTCAACAGGCACTTGGTCAATTGCCAGAGGGTGTGGGGGCTTGTGCTTTTTTTTTTAAAAAATATATTATTATTATTGTTACTATTGAAAGTTGTGTGTTTAAGCCTAAAGATACTTCCCCTGATGCCCCCCTCCCCCCCCCCCTTGTATTTATTTTTTTAAGGGTAAACTTTTCATTTGCCCATGGTAACCAGGTTACGAGATTACTGATAAAACAATTTGCTTGGAGGACTACTTACCAACGCTGCCAGCCCTTTGGCAAACTAGTGGCATTTTATTTATTCTGTAATAAAGCAGAAGTATTTCCTTGACAATTATCGGGAAAGTTGATGGGAAAGGGAAGGTGCTAAGAGTCTTGTTTGCCCTCCGTTGCCCCTTTTGTGTAGTGTGACAGTATTATTCCAATGTAAATAGGAAGCACAGTACCATAGCACCAGGACATAAGTATTATTTACCTGTTGTTTTGTTTTCTGAAGCTATAAACATGAATTATCAACTCCTGGATTTTCTTCCCCTCTCATCTGAATGACAGACAGCACAGCCAATCTCTGGGCAGAGATTTTTGAAGCTTTTTGCTTTAATTCCACCCACTTCTTCACTGCCCAGTTTAATTCTTCCATGGCTGCATTATCCTTTCTTTATTTTAATCTGTTCATAAGACACTAAACAGACAGCTAAGGAAACAAACAAACATTCTCAAAACACTGGAAAATACACCCATAAATATTTTGAACCTATACTAGAAACAGGGAACCGATACCCATTGTCCTCTGCTCTGAGCCTCAGGGATCTGTACATTTTGGAGTAAGTAGGAGTGAGCTTCCTAGCCCAAATGGTTATATAGACAGAGCTTCGACGTTCCAGCTTGGGCCAGGAAGCCCAACCTCCAACTAGGCTCCAAATGCCTAATCTGCAACTTCCATCGCTGTCTATACAGCTATTTTTAGAGCACTATTGTGAGCCTCGGTAGCCCAAGTCTGTCAGCCCTGGCTGTGAGGTTCACTCCTGCTCAGTCCAAAATGCTACGTAGACATACCCCAAGTGGCTTGGTACAGAATAGTGTCTACAGAAATCAAATTAGGAGCTAAAAAATTCTCTGTTCTGCAGAAGTAGACACTGATTTGTAAGTCATGGCACCTGATTTGCACTCCTTTATAACCGAACGTATTATTATTTATACACGACCATGAGTGCGCAAATGCTATACAGAAGGACACCAGGGGATGAGTCCATTGCCGAAGGAGCTTACAATCTGAATTAAATGTTAATATAAGTGGAAGGAGGAGGAAAAGATTAGCCCGTCAAAAATTAGGAGATATGCTTATTGTTACGTAAGGAAGGAACAAAATGCCTAATTTATTAAAATTTGGGACCACAGTTGGGATCAGATCATTAATTACCCAGAAAGCAGGGGAAGAAATTCAGCTAGAAAGCATTGCACTAAAGATGCAATGTACAAAGACAAAGTGGGTGAAGATGATGTGCAGGAATGACCAAGTTTGTTGACAAGGACTAAATTATGTAAACAGAATTGTTTTTCCTAGTAACTTGCTCTTAAGTACGCAACAGGATTCACTTGTCCATTATCAACTTGAGCAAATTTATGTGTGGGATGATTTACTCCAGGTCCCTCAGCCCGAGACCTCAGATTGTCTGAGCAGTATGTATTTTCAGGAAATTTTAACCTGGTTCTGATACTCCATTTCCTAGAGCAACAAGAAACTTAGGAATGTAGGAACTGCCATAATGGATCTGAGGGCTTGGCTACACTTACAAATTTGCAGCGCTGCAGCAGGGTGTGAAAACACACCCTCTCCAGCGCTGCAAATTGCGGCACTGCAAGTGTAAGTGTAGCCAAAGCCTGACAATAGCCAGGACCAGATACTTCTGGGATTCTTACACCTTTCTCTGTACTGGACAATTATGGAATAACCTGCCCATAGGGGAAGGTTCTTCAGAAACCCCAATCTGTTATAGGTTGGCTTATGCCCCGAAGTATTAGGGTCTGAAGTGACCCTATGTCCTTTCTGAATCAGGACAGTCACAGTTTTTCATAGGACATCCCAATATCCCAGGAACTTCTTTCAGATTACCTGCAATATTCTGGCTTTTCATTTCAGTTGACACTATGGTTATATCTGAGGGAATATTTTTTTTTCAAAAAAAATTTGTTCAAGATTTATTGGTAGACAGAGTAGAATTTGCTTTGTGTTTATCAAGAATAAAAAGTCCTGTAGTGTAAGTATTCAGAGTGATGAATGGTGTTTGGAGTGAAGAGAAAAATCAAATGAGCTTAGACACTATTAAAGCTGTTCTGTTACTAGAAGCAAACATTAGTGATGCTTGTTCAGTATTTCTTGATAGAATCATACATAGTTTCATAGATTCCAGGGCCAAAAGGGACAATTGTGATCATCTAGTCAAGCATTTCTCAAATGTGGCCACCAGGGGCTTTTCTTGCAGCCACAGCCTCCTGGGTTGTGATTGGAAGGGAGGGCAGACAAAGTAGCAGCCTCTCCCCTTCCCTGGTGCTCCTGGATGCACCGCTTTGGTGTTGGTTACTGGGACCACCAGCAGGGGCCCTGCCCCCCTTTGGAGACACCTGGGGCACAGTGCTGGAGGAGCAGGCAGCTGGTGAGTTCACCACTTTCCCATGAGCAGTAGGGCTCAGACTTTGTGCTTCAGTCCCAGGCTCTGTCCCTGGGCCCCATCCTTGGCTGCAGGGCTTTGGGCTCTGGCCACGGGCTTCAGGCTCCAGCCCCCTGCTGTCTTCCCCACCTCCTGAATCCCCCCCACCCAGGCCCTGGCTGCCTTCCCCCAACCCTCCATCCAAGGCTTCATTCGTCCCCAGGCTTGCCAAGGCTGAATAAGTCTGCTGTGAAAAGTGATACTTGTATGTTTGTTCATATCACTTTTCACAATAGACTTGCTAGCTAGCAATAAATAAATTACAATGATTTGGATGTGTCTATGTGCATATTTATTTGGTTTTCCTAAAGCTAATTAAGTATTTTAGGAAAAAGTTTGAGAGTGGCCACCAGCAAGAGTTGGTGGCCACACTGAGACCACCAACAAAATTTGTCCTGAGAACCCCTTCAGGCCATAGAACCTTTCACCCACAAAAAAATCCCTCTTGAATTAGAAAATGTTTACAAAAATCCAATCTTGATTTAAAAATTGCTGGTGATGAAGAATCCATCAACACCCTTGGAAATTGTTCTAATGGTTAATTAGTCTCACTATAATAAATAAATTTTACTCCTCTAGCCAGGTGTCCAGTGAAATTAGAACCCAGGACCACTGGTACTGGAAGCAAAAGCAATATCCCTTGGTCATCAACAGATCACTATGATACTGAAAGTTATCTTCCATTCTGAAAAATCTGTCTTTATTGCTACATAATCAGACATTTTTTAAGTGCACTTTTATTTTTCACATAACTATTTTGTTAGCCTCCCTGTCCGCCACTCAAGAAACATGTGCAAATAAGAGCGTCCAATTTACCTGCTATTGCCCCATCACTGTCATTTTTCATGAAAATTTGAGAAGCTGCAGCTAGACCAAATGGTAGGGCTCAGAGCAGGAAATCAGGGGTTCCTGAAGCAAAGCACACTGACATGATCCAACAACAGCGGTTCACAGATTACGTGTTGTAGGTTCACTTTTACCCTGTAGTCTTCAGTGTTAGTGAATACACTTATCAACCGACTTCGATGATGCCAATCAGAAAAATCTTGTCAGAATGAATTTTTTATCTTAAGTCTAGGATTGGTCTATCTCCCCTTGACCATGAAGCAGCATGAACAGATGCCAAGACGCCACTAAGGGTACATCAACAGTGCAAAAAAACCCCACAGCAGAGGTCTACAGAGCCGAGCGGGAACATCTATGCTGCTATTTTTAGTGCTGTAGCATGAGCCCTGTGAGCTGGAGTCTGTAGACACTAGCTCTGAGACTTGTTGCCCTGGGTGTTCTCTTTTTGCAGCACTGACGGCCCTAAAAGGGCAGGACAGGATTTAATACCTTACAGATACAAAGGGAGACATAACCACAGAGTTAAAATTACTCTGAAGCAGGAAGGAGGAGGAGAAATGATTCTCCTCTGTTGTTCACCCAAAGACCCATTTATAGCAGTTGATCCAGTTCCATTTCTCCCCCCAAAAACAGATGTCTGTCCAGGTTAGAATTCACCTAAGAGAAACTCCAAAGGGATCTACTGTCAGGATACTTCCCTAGTGAAACTAAGTATCCTGCCCCACCCCATTTTCTTTTTATTGTAGAGACAACATACTTGGATATGTCCCTGAGGGCCTGGTTCAAAGCTGTGCCAAATAATCTGCCCATCCATCAGCTCTTCAACATTTGATTGGTAGAGAACATATTTTCCATTTTTCCTTCCAGTTCCCTCACAGCTAGGGTGACCAGATGTCCTGATTTTATAGGGACAGTCCCGATATTTGGGTATTTTTCTTATATAGGCTCCTATTACCCTCCCACCCCGTCCCAATTTTTCACACTTGCTGTCTGGTCAACCTACTCACAGCCCACGTCAGCACCAGAGGGCTCTCCATGGTATAAGATACAAATTTCATGCTAATTTAAGTCAATCCTAGATGACTTCATGGAAGAAGATGGCAGCCAGTTTCTAAATGTCTTCAATTTTTTGTGCTTCCTTAACTTTTCATCTGTTGCAGGGGTTAAAAGTAACTGGCTGGGCATTAGGAATCCACCTGTCAGAACTCTGAGTGCACACAGAGAATGCTCAGATAGATTTTAAATACATACATACATGAGGCTGATTTTCTCTCTTTGTAAGAAACGTGGGGGCACTAGTTGAATTTGGGGGGGGGGGTCAGAAGCAACAAGAGGGGAGGGGGAAGCACTGATTTCAAGAGGAAGAATGGACTCTTTTGAACCTGACACCACTGAAGGATCAACATTAGGGTGGCTCTCTCTCTCTTTGGGCAATGTATATAACAGGAATTCACTGGTGGAAGCCATATATTTTTAGCACTGGGATTATCCAATGTGGAAGTTCTATATGGGAATTAACATCATGGTGGCTCATCTGTCACCTCCTCTTGAACAATATGGATCCCTTCAAGCTTTGGAGCCAATTCAGAGGCTGGTGCCAGAGGAAACAGCTGCATAGCCTTGAGGCTGCGGCGAGTGAGGTAATTCAAGTCTTCGATTTAAGTTTCCTGGATCCTCCTTCAGGTTCCTGCATCTCTGTAGGAGAATCTGAGATGACTGTCATCCTCTGAGAGTTCAGGGGCAGGGTTATACTGTCTTTTGGATACTGAGTTAGATATCAAGATAGTATAATCCTCCTCCCTCAGGCAATCTGGAATGGCCTTAATATTAGGCTGCCAGGAACTGGATCTTGTGGAATATAGTATCACTATTTACCCCATATGACTGAAAACAGAGTCACTGCTATGCAGGTGTTAAGAGTTACTGGAAATGCTAGTACCTTCATTCAAAAGCACTGCCGGCAGGAAGAAACCTGCCTTTCCTTTTCTCTATGCCTTAACGCTGCCAAGCCTGCGTCAAATTAGGACCAAAGATGATAATAGGCCACGATCTTTGATGCAACTTTGCTAATATTTACGGTGCTGCTCCCTTTCTAATCAACCATCTTTTGCCACTCAAATACCTGGGGCCATGTAGTGTGTACAGGAAAGGATCCTACCTAAATCGAGGACTCCAGCATCTGGCATCTGGTAGCGTACAGCCCATTCTTTGTTCTCATTCCCAGGTATGCACTCCAGTAAGAAATGGAAAATTCTGCTTCCAAGCTATCTCAGTCCTTGTAGGACAACAAACTAGTTCAATATTGTTTTAAATAAATGGGGCAGTGCATTTGGGTCACTACCTGGACTTTTTGAGGATTCTTTCTATAAGAAATAGAAGAGTTGCTTGCCGCTGTGTGATTTCTTCATGACGCTGGGAGAAAAAATAAATGATTAAGTGAGGAGAGGTGATGCAAAGGGTACAGAAATCTCTGCTCAAGAACAGCAATACGGCATGTCACTCATGGTTGTCTTCTTACTGAGTAACCATGAGTTACAAATTGGTGTCTACAAATCCTTGCTTGTGTTGAGAACTCACTATGTCAAGCTGTCTGTAAAGGACTATCTTGATTATC
Organism: Mauremys mutica; assembly: GCF_020497125.1. Taxonomy (NCBI): domain Eukaryota; kingdom Metazoa; phylum Chordata; order Testudines; family Geoemydidae; genus Mauremys; species Mauremys mutica. The sequence goes on along the minus strand of NC_059077.1, from coordinate 101,369,472 downwards.
ACTACAAAAGTTTTTTCTCTTAAGGAATTACCCTCTTAGAGTTGGTAGGACAACCCCCACCTTTTCGTGTTCTCTGTATGTGTATATATATCTCCTTACTATATGTTCCATTCTATGCATCCGATGAAGTGGACTGTAGCCCACGAAAGCTTATGCTCAAATTAATTTGTTAGTCTCTAAGGTGCCACCAGTACTCCTGTTTTTTTGCAGATACAGACTAACATGGCTGCTACTCTGAAGCCTGTCACTATGCTCCTGGCATCTTCAGCAAACAATAAAATAAGATGGCAAAGCACTGTGAAAATATACTATTTAAAACTTTGTTCTTAAACAAAGCAACATTTTCATTGTGGACCACTCGCTGATATATTATATTAAACTTTATACAAAGGAGCAACATGATCTCTTGGGTCAACACACAGGACTAACCTTTCTGAATTTTAGGTTCCATTCCTTGCTCTGCCATTCATGAACCGTGGTGACTTTGGAAAAATCATGTAATGTTTTTGTGCATCCATTTCCTCAACTGCAAAACTAGAATACTTATCCCCTTCATGGGGGATGGGAGGGCTTATGAGACCATGTGTCTAAGGTGCCTTGAGATCCTTTGAAGAAAGGTGTTACAAACAGGGTACGTGTGTGAACACACAATTAATAACGTATACACACAGGAGCACCCAATCAATTATGCACGCGTGCCTCTGGCATGAGTAAGACCCACTTCTACCATACTGCCCACAAAAAGTGAGTCAACTAAGAAAAAAGAAAATAAATGTCTTTATGTTTAAAAATATGCATGTTTAATAAAACTACAAAAAGGCATATGATCCTATGTACATTTGTTTGCTGAGTAACTACATAATCTTATCTCTGTATGTCCTCCATGTTCTTGGCCCCTTCTTGTGTCATTGTAAGCACTTTAGGGCAGGGACTCTGTGTTATTTATCTTTACCGTGAGGTGTTTAGCACACTTTTGGGTGCTGTAAAATAAAATTTTAAAAACCCATGATCATAATAAGCAAGGGACCCTAATATCATCCTTGGACTCTACTTGAACAGGATTTTTAGTTTAGTTTAGTATTTTAAAAGCAATATATCAGTCTTGAGCACATTTGTCTTTATTTAGCCATCTCTTCCGCCCTCACCCTTCTCAAGACAGTCACTGTTATTCCACCTCTTTTCTGAACAAGGTCAAGTAGCTTCCTCCAAATCTGCCCCAAATCATATCTCAGCTGACATCGGGTGGGACTGAGGGCATTCATGCAGTCCTCGCTTCCTCCAGTCCCCCAAACCAAGTGTATCACCTGCATGATTAAACTAGTCTCCAATGGCCTAGGACACCCCTGTTTGTCTAATATAACAGAAATATATATATCTGCATACATGGCATATCAGATGCACTTCAGCACAGCATCTCATGTTTATGTAACATCTACACAGTAGGGCATATTTGGTTTGTCCTTCTCTGCATGCTGCACAAAGTTACAACAGCAATGCTGGTCATGCTCTCTGAACAAGGTACCCTGTCCATGTAAAAACATGACTTGCCTCTTTCAGTTTCAATTCTTTTTCTCATTGGTGGTCTCAATTAGCCTCTTAAATCCCAGTTAAAAGACAAAGGTCTTGTCTACACTACAGGGAAAAGTTGATCTAAGCTACACAATTTGAATTACGTGAATAGAGTAACTCAAGTCGACATAGCTTAGATCTACTTACCACAGGGTCCATTCTACACTCTCCCGTTGACTCCCCTTACTCTCCTCAATCTGGTGGAGTACAGGAGTTGACAGGAGAGCGATCTGCAGTCTACACTAGACCTGCTAAATCAACCACCGATGCATCGATCACCACACATCGATCCCCTGGTAAGTGTAGACAAGCCCAAAGTTGTTTAATCCCTTCACCACTACAGGTCCACACTAACTCAACAAGTACCATCTACCAAAAATATCACCAGTGAATCAAGATTGGCTGTTCAGCCATTATACAACTCAATCTTTATTGTGCTAGATTTAGACTGTAAGCACCTCACAGCAGAAAATGTGTCTTCTTTTAAGAGTGTACAGTGCTGTGAACATGGTAAATAATAAAAGGCTAAAGTCTAGCCATAGAAAACATCACAGCTGTATATCCCCTGGAAAGATAACATGTAAAATGTTGCAGTGTGAGATGATGAATCTACATAAGGAACCTGACCCTGCACTCTTACTCAGCCATGTATCTCATTGCCTTTACCGAAAGTACGATTTCTTGAATAAGAATGGGGCCCAAAATTAGCACTAAATATTATGCTGTTATTTGGAAGCTTTAAATAATACCTACAGTTATGATGTCAAGCCAGTGTATTTTTATTTAAGTTTAACTGAGTTTTCATACTCATTCAAATTCTGTGTGTGATGCATGAGTTAATATATCAGTATATTTATGTATGGAAGAAAACCCACAGAAACCCCCAAAAGGGCCCCATCTAAAACAGATTTGTAATATTAGGAATGGCAAAGAGGTGCATTCTTGCTGAGTATTCTTAAGTTTTCTATTTCTAAATAATAGTCTAAGGTAAATTTTTCGGAAGCATTAAACTATCACAAGTAAACACTGGTAACAGAAAAATAATGTTCAAAATAGTGCGTGATTAATGAATGTAGAGTATAAAGAGGACATCATTTCACCCCTCAATACTACTTTACAGCACAGTCCCTTTGTAGGCTCCAGAAACTTTGCAAGTCACCATGCCAAGGAACCACAAATAAAAATGCCACCATTTTATTAGCAGTTTTAAACAAATTGTAATGTTAATTTAATGTGCATAATCTTCATTATATATAAAGTATGAAATTGTACTGAAAATATTAAAAGAGTGAGCCAGAAAGAGAAATGGAGGAGGAGAAGATTAAATTTTAAAAAGTCTTGTCATTATCAGCTTCCAGTTGGAATAAAAAAAATCCGTGGCTAACAAATACTGACACAAGCACAAACTATTCTTGGATTCATTAATGAGCAGCCTGATGGAAGTACTAGAGACTAACATTCAGATCTAAGACATGCAGTTTAATATAGCACTTAAACATCTTTTTTGACATGACGAATATTCCCTCTTTTTCTTCATTCCTTCCCCTTTCACTCAGCCATTGTACAGAAGACTTCAGCACATTGCAAATGAAATAAAAGAACAATGTGTATCTTCACAGAGATCAAGGAGGGTAAACATAGACATCCATCCTTGCTACCCATCTCTCCCCGACCGCACTCCCACTCCATCCAACCAAAGCCACCACATACATATGTGCATATTATGGGCTCTATGTAAAAAAGAGAAATATGTTAATTTACTTAGCTCGGCAAGGCACGTTTGGTGAGTGTATTACCTGGATTAGCTAAAACAACAGAGGGGAAAAGCTGGGGTAAGCAGGCTGAAGCCCTGTGTGTGGCCAAGGCAGCGGGAAGCAAGGCAGAGAGAGAGAGAGAAAGAGAGAGAGAATGAACCCAACAACACAACAGTGGAACAGGCAGCTGGCCTGAGATGCTAATTCAGCGCTTTAACAAATCAATGCCACTTGAAAAGTACAATGCGAGCCCTCACTGGGTAGATGTCAGGGGAGTGAGAAAATGCATTCTCAAGTATTTCACATTAAGAGGGAATAATGTGTTAATTTATAACTCTTCACCCTATACACTCGGATTATCCATCTGTGTCAGTGATTTGACTTCTTAAATTTATCAAAAACATGCGCAAAGGGAGGCATCTTCAGCTTAAGCATTGGGAAATGGAGCTTCAGAAAAAGCCTGTCCTGGTTGGGGTTATTTTTTGTTTGTTTGTTTTGTGGGGGGTGTCTCTTTTTCTTTTTTTTTTGGACCTTTGGTCAGGCTGTAGGAACAGCAAGGAAGGTCTTGCCTTGGCTGTGGCTGATTGCACTAGGTACCATCCGTCAAAAGTGACACCACAGAGGAGGAAAAACTTGCATCAGCAACCAGAGATGCCATCATCAGAATTTACTTTAAGGAAACTTAGCAAAGTCCCTCAGCACACCTAGCAGAAGGGAAGCTGCTGAGGTCTACACTGTAATTAAAATGCCATTCTCAATGCTGGATGAGTTCTACAGACGCCGCTTTTCAAAACAGAACAGAGCAGGGGGGGGGCGGTGAGGAGGGAAGAGCTTATTTTGTTTCTAAGATAGTGTGGTATGTAAGGAGAGTTTATAGTATACACTACTTCTCACATGTACAAGATGAATTAAAATAAGAAACAGTTACTGACACAAAAACACCAATCCTATTCATGGTCAGATTCTTGGAATTGTTTCTTAACATGAAGCTAGTTGACTTTAATTATACAGATAGCACTGTTGATTTTTTTTCTTTTTTATAAATAAAGCTGAAATTTGATCAGAAAACACTAATCTAAGCCTAAATTACTTTTTCCCAGAAAACATGTTTGGTTTAAAATTTAAGAAGTCTTTCCCACCCTCTCATCTAACCATTTCTGTACTCATGAAAGATATCAGAGATATCACCCTTATAGAACGAGGTCCTCTGCTTGCCCATAGAACATGGACAGTGCCTATGTGCCTCAATCCTGATGCAGAGGAGCACCATCTCTACCAGTGTTTGGGAAATATTTGAAACTGGAAACAGGAATTTTTAAGTCACATTTATTACTGTGCCACTATGTTTGCTGACCAACTTCAATGTGCACTGTTCATGGGTTACTGTGTTTGTTTTGTTTTTACAACCGACAGGGAAATCTACTGACATAAATTGGATGCTATGATTTTAAATGAAATTAAAGGGGTGTTGACAACTTTTTAAACATTTGCAGATTTGCCAGCTCCATTTTACTATGTTGGTACCACACAGTAATGCCCACTTCATTGTGGGATATTTATTTATTGCCAATTATACAATTGCAACAGAAACAGACACTCTCTTATTTTCAGAACATTCATATGTAAATAATATGCTGATGAATGGAAATGAGATGCTATAGATGTAAGTATCCATGTCTAGTAAAAGTAAATGCTACCTCTCTGAGATAAACTGAAGTCTCCCTTCTAGACTGTGGGCAGATACAACATAAAATAAAAGAAGGTGGACTTTCTATGGGCTTCTAATCACTAAGAAATTAAGCTGGAGAAATACACAGGATAGACTATAAACTGTTTTCAACTGAGTGTTTTATATTTCCCTGCTGTTACTGCTCTTCTTTCACCCAATGCAAAAAAGAAAGTCCCAGCCCTTTACAATTTGTATTTCTGTAGACACTCAAAATGGGCCAAATCCAGAAATGCTAAGCACCTCCATTTCCCATTGGTTTATTTCTTTCCAAACAGATAACACAGGAATATTTCCTATTCCCAGCAGTATAACCCCCTCCTCCCCATGCAACATTATTAAAGATAGAACATGAACAGGGATGCTTAAAACACTAAAGAATCCTCAAGTGTGTGTGTGGAGGGGGGGAAAAGCTGTTTTGTTTTGTTTATTAATTATAACCCAGAAAAGCACCACATTTGTGCACTGATTGCAGGAGATCCCTGTCCTAGTCTCTTGCATGAATTTCTATTTCTGTCTGGCCTATCCAGGCTTCTCCCTAATGTAAGCTATATATTCTTATCATTATAGTACAGTTAATCCTTCTCCCTTACCCCCCTCCTGGACTCACCTAAGGGGTTAAAAGACTAGAGTACATTTGTGACTTGTCAGTGACATATAATACCCAGGTCCTTCATGCAATCAACTTTTACTTGACATGTATTTGCTCATCACAGGACCCGCATTACTACTGGGAAAATGAAGAAAAACCTAAATTAACACTTGACATTCAATATGGTCAAGTCCTTAATTGGCTAGGCTTCCTGAGAAAGCAATTTTCTATTCCCCAAACTGTTCGTGTGTCATGTGTGGAGTGCAGCTCTTGGCCATCACTGCTGTCCCTCGCTCACTCTAATGAGAGCAGATGAATTAGTGCTACGTGACACGATTTTAGCAAGGCTCCCTCCTACCTCCCTCCCCCAGTACTTTTCCTGTACTAGTGACAGCTGTGTGGCAGAGGGGAAGAAAAAGATTAAGAAATGCTAGTGCAAATAGTTCTGTGAAGACTGAGCATGCAAAAAATGAATCAAATGTTTTCTTGATACTCCTGAAACGTGGTCTTTTAATTTTATGGGGGGGGGGAAAGCTTTGGCAACAGTACGACGATCAAGAGAATTAACTGAGTTGCGCAGCAACGTGTCACATTGACTTCTAATATCTTCCTCCATTCCTGTGTTAAATTGCACGGGCTAATTAACATGGAATTTGCCTGCATTATAAAAAAGTTAAAAAATGTTTTGAGAGTGGATGAACCAGAAGAATTAACAATGTTTTGTTTTCATTTCAGACTGTGGTTTTTTTAAATGTAGAAATCCTTTCAACAGCATCTTTTTCTGTGAGAAAAGGAACGTGTGCTACAGAATAATGTTACTGAATCATGTTTGGAAATAATGGATATTACAATGAGTTTTATTCTGGGGTTGGTTTTCTTTTTAATAGCTGGGAAACTGTTTTATCCATGGAAATTTTGCTCTTATGTTCAAGTCTTATTATTTGACCACTGATTGGATTTCTCTATTCTTCCTTGAATGAGCACATATTGGTGAGAGAATACAATCTGTATTGCTACAAACAGGAAGGCAAATGAAAGTGATATAAATTACTGGAGTATCAACTGATAGCAGAGCTAATAAATGTAGAGTAGAGAATAGGAGAGCACAATATTTTATATTCTTAAATTGATAGACCATCCCCAAAACAAAATTTAAAAACCCCTCAATATTTCATATTAAATAATTTAACTGCTAAAAATGCACAAATTACTAGACAATAACTTGCAAATAGCTATGTTCTGCATTACCCTGTGGTTTTAACCAACTTTATCTGTGTGAGGGAGAAAGTAAATAATATGCTATACATTCTGAATATGCAAGTTAAAAAAATATTCTGGTATTGCACAAGGAGTTTAAACAAGAATTATTAGGGCTACATTAACAGCGTAAGTGAACCTGCTTCAGGAAGTGTGGCCTTTGTCTAAAACTAACACCAAATAGCCTGGACCATCTGCAACTCATGTCTATTTGAACCTGTCCTTGCAAAGTTACATGCAAGTAATTAAATGAACAAGTGCTAGCAGTTAGTCACAAGGCAACATAGTGAGAACATTTTACTTTTGTAAAATACATTGATAAAATACATTTACCACAAACGGAAAAGCCATGGTTACTTGCTGTTTTTGTGGGCATATTTAAGTGTATACAACTTTCTGTGGCTGCTGCTGTAAATATTTTAATAAAGCAATTTATAACGGCATATTTTAAAGGCCTGGGTTTTTTTTTTTCCCGGGCTCCTTTAAACATCCTTTAGATATTTAAGTATCTTTAAGTTATACAGCAGGAACAGGGGATAGAACTTTGAGGTGAGAAGCATTTGGAATGCTCGTGTTTCCTTGTAGCTGAAAGCAGCTTACAAAAATGAAACAAATAAATAAATAAATAACCCCACCTCTAACAGCAATAAAAATAAATAAATAAATAAATAAATTCAAGTCATTTTCCCCTGGTTATGTCTTTGTACGGCAACAAAGCTGCACAGAATGGACAAGCAATCATCTATCATAGTTGTACCAGCGGATTGCTAATCAGTCAAACACTTTTGCAACATACTTAAAAAGACCCAGAATTAGTAGTGCTTGTTTTGAAACACTGTTTTCAGGTGTGTGTGGGGGGGGGGGGAGGGGGTGTTAATCTTTACATTCTCAGAAAGTAACTTATTTTAAATTTATCCAGTTAACAGCTACAGTAGCAGACTCATCACTGGGAAACAAAGGGCATTGTGATCTAACTAATAGCTTTGTGGTGACCTTTGAGATGCTGACTGGTCTGTCAAGCTCCATCTGTGATATTCACTGCATAGTTAAGGGAAGGGTTATTAACTGTCATAGGGCCTGGAAACTGAAGGGTCACTTGATCCTCAAACACAACATGGTTTTAATTCACTAAACTTGAGAGGCACGGTCCTGTGAAGTGCTAAGTGCAATCGGTGGAGAGCACTCTGTGCCTTGCAGGATAAGGCCCTAGGATCGTGCCAAATGCAACCCACACAACAATATCACGTATCTTGGCTCAATATTTTCATTACACAAAAGAAATGGGTATCGTGTCATGTGTGCTCTTTACCCTTACCTGCCCACCTTTGCTGTTTATTATGGAGGCCATCAATAGGGTAAAAATGAGGGAAGATATAGGATTGTTAACGAGTTGCACTTTACACACAATTAAAAGGAAATCTCAACTTTTTCCAGCTTAGTTCTGGCCGGTGTAGGGTTAATGCATGCACCATCTGCCTGACCACTGAATCAACAACTTCAGATTTTAAACACACCACCCTTGTTCCACTACTGGATCTAACTGGGAATGAGAAGTAGAGGTGACAGCAATAATGGGTCAGAAAACTACTCACTGCTCAACTACCACTTTACGAACTGCCTACAGTAAGAGAGCCCATTAAGAGTTGCCTTTGGATTAAAGACAAGTAAGTAATTTGAAAATGACATGTTTTAACTTGATATTTTGCTAAGGATGGGCACTCTTACAAGCTCATAAAAAAGTGAAGTGGTTTGGTGGAACACTAAGGATTAATGTATATGCCCAGTGCCACTGTCCCTCCTTTGCAAAAAAATGTCAGCCCGGAAATATCTGACTCAACAGGCTTATTTAGAATAGAAAGTGAGATTTTTACATGCATCACTTTGATGCAATGAGAGCAGCTGCATCGAGTTCTCTCAGTGGTTTGCAGAACCCAAATAAAATGCTCGCTCTGTGTTTTAAAAGGTACTGTGCAAATGTGTGCCACCCACCCAGTCTGGAATAGCTTACATTTCACCATTTTCAGAAAAGATAAACATAGCCGAGAAGGAAATGATAATGTAAAAACAGCTTGGCATGTGAAATGAGGAAAAAGCACTGTAGACTATCTGGCGAGGCAAAGCACACAAATGTTATTTTGTGAAAATTAATAGCATCTAAAATGGTATTCCCCTCCCTGCTCTCTCCCCCAACCCCTTGCCCAAATTAAAGGTATTTTATCTAATTCCTAGTTGAGAGGTTTCTAAAAGCAGTAAGTCACAGCTGTGTTGACATTGAACTTCTTGTACATGGCATACCAACGTCATACTGACACACTTTACAGATGCTTCGTTACAAGCAGCACCAGTCACTTGATTTGAAAATACCTGAGTTAACTGTAAAACAAACTGTTAATCTCTGGTCTTTTCTCCAGTTAAACTCTTCTTTATAGTTTTGGAAATAAACCAACACCATGGTACGTTTATACTACAGATATCTGCATTCTGATTGGAATTTGACACTAACCAGTGGTTCAACTCAATGATACCCCAGATATCACCTAAGAGCACCTAGGCCCCAGTTTACCCATCATTTTAACAAGATTTTTTTCGTTTTGTTCCCACAGAAATCAATAACACAATGACCTTCAATTTAAAATACAAAGTAATTAATTACCTGTTCTGTTGAAAAATGTTGATATCTGATTTGCCTGGAGAATTTCAATTATGAGCAGACTAGTTCTTTGCACGCCCCCTTTAACACAATAGACAACATCAGAAACCTAATTCTGCACAACCTAAATGGTTTGGGGGTTTTTTTTGAGAGAGAGAGAAATATAAATATTTGCTCTGCAACTTACTATTGGAAACCTCTCTCTCACATGGCACATCTCTTCTTCATTCAATGAAACCACAATCCTCTACATGGACAACTGTGATATCACAATTGTTATGGAAATAATGGCATTCCCACACTATATATACACAGCACCTTAATCATCTAAAAGTTAACTTTTCAGTTTCAAACATGACATTTTTAAGTCTGCGTTGGAATTAAAAGCATTAACCTGCAAAAGCCAATAATAAGAAAACTTAGCACTTTAATAGCCAAATTAACTATCATGTGAAAAAATGGAGGCAATGAGATGAAATTACTTGTGTATGGCCATCCAGCAAGCCAGTGACTGTCTCACGTTTGGGTTTCTGTGTTTTGTTCAAACACTCAAAAACATCCCTGACATCTAAAGCTTTAAGAATACTGTGAATAAAATGGAGCTAACCAGCAGCCCCACTTACCCAACTAAGATGGGCAGGGATCATGTTTCTGAGAGCTGTATTAGAGCCACCTAACTAAAGAAGGTATGTATAGAAAAATTCAGCCACCAGGGTTAAAGCTCTACAAAAAAAGTCAGTATTAAACATGGTTGCAGCTACCATTGTGTGAACAGGATCTTAAATACATTCCCTGAACTACTTACACCAATGCAGATGTTAGTGATATCATCAATGGTGGCACCCTTAATTCAGGTCTAAACAGGAAAGGGATAAAAGAACTATATTATATTATAGAATTATATTAATGTTTTGAATTCTTAAACCTTTTTTTTTAAAGTATGTCAAACTATGATGGGGAGAAATTCTTCTCAATAGATACTTGTAATGATCACTATTACGAATACCAAAGAAAATGTATTACGATTAATTTTATTTTATTTACTCATTTTTATGATGTGAATATCCAAAAGTTCAGATCACTCTGAATGAAAGAAATACCAGTTTGGGGATTACACGATTAAATTGAAGATAAACAGTTCATGAATGGACTAGTTGGATTTTCTATAGATTTGTACAGAATCTATGTTAGGCTGGTTAATAAGATACATTATTCATGTACTTGATTCATTAAAAAATTATTTATGAGGATGCAGTATTATTTTAATGTGGAATTTCTGCATAGAGGATGCGGGAGTATTGTGAGCCTAATTGAAAGGAGAAAAAAGGGTTTGCAGGATGGATAGAGAGCATGTGGGTGAGATTTAGTCAGGTAACAGTTGTGTGATAAAAATCAAATATGGGACATAATGGGATATAAGGAAACATATTTTTTGTGCAGGGAAGGATGAATCATACGTTCACAGCTGGAAGTTTTGTGGATCCCTTATTTAGCGAAGCAGCTGCAGCCACTGTTTCGCTACATTCCCACATCAACAACAAAATGGTGCCACAGAAGAGAAAACGCATATCAGGCTCCAGCTGCTATCTGCACCCTCCTCTCCTCTCCTACTTCCCTAACGTAACATTTACTCGGTTTTCTTTTCACAGTTGGTGGATGTAGAAAAATGCATATGTTAGAGATTGCACAGAATCAAAACGCCACATCTGAACACACCTGAACTTTGGAAGAGGTAGGGGGCAGTAGAGGAGAACAATTAGGAACAGATCCTAATTTTGCAATTCCATACTATTTCCATCATTTCATTTGTTTAAATTATTTAAACACACACACGCACACACACACACACACACAAGTCCAATTTAAAAAATTATTTGATTATTAAAACTGATAATCAAAGGAGTATACTGTTTATTCCCACATACAGATTTTTTTTAATGGCTTCTAAATTTGCAGGTACAATACTGCACCCATAATGAATTGCAGGTACATTTATATATCTGACTTTTGTATTTTCAGGCATTGGAACAAAGCAAAAAGAGGATATGGAAAAGTATGTGTTTCATGTCTAAGGAAGTTTCACAAAAGATGCATAAATGCTGCCTGTAGCTTTTATTTTTCAGGCCTCATTGTTCAAATCTATTTTAGCAGTTAAACAAAATATTTACTTCCCCTGGATTTTAAAATATGTTTCATTACTCAAGTACATGACTAATATATAAATGTACATATATATGTATTTATATACGAATCAAGTTTTCTTCCAAAGTGAAAAAATTCGGAGAGAGTCATCAGTCAGATAAATTTTAATTATGATACCAAGTTTCTCTTGCTCTTTCACATAACTAAAAATTTTTAAAACTTAGATTTTAAAGGTGATGATTATGCAAATATTCCATTATTCAAAGATGAACAAAATACCTCAAAAGCAAAAGGGAAAAAAAACTTTTATAGTTCTTTTTCCTTTTGCTGGATACTTCTGCTACGCCTTTACTAGGTAGGAGTATCTGCCATAAGGTACCAGCAGCCAGAATGACTTCAATAGGTATCGTGTCTGAATAAGGACTGTAGAACTGGGCCCTTAGACCAATTCTCCTCCCAAAGTACTTCCTTTGATTTGAACGGGAGCATAGCTAGTGAAATGAATGTTTGACTATTCTCCCCCCTAAGAGAGAAGAGAGCTTAGTAAAAAGATATTCCTTTAACTAGACTGTCAGGTAGTTTGATGGAGCAGGAAGTTCACAAACCACTTTTTATTGTTGTCTTTATTTACAATGCTCTTGCCATACTCTAAAAGTCTGACCTTTTACTTGTCTCCTTCAGTGATTAAGCTAAGGAGGAACTAATGGGACTAGCTCCTTTAAAAGAAAGACATTTCTGCTGAAAAACAAAAGTAGCAGTTTCATTTGAATTTTAAATTCCTCAAATTCCTGTAAAACCAATGACATGATTCCTCTCTAACGAAAGTTTGGAGGATTTCATTTTGCTTGCAATGTAAATTCACACCTCTTTGACTAAGAGGTCTTACATTTGTTAACGTTTCTAAGCTGCTGCCATTTTATCTTACATCTGCCAAGTACTATTTCTATATCACAGCTCTTTTTGCTGAACTTTATTTTAAAAACCTAAAGAAGGGTACACAGACTTTTTAAAAATACCCTTCTCAGAGAGTTACTGGGGAGGAAGGGGAAGGCTTATTTGCAAGAGAATTAATCTAACAGTGTTTCCAGTTCTCTTTTTACCTTGCTGTTTACTCCTATGATGAAAACAGACACCTTGCAAAGAAGTCTATGATGTATTTTGAAATTCTACAAAATGGTTAGTTTTATTCATACAGCTTCTTTTTACTAGAAGAGTGTTAAAAATTATTTAATGTGTCTTGGGCATTGGTGGACAGGGGTGAGGAAGAGTAGATAGATCATTGAAATAGGAATGTCCACATGTCGTGAGACAGAAAGTCAACTATACAATCACAGAAATTTCTTAATACAAAGACGGTATTTATTGTGCTGCTAAACAACTCTTCACTTATACATTTTCTGGGTTTCTTTTTATTAAAAAATTATATAAATGAAATAAAATCAAATATTGTAGTGATGGGCACCATCACCATCTGCAAACAGACAGACGGATGATACCATGTTGTATTTCAGTAAGAAATCTAGAAATCATATGAAAATTATGACTTTGCATGAAGTAATATGGAGTGCCTGATATCCACAGACTAATACTTTATTTTCATTATGATAATCTCATCAATCTGCTCAGTCTCTCTTTTTCTGGACTGAACACCAGTGTTAAAACTGATGGTCCGATGGACAAGGAGGAGTCTATTAAAAAGAACACGACGACTCACTATGATGAGAGCATTATTCTTGCAGCATGCCTACCTGCATGAAGCCTGGGTTTTGACACCCTGAGTCTGCTACTGAAACTGGCCCTCTCCCAGATGTCGATGCTCCTCTGCCTGATTTTTTGGGGAGAGGTTTTGCTATAATACAACTAAACACAAAATGCAGCCAATCTGATATAAAGAATGTTTTTAGTTATCTACCCTTCCCAGATTATGGTGTAATTTGTGGCACATCATAAAGCCCCTAAGTGTCAAGGTACTTCTTTATGGAGTTTTGCACAAGGGCACATCAAAGTTCTATGATTAACTATCTTTTCTTCTGTTCTGTTTAGAGAACATTGTACCCTGATAAACATGTAGTCAAAGACTAAAGTGTTTTATAAATCAGATATTTAGAATCAACTATAATCTGCTTAGGCACCAAGGTTAACCTTACGTTCAAGACATATGTGATTAAGCAAAGGGGCTTTAAGACTTGGGGTGTTACAGAAAACTAAATAAAGCACCGTTTATTCCTGCAAAAATAAGAGAATATTAGAATCCTCACAATCTAAAGCAGCACAAATGAACAAGTTCTCATACAGCTCGTGTTCTTTTCTTGGTTTATAAAACAATAAACCTGAGAGTTAAGCTATTTCTTTCCCTTACCTGATTCCCCCAACCCCCTCCCCAACATGATTTCTAATTTAAAAGAAAAACTAATATTAGATAAAGCAACACATAATTTGACAGCCTCCCAGTTAAATTCTGACAGGGTCAATAAAATGAGAGCTTGCAGGAGTCCCAGATGAGGAACACTTCCATGAATGCCCCCATTGTGTAAACTCTCTGTATATCCTGCCTGCAAATGACAGTCATATGCCACCAGCTGCAGGAGGCATTCCAGCAATGTCAACTGCTGTAGGGCATTTATTGCAGGGTAGAACGGTGGGTACATCTTTTTATTTATGCCTTATTAGGGCAACAACAGCCACTTTGACTAATTTTAAGTATTATGCTTGTAATAGTCTATGATATTTATTTGGAAATCCAAGAAAATATATAATTAAAGTCTTTCTAATGGAGCCTCTCGTTTTAATAGTAGTTTTATTATATAAAACCAGCTGGAAGTAATTATTTCTTTCCATGTATAGTATTCATTAATTTGTGATCCTCCTCCCCCCTTCCCCACCACGTCCCCAACACACACCAACATCTAGTTCAGATGCTCTTATCAAATGTCTTGAATAAATTCTCTGGAGAAAAAACAGCCACTTAAACCTATTTCAGTGTGCTGAAAAACCCACACCTCCTATTCAAAATACAGCAGGTACCATTTCTGAGGATACCTTTTCCCCATGCCTTCCACTTTCCCAACTATTTTAAAGGTGTCTGTCTTATAAACTGATCTTTTAGAGAGATTTATTACAACTCAAAACAACTGTCACTCAGTACATGTACTATCAATTAAGAATTCAGTCGGCACACGTGTCATCAGGTTTGCATTTTAAATTATTTTTTTGAACAAACTCACTGATGCCCAAGTTTCTTATTTGCTGCCTACAAGGTTATGGCAAACAAATCTCTTTTTAATCAACCCTTTTATTACATTTTACCTTCTTCCTTGTTTTTAATGTTTTCACAAATGAAAATGAACGTTCATGTTTTTGACAGTCTAACTGTAAAAAAGAGAGGCTGGTTTTTTTTTATTTTAAACAGTAATAATAGCAACACCTTGCTAAAGCTGGATTCTTCCTTATGCAAAGTAGAGATCAAATTGAGCTGCCTTTCAGCACCCTCCTATGATAAGCCACGGCATCTGATCACACATTTTTATCATGCCTTCGCTCACAGGCACACTTACATGGCAAAACACTGGACTCTCTGCATGTTAGCACCTAAATACCTCTAGAAATGACATTTCCTCTCCTCATCTCTTTCCTCACAGTAATTTAGCACCAAGGTTGTATAATTTCTATTACTTCTAAACAGCAGATCTGTATTAATTTTATGTAAGAGAGCAACAGATAAATAGGGAAAGAGAGGGAAAGAATGGGTGAGATAGAAATAAATTTGTCATCTCTCATAAAGGGACATTTTACCATCTTCCTTACACAGAAGCAACATGATCTCAAAAGCTGTCCCTGAGAAAGCAGCAAGAAAACAGCAGCAGAGTCCATAAGGCCTTACACAGCGTGTACACACAGGGTATTGAATATGCTAAAGGGAAATCAATCCTTGTGTAAAAAAACTGACGTTCATATCTATGAGTTGTTAATGCAGAAGCAAGAAAGAACTCAGAACTTTTAAAAAAGCCAAAACTGGATATCATCTGGAAGACTTAATAGAGATACCAGCTTTTTGGGTGGGGTCACTCTTAGAGCTAAGCAAAACGTGACGATTTCAGTCGGCAGGCGTTCCTGCTAGCTTTTCCCCTCCAATTTTACGTTATCACCTTTCATGATAGCGCCCCTTCCAAAGTCTCATTTTGACGGTTTCTGGTTCAAATTCAAAACTTCAAAGGGAAACTAAGTGGACCCAACCAAGTTTTGTCTGGTTTCTAGTGGATATCGTGTAACACTGATCTCCCTGTGGCTTATATACAAAATCATATATAGGCCCAGGTTCCCTCAGAAACTCAAACCTGACTAGGTTCTTTAACAGTGAACGAGAGCTGGGAGATACTCACCTGGTGTCAGATTTCGTTCAGAAAGCATTACACATCTACTTTTCTAAGGTTTTTATTTGTTTGTTTGTTTGGTGTGTATATCTGAACACAAGACAAGATTAAAATATACAAACGCTAGGAACAAAAAGATATTTTTCTTTTTCTACATCAGAAGGGCCCTACTTTGTGAGCCATCCGCAGATTAACTTCAGGCAAGTTTCAACACACAGAAGGTTTACAGGATTGGACCCCTAGTCACAACTCCCACTCAGAAAACTAAACTGCTGGCACTGGTGATTCTATTATTATTAAACTATACACTGCCCTTGATGCATAATGGGGATTTAAGCTGACATCAGTGGTAAGTACAGGTTTGAATGAGGGTGAGGATATAGTCCTTTAGATAGCGTTTTACTCTGATTAGTACTGTTCAGATGCTGGATTTATCATCCATACGTCATTCTTATTTAAAGAAGTGTTCCATTCCAGAGGTGGTGTGCTCTTTAGGAAATATGCTAGAAAGTTAAGAGAGGAAATCAATTAATTCACTCTGTTCTCTGAAACTTTGAGAGAAAGTTGTTGGTCTATGGTTAAAACAATTTTAAATTAATAAATAACTTTCTCAGCAGATTGTTTTAGGTTAAACTGAGCTGACCAAAATTATTGTGGATAGGAGGGGGGGGAGGGGATCATAGCTTCCCCCCCCCCAACATCAGACACAGTGGTGGTCATTAAAATCCAGAGACATTTACCACACCACTCAAATTCTACTATAAGGGGCACATTATAAATGAGTAGATAGTCACATCACAGCATTTGCCTTTACTGAGGTATTTGTGGCATTCACCATATTTAAATAAGAAACACCTCAAATGCCACACTAAATTTACCTTTGGTTGATGATGGTAAATTTCACTTTTAATGACAGTCACTATGTGCATTTCCTCACTTCCCATCTAGCCTTCCCTAAATTAGCATTATTCATTTGACAAGAAAACCTTACTGTTCTCTGCATTCTTTTATGAACAAAGAATCTTGCCGACAATCATATCATTTTCCGTTCATAACTCCAGTGCCCTAGAAGTCACAGGTGACATCCTTTTCTCCCTTTCCACAAGTATATGGATAGACAACAGTGGTAGAGGATGGGAAGGCAGCAGCTTTTCAACAGAATGAGAATGGCATCAACAGTATGTTGCTGGCAACAAAGCAACAAGATGAATCAAGCAGTTCCTAGATGCCCCACCCACTGATGGAGACTGCCTCTCTGTGGCAGAATGTTATGTGACATCCACTACAACTTGCACCATTGACTTTACTGTCAAAAGAGTGAAATCATACAGAAAACAAACAAACAATCTTTAAATATGTCAACAGGGGAAAAGAGGCAATCAGATATCACAGTGATGAGCGCAGTATATGAACTGATATTGAACAGCAATAGTGCAGTAGATGCCTGCCCACAGACTGGGGCATGGCTATTATTTTGGATGTTATTTGGGAAGAATGCCGTGCAGCTAAGGATCCCATCCTGCCGCTTAGAAAAACTGTGAACAAAAACAGAATAAAGCTCCTTATTTAATAAAGCTTCTTTAAAAAACTCAACCATTAATGTACTAGGGTTAAAAAAAAAAGCTTTCAACATATATGTTGGATTTTGGAATGACAGCTTTCTGAATTGTAGCATAACATCGCTATAGTGACTCTCTTTCTAAGGAGAAAGATCAAGAGAAAATAACAACAGAATTGTGCCTCTCTCCACCTGTCTGTTTCATCCTTTTTCTTGAGGCCATGTGATTTACCACCTCTGGGCTATAGTTGGAGCCCAAAGTTTGGAATTTTTTCTAAACTATGAAGAGCCATTAGACTACAAGAAAAACCTTTCTACAAAAGCAACAAACACTATTGTGTGAAAAAACAACTGCAAAAAGAAAGTGACACAGCACACATGCTGAGTATTTCTAGTAAGAGAGCAAAACTCCAAAGCTTTTGTTTCTGATTGTAGTTTATGACGGCAGTTCTCTATCAGCGTACAGAGTGTTCCTTTGCAATCAGCACCCTGTGTCACAATGACCTGGCAAACGTGAATGCTTTCACTATCACTACAGTCCTTGCAATCTTGTCTCAGCTGTGACCCATTCACTTTTGCCCCAACTTCCTGGAGATGCTTTAGTCAGCATCTAATTAGTTAGGGAAGATTTGCCTTGGCTCTTAACCCTGACACAGGAGTAGGAGACTCTGCTGCTGTACTATCCCAAATCTGTCCTGTCACTATATTAATCAAAACCCCATAAATCTATGCATGAATAAGTAACTGCTAAAATACACCCACAGTATAAATTTGAAAACATTATATACAAATATGTAATGCACAATACATACAGCATACAGGCTTCCAAATATGTATTATGTCGGTTTTGTATAGTTGTGTGCATACAAAAATTCTACAAGGTTAAACAAATATATGATGAATGGTATTCCAAGCTAATCAATATAATCAAATAAAACATCTAAAACACACACATTTGCAAAAAATATACCACAGTTATTCAACTACAGGTAAGCTAGCCTGCAAATAATGAAAACAAGAATAGAAAGAGCTCACTGTTGTTGTTTTTTTAAACTGTGTACCACACATGATTCTGTTTACCTACATACATGCATGCATATGATGGTGTACGGTACACACAAGTTCAGTTTATATCACGCACTGTATCTTCTAGTGTTTCTATTCTTGAGTATATAAAAACTCCTGAGTACATCATCATCATTTATTTGTTAATATAATATGAAATGCTAGAATGATGAACTATAATTTATTGTTAAAAAAAATTACAAAATTAAAACAAATATCTGAAAAAGATAATGTAACCTGAGAGAGATTTTAATGCAACAAACAAACTATATGCAATTCGTATCAGCACAAAGATACTTATTCATACACAGAAGAAACTATTGTGGTAAACTGATCTTTAAAATGGTTAAAAAAATACACCAAATAACTATTGTGAGCAATAGTTTTTGTCATTTATCAGCCAGCGTAGTATAGTTAACAGCCAATTGTGCTAGCAAGCGTTGATCTCCCCAAAAAGTGTTAACAGTAAATCATTGTATGCAATTTATAGTGTCTGGTCATATCAAGTTAATAATCTCTGTATATATACGTAGATTAAAAAAAAATCCTTGAGGGTTAAAGTAAAATAGTCAAGCATTTTATATGTGATAAAATTGCATACATCCCTTTTAACTAGCAAATCAGAAGTATTCAAATAGCAGATTACCTTCTATACATATATAGTCATAGCCACATTTTTCTTTTTAAATACCAATTCGATAAAACAGTTTGTGTGTCTATGTCTACATTAATTTGAGAAACTGTCATATTGCAGAGCACTAGTACAACTCACAATAGGCACTGCATATTGCAGACAATTTCACTATAATATTAATGTGTATTTCAATAATAAGTATTATTTAGCACTTTCACTGGAAAAGCAAGATTTTATGCGAGAAAATTTTAATAGATGCTTCTATATTAATAAAAGTCATTGATTTAATGGTTAGTTTTCTTGGTCTGCTCCTCACCTATCTGAAGTGATTTCTCTGGTGATAACTAACACATCATGCTAATGAGAGAATCTAATGTACAATAGAAAAATGTCACTACTAATAATATTTGCATGAAGTTAAATAAAGCAACTGTAAGAGAATGTCAGACAGTTGCTTCTTAATAAGATACAGTTACACAATGAAATTATGTTGTTAATTTTGTTACATCATTGAATGAATCCTAAATTACTATATAACGATGCACAGACCCATTTATAACAATAATATACTCCTTTTCACTCTTGGGGAGGGAAAAACTTCAGGAAAAGGTTTCTTCCTTTTATATGAAACAGGTTAAACATTCTTCCTTTTTAATACAAAGGTAAATGTCTCTGGCTTTTTGTGTCACTGTGGGTTACAGCCATTTCTCTTACGGTCTCATTTCAGAAATGACTTTAAAGTATTTTAGAACATTACAGCCCTTAAGGTAACTGGATGAAGAAAAATCACATTTCTTATTCTGACAAATGCACAAAACATTTATGAAAGCAGAAAATCAGAAAAGCCTGCTCTTTTTTTAATCAATCAAAACCAGGCCTCCTTTTCTGTTGTTAACAACCTCTTGCCAGACTAAAATGGGCAGTGTGTGCCCTGGACTCAACCAGATGAGCAGGGAAGGGAAACCAAGAGTTTCTGGCCATTCTCGACCTGTCACTGATCAAAGTGACCCAAAGAAGAACTTTTAAAAAGTTAAGATTTATGCCCTTTGAGGTTATCAGCAATTCTTCTGTACACAGAACGGGATGATCCTTTTAAAAGAACCATATTTTTATATTGAAAAAAAGATGCATGGGCAGAACAAGTCAGTCAAATGGCCATGTTTCAAACGTCTAGTAGGTAATTTAGAAGTTGTGTTTCCCAGTCTTGCCCACCCCAACAAAATATAAGTTTGCTCTGGAATGTGATGTCTGATTTTCCTGTGCCAGAGCAGATTGTCACATAAACAGAATCAAACTCGTTCATCAAAGGAGGAATGCAAACACGATACTCCTATACCTACTGATACCTAAATCTGTATGATCAAATCTAAACACTCGGACATTTTCACAATACACTTCCTCGTAGTGTCCTACTACAAGGTTTTGCTGTAGCTGTTGAGAAAAAGTTCTGTATTCCTGGAGCATGCAAATATGTAGCTTTCCCAGAAAAACTGAATATGTGTTTTTAAAAATCGCTCTTTTTGTCCTGCTCTAGTTTTTGTACTAGAACCTGCTAGAGACTGACTTACAAAAGGTGGGAGTTTGGGGGACTGGGGAGAGAAAAGGTTAAAAAAAATGTGCACAAAGCACAGTATTTTATTTAGAACATATAATACCACATCTACTTTTACTATGTATATCTGCAAAACTTTCACTAAACATTTCATTCAAACCTATGGTAAACTTTCTCTTGCGAGTGAAGTGCATCTGGTAACGAAATATAATTTGTACTGTGAACAAAAATTTATCTCAAAGCCTACGCGTGAAAGGTGAAATACCTATATTTTCAAAAGATGAATGCTAAAAATTAAGTAATCTTATAATGGATGAGAAACAGATAGATGTGATACTCAAGATTTTCGTGTTAAAAAGAGAAAAGAACACCGACACTGAGACACATTTGCAGCTGCACTTGACAGAGTTTGTGCTCACAGTCTGCACAAGCTGATCCAACAACTTTAACGAATCAGAAAGATGATAAAATGTTACCCTTTAAGTGGGGGATTAAAGCATTACTAATAACTCACCCCCTCCTAAAAGCTTGGTGAAAAATGGGTGTGAACTGAATGTGTTTTAGTTCATGATAACAAACAACAAAAACATCTTATAACAAAATTATGAATACAATGCTTGAACACACAAGTGAAGTAAAGACTTTTTTTTTAAAAATCTGTTCAACATTACCACCTTTACAAAGCTACTGTGTGTATTCCAGTGGAAGGATTCACATTGATGCAGCATCTGCCATGCATTTAGTCATACGCTACATTTCTTCCCCCTCCACTCCATGAAGAATATAAACATACATATGTCCAGCAATGCACAGAAGGCATTTAACATTCTCAAGTATTAGCATAATTAATACATTATCAAAAATGTAACAGCCTCATTTATATGCCAGTTTTGCCTTGCCTATCAACTAGTTGTCTCAAATTCTTTGCATCTTCTATACTGTCCTTCATTTAGTTTTGTTTTCTTCTGTTGTTCATGTTGAATATTTTCTAGCACTCCTGAGACTACGTAGATCTAAATCTGTTTGGAATAGGTCTAATATGAAACATGCAATCTAACACTATCTATGTGGTTCAATAGCTATTTATCAATTGATCGTTATCTGGATCCAGTTATGTTAACTCTTTCATAGCTGAAGGGGAAAGAACCTAGCCTACAACCCCAAACATTTAACCTCACTACTGAACAAAAAATACAACACATAAGTTATATAACTGCTTTACATTCTATTGCTGAACATCAATAAAAACTAGTGTGTGATACATCAAGCATATATGCATATACCCCATATAACATGTGCAGCAGCAGTCATATGCTTAGTGGCACACAGTACATATGAAATGTCCATCTCCACTAGGAGATGAACTTTTTACTTTCAAGAATGGGACGTCGGACACAAAGAGTTGCTTATTCATCTTATGTTGATTACATTTCTATACCAGCTTACTGTATCAGCAGTAATCAGGGTCCCTCTACAGGATATATCAAAATATACCTTACTCAAATACATTCATCCTGCCTAAGCTATGTGGCTTAAACTCTT